>NW_022145600.1:10846371-11251203 GCF_000002235.5 Strongylocentrotus purpuratus
AAAAAAAAAAAAAAAATATATATATAATTTTATCAGCTGTAAAACGTTATTATGAAATGGAAAAATATATATACCAAACAAATCTCAGAGAGAATAAATTGAAAAAGAAATGGTTTCACTTTAGGAAATATTTTGAGAGTGTTGGAAATGTGCTAACATAAACATGATCATGTATTTTATGTTTGGTTTTTTGTCGTTGGTATATTTAAAGTACTAATTTTGTCATAAATGTTTGTTTTTATCTGCCACAAAAGTTTTCGGCCGTGATGATTATTATCTGTGTCAAGCCATTATGTATGGAAATTATTTATTTAATTATTTGTATATGATATATGGATGTTCTGTATATGATGAAATTTGTTTTGAAAATAAAGAACCCTGTGGAAGGGGAAAAAATATTTTAAAAAAACAACAAAGCTTTAGTTTTACTGAATTTGTATAGAACCTTCATTTCCAAAAAACCTTTAGAAGGGAATTTGTTTAGTTGAAAGAATTTATTCCTGATAAGCAGATGTTTCATAAAATTTCACGTTTGCATAGACTGTGATCTTATATTTTAAACAATCATATTGTCGGTCCGATTTATTTTGAAGTTTCGCCATTCTGTTTCTCTATTTTTAATGATAACATACACATTAAATTAACTTATTACAAAGATCGGATTGCCAAGTAAGTGAAAATACACGTACAAATGGGAATACATGCGCCCTGCAGCCCCCAAATGTCGTAGGAAAATTATTGAGAGAAGGGGAACTCAGTCTCTAAAATCTTCTGTTTGTATTTCTCGTTATTTTTTAGTTATTCAAACAGTGTCGCATGGTGAACAATTTCGTCATGTTTGCGTTGGTGTTCACGTTGCTCGTGATTCTACTTCAGGGAACAGGTAGGAACCGAATGTTTAATGTTTATATATGTAGATTTAACAAAACGAGGAATAAATAATCAGGTCTATTTCAACTGCGTTTGATTTCAAGCAAATTGTTTTTGTCTTGATGAAGTAGAAATGTAATGAAATGTAACAAAGTGAAACATAAAAGAAAACAACAAAATACATTTGCCGTAAAAAAAAAAAAATCAATCCTAGTAAAAAATATAATTACCGACTTTCCTGATTCATTTCAATGAAAACTTAATTGCTTAAACATGTCTAAGCCAATTCATATCGATTTATTTTAAGAGAGCAGTTCTTCCTTTATTACCTTCTGTTTCTTGTCCTTCTTTCTTTTCCTTTTCAAATGTTTTATTCCGAATTATATGGCTGGTGTCTTCTTACACAAACTAAGTATAAAAGTACATATTATTTCATGCAGAGAAACATTTTACAGTTCTCCTATTCTATTGAAACCTTACAGCTTTTGCCGCTGAGCAACCCAGTTCTATCAATATTATGTGCCCATCTAAGACGTTGGAAACTGGGGAGGTTATACAATTAGTCTTAAAGAAGGCCGTTACTTCAGGCATACCAAGTGTATTTAATGTACCCTCGGAGTTATCAACATGGTACCACTGTTCGATACCAGGTGAGCCGTAGATTTGGTACAACATCACTCCAACAGCACTTCCTTACTTCATCATATCAAGTTTATATGATTTTCCATAAGAGTTATCAAAAAGGTGGTTCTGTTCAATACCGGGTAAGAATTGTGATGGCAATTATAACCTCATCCATTCCAGGTATAATTGGTGTAATCTTTTGATTTGTCAAAAGTTTACTCAATATGTGCAATATCGGGTAAGATACAAATGAAAGTACAAGAAACTGCATCCCAGGATTTAAGCATTACCTAGGTCCATTTGAATTCTGGTAACGAATCTAAAAAATATTTGTTTATCATACACGGGGAAATGAGTCGTAGATATTTCGGATATTTTTTATAAATTTAACTAGAAAGACGCAATAACACAGACAATCTTTATCTCTGACTATTTTTTACCGTTATTCTGACACTGCATTTACTCTAGCTGCATGGTTACGCAAGATAGTCAAGGACAATACCCCGTCAGTCTCCACATCTTTCTCAGATAGCCTAACCAAAACGAACGCAAGTTGAACGGAAAGCTAAATGCATAACTATCTACAAATTATAATGGTATTTCATAAAGGAAAAGCCATTATCACGGCGCTCGTAAACAACGCTTCTAACTTCATTTGCCGGCCTTCATATTGAATCTATTATTTAGGTATGCCAACTTTACAATTTCCACTTCACAAATATCGCAAACAATAGACCGGCTTAAACTAAAATTGTAGGTATAATTCCTAAACAAAAATGATTCTGGGTCACTCTATAAAGCTTGTCAGTGGATTTCATTGATGCTGTTATGCACAGCGGTCAATCAAATAGAAAAAATGGAAACTAGCAGCTCTTGGGAAAACATAAACTGGAACCCTGTTTCCCGCTCTCTGCAAAAGCTGACTAGTGTATTGATAACCCTGATAGACTATTTGTGAATGCGTTAAGTTGTTATCTTTTTTTGTGATATGCCTCCCATAGTGCACTCATTTCGAACAATCTGACTGATTTTTCCTGTTGCCACGTTCTGTTCAATAATCGTATAGTCTTTCAATTATTATTATAATCATTGAAATTGTATTCATTTAGTCGTTTTCATCTTTTTCGTTACTTTTTTTTTATTAGGGAGGGGGAGGGGCAACGATAATTGAGGAGAAACCTAAATCAGAAATTTGTACTTCTTTGGGATGATCCCCAGTCATTGGTTATTGATTACGTTTCTTACATTACCATCATTATTATCATAATTATCATAATTATCATAATTATTTGTATTATTATCTTTTTTATTGTTTTTATTACTATCATTATCATCTCCCTTATTTTATTATGATTTCTTTTTTAATTACATTTCTATCATCTTTATCATTACTATTATCGTTGATATATGTCTTTATTTTCACTCATTTTTCTATCATAATGACTGTTTTTTTAAAAGTATTGTCTATGATAATGTCGTTTTACTTTATGTGAATGGAAATCAAATAAATCAAATAAATAGATGAAATGGGAATTAAAAGCACAGGGTCTAGTGGGTACCATCGTCTCTATTTTGATAACCAGCCCTTTAATATGTTATACAGTGCGTCCCAGAAAAAAACGAAACCAAGAATTATCGATGTTTTATCATAACCTAATCAAAATTATAATTAATAAATGACACATATTTGTAATGCTTAGACCCTCCTCTTTCATTTGATACAACTCATATGATAAATATTTCACGCATGAGTGATTAAACAAAATTTACGAGAGGAAACCAAAATGTCATTTGACGGGCGGTATCTGAATTTCAATGAGAAAATCACATTTCTAGAAAGTTCAGTTTTTGCAACTTCATATGACACCTCAATCAGGAAAAATGAGCAAGGAATAACAAAGTTCTGTTTGTTTAAATTGATGCTTGCATTTCCATAATTTGATTTTAAAAGTTCGTTTTCACTGGCTGCCTGCCGTAGCAACGAGCAGAATTGATAAAAGACTTAACTCCGTTTCGTAGACAATCAGCCATGCATGAAGTCTTTCGTCTATGTCTGATCATGATAATATTGTTTGAAGGATATCGGAAATGTTAGAAATTAATATATGCAAACCTGATCACAAAATATAAGTTTCAAATTTATTTTCCACGTTGTATTATCCTCAGGACATGTAAGAAGTACAATACACAGTCATTTAGAAAATATACATTCTGATATAGAAGGTAGGAATATAATAGACTACCCCAGGAGCTTACGTCTGGACATTTTGAGTGATAAAATGCTGAGATATTATGACGGCGCTAATTTTTACCCCGACATTTTTGTTGTACCTCTGACATTAATTTTTACTTCTGACATTTTTACCTCTGACATATTACCTCTGGCATTTTGACCTCTGCCAATTTGACCTCTGTCATTTTATCCTCTGTCATTTTATCCTCTGACATTTTTACCTCTGACATATTACCTCTAACATTTTAACCTCTGTCATTTTATCCTCTGACATTGTTACCCCAGGCATTATTACCTCTGACATATTTTCCTCTGACATGTTCGTCTCTTATATTTTTACCTGGCACCGGCAATTCATACATGATTTCAATGATTACATTTTTAACCAGAGGGAAAACAATGGATAACACTTTGGTTATAAACATATATTAACGATCTGCTCTTAATGTTGTATACACCGCTAACAAATAATTTGTGACAGGATACGTATCATCCCTTCAACGTTCCACAGAAAGGTACATTTAAAAAAGCGAGTAAAACATTAAATGCGCACTAATATTATAAACCTGCTTCTGCTATTTACGAATCAATTAAGTATTCACCAATCAGTCAATATATCCTTGTCTAAGTCGATTTAAAAGGGGGAGTGATTGCTCATCGGTAAAATCAAACAGCATATAAACTCACCCGCAAGATTATTATCAAATCATTATCGATACTACTATAAGAACATGTATTGAATGAGCTAAAAATTGAGTTGGTGATACCATACGAGTTAGGTACTCACAAGGCCTTTTTATTAACCGGCATGGCTTAAGTAATTTTAGATGGATTAACTTAGTCTCTTTCTGTGAAACGCGTAAATAAATAAACACAACTGTGGACCGGTACGGTATTTTTTGTTAAACGGTCGTTCATTTTGAATATAAAAAAACACAGAGATGTGAGTTAACGCTTTATAGCAGGCGACGAAGGGGGTTGGGGTATCTATGGCAGAGTTAGATGGTTTTCATTTTGAGGAATGAATCTCCTTCCAGAGGATAGTCCGGTATTTAATAATTGAGAAACTAGAAATACAACTCATTATGTGAAGAAGAAACAAAATACAATGTTGGCCCTCCTGATGGCAAGGTCTGGAGGTGCGCAGCTTTAATAGGAAACAAGGATGGAATACACTTTGAGAGAATAAGTTCTGGTGAATGTCACAATTATGCATTGATATATATATTATTATCCTTTGAATTAATTTCAAAATACACGCAGATTTTATGGCATTGCCTTTTTTTTCCAGAAAATCTCATTAAAAAAATCATTGCTTTTTGCAGTTTTCATTTAATTTAATTTGTATGGGGGGACGGGTAAAGGTTATACATTAAAGATTATAATGAATGACGTAATGTAGCATTCAGATTCCTCAGCTCTCCCAGATATTTAATTTAAACAAATATCAGTTTCATTGTTACATTACATGAGGGTGTCTCGAAAGAACATTGTACTTCTTTGGATGATGTGTCTCTTGTCTTTTTATTCTTTTGCACTGTACTACTTTTCTGATATGTCACACCTCAATTGAACGTGTATGTTTTTGTACGTAATTTTGTATTAATTTAATTTCAAGCCTAGAAATATAGAATACAAGTACATAAGTGCTTGTATTCTTTAATGTTATTTTTTGTATACAATGTTTTAAATTTTAAAATATTAAGTGTCCGTTTTAAAGTATCAAGTTATGGCGTCCAGTTAATAACTTGTTACATGCATATTGTGTGGTGTAATTTCAGCGTGTTTATCGAACACCTGTCAACATGGAGGAACCTGCGAGGAAACAGACGAGGGGTTTAACTGCACTTGCCTGGATGGCTACTATGGAGACAGATGCGAGTACGGTAAGAGGAGGAGATTAATTACATGAGAAAGGGAGAGATACAAAAAAACGGTGATATAGACAGAGAGAGAGAGAGAGAGACAGAGTGAGCGACATACAGGTATAGGCAACCAGAAACAGAGACAGAAAAAGAGCAAGAAAGACAGAGAGAGAGCGATTGAGAGACAAAGGGAGAGACAGAGAGCCAGACAGAGAGACAGAGAGAGAGAGAAGGAAAGAGAGAGAGAGAGAGAGGGAGGGGGGGGGGGGGGGGGCTAAATCCACAACAACAACCTCTGGATTAAAAAAAATAAGTTAAAGAGATATATTTTTTTATTTTTTTATTTTTTTTTTTTTTTTTTGGGGGGGGGGTACTGTAGTACGTGGTGGTATACTTTAATATTGGTGAAGGCTCGTTTTAAAAACTCTCATATGAATGGTCTGGGGATCGATCCTTGGTCGGGGCTGACATTTTCGGAACAGGATAATTACATTTTGTATTTTTGCTCAATTCATTGCATGAAGACTCCTTCGTCCAGTCCGTGAGACTAGTCGGTGGAAGTAAAAGTGAAGGAAGAGTAGTTATCACATCTCGTTCTCGTCCTACAACCTACATGTTAATCCATCAATTAAACTGGTCCAGGAACGCTTCACGGTTGGTCTGCAAGTATCTAGGATATGAAGGTAAATGCTTTATCAAGTTTACAGTCCTGTATTCTGTTCACTTTAAAGGGATAGTTGAGTTCTGTTTTCAGACCGCAAATGCCTTCAAAGTGCATGGTTATTGCTCTTATTCTTATCTATTTTTTATTTATTTATTTATTTATTTCCTCTCATAGGGTGGATGGCCCTTTCAGCACAGCTGATTTTCAAAGGGGTCCACAAACATAAAAATAACAATAAAATATACAGTGAATTATACAATAATATGTAAAACGTTGCAAATGCAAGAAGTAAGGCAATGAATATGTACATGTAAAGTCAAACAAATAAATATCTAACAGATTAATGTACAAAACAAACAAGCAATAAGACAGTTAATTGCAGATATTCAACTAGAACGACAACAAGCGTACGAGTAAAACTGTAAAACCGATAACATAACACAAAAAAACATCAAGGTAAACATAAGAAAAAAAACACAAGACAGGAATAAGAGGATGGGTATAATATTTATCATGTTTAAAAAACTATTACAAAAAAACTATAAAAAAACTATTAAAAAAAAATTAAAAAAATTCTAGTTTCTAAAAAGTTTCTAGTACCCTTCTATCACCTAAAATTGCTATGAAGGTAATTTTAGACCCCAACATGTTTGAAATTTAGCCAATACGATCATACAATTTCAGTTCCACTTTCCAAAAAATACAGTGACCGTTAAGTAATTAATTAATAAAGAATACATGGGCCGCCTTGTTGTGCGTAATGTAACCAACACGAAAAAGCCAACAAAAAGCCAACATTGGCATTGGCTGAAATACAACGTAAAAGGCGCTATTTCGTTTTTTCAACGGCTTTTTCAAATTATCGAAAATTTGTGGTGGTACACAAATATTAGACATCGTTATATTTATGGATATTTCAGCCGTTTCTGAACTAAATTTGATCGAACAAAGATGATTTTGTCATTTAAATTGTATGTTCTTTCAAATTTGACACTCAGTTTTCATTATCTCGCAAACAATTATGTAGCGCCCTCTGTAACATAACTCAACTATCCCTTTAATGTGTTCGTCAGGTACATCCTAGTCACACCAAGGATACCGACCTAAAGTGCAGTGTTTCCGTCATGGCCATGGCATCGTTTCACAAAACCGTCATAAATGCATTATCGCCGACAACCTATGAAACGCGTGGATTAAATTTACCACGCTTTTTTTTGGGGGGGGGGGCGATGTCGGTGGGCTTGTACTTAAGACTGAATTCTTTTTACATTACACTCGAAAGGCCATTATTCGGTAGGTTCGAACTTGATGTGGAGTCAATTTGGCGGCGTGACTGACGTATCTACTGTCAGATATTAAAGTTCATCATCAATATTCATCCATGCAGTCCATTGTACCAGAGGACATTAACTTCTTCTACAGCTATTTGCAAAAGGGAAATGAGTAAGCAAGATCGTCCGGACAACAAAACTCACGAATACACAAGATAAATAGAAAAGGTTAAGTTATTGTAAAGGTAAACTAAATTGGTGATATCTCTGATTCGTTTCATGGTGGTTTGGATTGAATTTCATGGAAGAAATGTCCTCTGAAAAGGAATTGCCCTTTCACATACTATCAAATTCAAGTATAGATAGAAATGGCTGAAATATTGAGATCAAATTTCATGCCAAATGTCCGTGTAATTCCATATTATATACATTTCATGTAACTATATCAAGACCGAGTCAATTTCATATCATTCCCTTTCCTCACAGTCTGCTTCAAATCATGTGTGTTATCATTTTTCAACCATCCCCGAATACTCCCAAGCAGTTTCTTTCACAATTTAATACAATAATAAGAACTCCACCTTATCTTTCATGTAATTTATTAGACGAATGCAGTAGAAAAAAGTAATTTGTAAGCTCTGTGATTTTGTTTCAAATGGCGATAGGATAATTTTCCGATTAAAAAGGGATTAATCCTTCACATACCCTAATATTATCAATACACTCAAACTTGTCTATAGCAACTACCCAATGGAAACACGAAAAGTGGTCTTTGTAGACAGGTTCCTTTTTAGTACATGTTTCAATGAGAAACCATTTTCAAGGGAAACAAAAAGACCGGTGGTCACTAAAGCAGGTTTGACTGTACGATTAGAAATGGCTATAAACTGTGGACCTACTTTCATGTTACATATCTGTACAATTTCATAAACCTCTGCCATCATGACTGAGTAAATTCTCTACCTCCTCGATGATTTCATTACCTCAATGGGTGTACATCCATTCCTGGGTACTACATAATTCTTATTGCTACCAGACAATTTGTTTAAACAATGTAATCTCACGACCAGAACTCATCGATATCTTTGAGGAATTAAGACAATTATACATAATTTAGAAAAATCATAATTAGACTTAGAAGTGCAAATATATTTTGTTCCAAATGCTCTTTCATATTTTGTGTTCTTTCTGATTATATCCCAAAAGATGTATATGCGACAGTGGGAGGAGATCTCTTCGAGATTATGTCCTTAGATAATAATTCTGAAACTGTGACTGTGAGGTGCCCTGTCGATGTGACTAGCATTGCTGACTGCTGGTACGAAGAGAGGGCGGCGATGAATCCTAGGGAGGAGAGTATAGCTGTTGTTTGCTGTATTGGTAAGTGTTTCAGAATAATGGGAATGTGTTGACTAGGAGACTTGAAACAAATGGAGTCACAACATACAGATCGTTACTTACTTACTTACTTACTGCCCATAATGCCTCCTGGCACATAGGGCAGCAACAGAAGTCTTCCACTCCTTCCGATCCTGGGCCAGTCTTTGGATTGTATCCCATGTGTGGTTCAGGTCTTTAATCTCCCCTTCCACAGTTCTTCGCCAAGTGGTTTTAGGACGTCCCTTCTTTCTTTTGCCTTCTGGTGTCCAGTGGAGGGCTGTTCGTGTGATGTCATCTCTGTTCTTTCTCATTACATGCCCGATCCATCTCCACCTTCTTCTCGTGATGAAGTTCTCCATGCTGTCTTGATGGCATTGGGCATACAGTGCTTTATTTGAAATGGTGTTTGGCCAGAAAACGCGGCATATTCTTCTAAGAGTCTTTGTGTGGAAGACTGATAGCTTACTAAGGTCGTTTTTGTCATTCTCCAAAATTCAGAGCCGTACAGGAGAGTGGAAAGGACACAGCTCTGGTACAATTTTAGCTTGGTCTTGGTGCTGTACTGCTGTGATCGCCATATATTATTGAGCATTCTGAGTGCATTTCTTGCTTTATTGAGACGGTTCCTAATGTCTTTGCCTGCGCCTCCATCGTGCCTGACAGTGCTTCCCAGGTAAGTAAACTCCTCAGTTATAGGTAGGTCTTCCCCGTTTACTTGAATTGGTAAAGGATCCGAGATGTTAAGGGTCATCACCTCTGTTTTCTTTTGGCTGATCTTCAAGCCAGTTTGCTGGGCAAAATCACTGAGTCTGGATGTTTTTTCCTGCATATGCTGGTGGGTGTGTATAAGTAGAGCGAGATCATCTGCAAAGTCGAGGTCATCAAGTGTAGAAAAGAGGGTCCATCTTATGCCTCTTTTTGGTCTTCAGTTGCCTGTCTTATCATTCAGTGCCGACATGACACACCCTTGCCTAACTCCAGACTTTACTTGGAACTTATGGTTACTGTTTCCAACTCTGCATGTAAAATTGGTGTAAAAGCTCTCAATGACAAGAACTAACTGCTCTGATATCCCATATTTGCCTAGTATTTTCCACAGGCTGTCTAGGTGGATGCTATCGAATGCTTTTTCAAAGTCAACAAAATTAATATAAAGTTTCCTCTGCCATTCTGTGCATTGCTCTATGATGTTACGAAGTGCAAATATCTGATCAGTGCACCTTTTTCCCTTCCGAAAACCTGCCTGTTCCCTTCTGAGATTTTGGTCAACAGCATCTATGATACGTGTAATAATTATCTTTGCCAATATTTTGCTTGGTATTGACAATAGAGTGATGCCACGGCAGTTATTGCAGTTTTTTGGGGATCCCTTCTTTGGTAATTTTACAATAACTCCCTCTGACCAATTGCCAGGAACTGCCTTCCTTTCCGATCGATTTCCGATCGTTAGTCTCAGCTAATACGACAGGAATCGGTAAACCAAAGTTCGTTTTATAGCATAACTATGTAATATATACCAACGATTATCTATTTTACATACCAAAAAGAAATTTGATTGTTTTCATTTCATACAGACATCCTTTACCATAACAAAATGAAATTAAAAAAATCTAATTAACGAAAATGTGTTGAAATAGCCCTTTAATATAAAATTAATTTTGGGGGATCCGTCAAAGCTATTTCTCAAGGAATTCTTTATGTTAAAGCCATGGAAATTCAGAAAGACTTAGGCATAATTTACAACTGCACACTAGTTTTCTGTGCTCGTTAATTTGAGGAATTAGCTAGCTACGCATTAAAAACCTCTCTTAAGCTCTCTAATCTATAATGTTAAAATCATTTTTTTATTAAAACTCTTCTGTGTAGTTTTGAAGCGTCAGCCATCAGACATCAGAGAACAAGACACTCTGTTTGTTTTATTGTACATATCCTTAATAAATTGCCACGTGTTTGCATTAATTATCATTAGTTGAGACTCTCCACCTAAAACCTCTTCGGTATTCGGCACATACTGTTCGAATTAGGTTCGTAATATGATTTACAGGGATTCTGAGACACTAACTTGCTTGGGCGACAATTGTTCAAGGCTTCAATTTGTCAGAGATATAGTACCTTCAAAAGCATGACACTGTGTTATTTAAAAAAAAAAAAAGTTTAAGGTTTAGTAGAATATGGGCAATGTTGTAATTGGGTTTTAGGTGAGGATGAGGTTCGATTTCGGGGTTAGGTAAAGCGTTCTGATTACTGGGACAGGCATTTGGTAATAAACATTAAAAGAGTCCCATGTCTTCTAACCCACAAGTGCCAGAACTTCGAAGTGCGCATGGCTATGAATGCTGATTTAGCCCAACTAATAAGGTGATAGTTTCGTGGTCCATTTAAAAACAGTCTCTGTGTTTTAAAGACATGTGATTTTTTTTCAACAGTGAACCTGTGCAGTACACCTCGAGGTAGTCCAGTTGGTCTAGAAAGCGGTAAGGTTCCAAACAGCGCTATTACAATCTCGAGTAGGAGAAATAAAAATTTGGGTAAACTGAAAGTCCGTCTTAACAGTAATTCTGCGTGGGTATCCGCTACGGATGACGAAGACCCCTGGCTTCAGATCAAATTCGATTCCACCTTTGTCATTACCGCCATCATGACGCAAGGCAGAGCAAATGCTGAACAACAGCGGGTGACATCGTACACAATTTCATCGAGTATGGACGGAGCATCTTGGACCTACAACCAGGATATCAACACCAACACCGTCAAGGTATTTACACTTGGTTTGCTTACTTGACCTCTCTGCACGGTTGCTCATTTGTCTAATGTGCCAATTAATGGAATTTTAGTGGTTTTGCAAAATTACCCTTGTCCGATCATGATTAGCTCCAATAACAACATTCCAGATATTGCCCAGGAAACAATTAAATAATCATGAAGCCTTCGGTATGTCTATCCAATGATAAATGCAATGTGACACTACAGGAAGATTATTTGTGTGGCGTATAAAAAGTTTAAATCTCAATGAAATAAATGATAATCAATGGCGTAGTGTGAGCCCGGATATTGAGGGGCGCTGGCATAATTTTTTTTTGGGGGGGGGCGGGGGGGGGGGAGGGCACCGGTCTCATTGGGGGAGATGATATACAAGGCCACTGATTAGCGTGTGGTACTATTGTCTTCGTTCTTCATCCTTTTCCTATTTTTCTCTTTGCTATTCCTCTTTTTATAGTTTGCCTCTTTTCCTATTTTCTTCGTAATTCGAAGGGGGGGGGGGTAATTCGAAGTATGCCCTAGAATCCACTTCGTTATTGGATGTTTATTGTTCCACCCTCATATCTACTTATTATTTTAGAGGGAGAGAGAGAGACGGAGAGATGCGAAAGATATTACTCAGAAACACAGACAATTACACAGAAAATAGGCTATGTAAGGTCCATTAAAATCTTACTGACAAAAAAGACAGCATGTTTTTTAAAATCTTGTCGGAAACATTAAATGTGACCTAATCACAAATTGCTGTGTTAACGTTTATGTATAAAAAAAACCCCAACTGCCTAAATAGTATGGCGAAAAAGATCCAGATATTGGTAGTTGAAAGACAATCAATATGTAAAGAAAAAGGTGGCAATAAATGTGCAAATGGAGATATGTCTCTATTATTCTGTTATTTTTCCCGTTTTCTTCTGTTCTTTGTTATTGTTATACTCCTTTATGTTCCTGGAAATGAAATGAAACATAATATATAAAAACAAAATGTGAAGAAGTGATGGTGAATGTATGAACAATTTTAACAGAGGTATTACAAATGAATAGTAACAAAGAAAGGAAACAAATATTTCAAAAGTAACATAATTGGTTTGATCAGTAGATATTGAAATTCAACACTTCACACTCAAGTTTATTTCATTATCTTTTGGTTGTATTATCTCATTTAGGTCTACACAGGAAACTACGACTCAAATAGTGTTGTGGTGCATAACATCTTTAAGCCGATCGAATGCCTATTCTTTCGTATCCATCCAAAGACGGCCAATGATGACCTGCGGGCCCTCAGGCTAGAGCTCACTGGATATGGACCTCTCAATGACTTATTAGGTGAGTACATTGTGAAAAGGTTGGGCAATATTTTTCCAACACTTTGCCAAACGTTGTGCCAATAGTCATCCCAACCATCTATTGGGCAATATTATTGGTAAACGTAAGTACCCTACTTCACAAGTGCATAATTGTTTCCTATTTTGTCCAAAATATGGGCAAAGATATGACCCTTCAACTGCACGACCACGGTAGCCCACTTGTTGGGAAAATCTTGACCAGCAGTTGGGCAAAATACGAAACAATTATGCACCTACTTACGTTTACTAATACCACTGGGCAAAACATTGCCCAATAAATGGTTTGGTTGACTATTCGCACAACGTTGGGCAAAGTGTCGGAAAATATTGCCCAAACTTTTCACAGTGTAAGGCTACATCCTTAAAAAGACCCAGCAGCAAAAGAAGGATTGGAATAATAATAATGTCTTCTTAGTTTAGCCAATCCAAAAGGTATTTGATGAAGCGCACCTTTCCTTGCAGTTATAAAGCGCTGTATACATCGATCCGCACGTTTGGGCCACTTAAAGGCCCACTGCACTACTTGTAGCTACTTGTAGCTACTTGCGCCCTCTATATAACAAACAATGCTTAATCGGTGACCATTGGTCCCCCATGATCCTCTTTTTCTTATGTTAACTGAGAGCTGAGTTGATGAGCTAACCATCTGTCCAGTGACCTTGTAGGGCGGTCTAATCCCTCCTGTAAACTATGGCAGATAAGCTTTAAACAAGGACATAATTATATCACCTTTTTTTTTTAAAGCGCTCATCTCTGTCACGTCACGCTGTGACGCTCACGGCGCTAGACATAGTCCAGATTCAGTCCGTTCGTTCTTTATATCCCCCACACACAGCGCGGTCTCTCCACTGATCGCGCAATCCCCAAATTTCCGTCCACACGAACGTATTCAGGACCCAGATTTAGAGGAATGGCTAGGTCTACTTTCAACGTTGAGGGTGTGTTATTTTATCAGCTGATTGGGTGCGCTAAACGAAAACGGTACAGAGGCTGGACTACGCTAGACATTATTACACTGGTTATAGCTGAACCACCAGAGCAACTAGCGCTGAAAAAAATAGCAGGCACCCATTCACACCTGGGAATGTATAGATTGATGTTTTGCTAAAGGACACTTGTGTAGGGCAGGGAATCGACCTGCGGACCCTGTAATCTTCAGTCCGGTGGCTTACCCACCGGACCACAACACTTGGTATCTATGTAGGTGATGTAATCGAACGGTTTAAATGATCGGCAGGAGATGCGAAGACCGAGGATTCGATTAGCAATCAACCCACTGACGGCGCTAAAACCTAAGTCTAATCGTCGAATCGACCCCAAAACGACTCGAAATTTGGGTCAGTCGTATTGTTTCGTTCGTTCTGTTGTTGGTAAGAGGCGGTATTCTAAAAGTTCACTAGTGTTCGCTTCCAGTTTATACGAGGTGCGTTGCGGTTTTATTATGCTATTATGCACGCCAGCCTGTCGTATGTTCGCAGTAGTTGAACTAAAACGAGTTTTAAAAAAGTTTTGGTTTTCTGAAAACTCGTTTAGCAACTAACTTCTAAACAATAACCTAATATATCACTTTTATAAACTGAAAAAAGTTTGTTTGTACGTTTGTTGTCTTCAGCTGCAATGAACCGTGAAGAGGTAAGCTGTTCACGTCCTATCCAAGGGGAAGGAATGGGAGTGGAAGATGGACGAATCCCAGACTCTAGTCTCACCTCCTCGTCCGATTATGATCTTAATTACACTGCATCAGATGGAAGATTAAACGGTGGAGTTACTCCAAACGAAAAGGCAGCATGGCTTGCTAGGAATGATGACGTAGATAAATGGGTCAAGGTGAGTCCGATATTAAACACTAATTCCATTCACCTATTTCTTGTAAATGATCAAGGATGATTATTGAATGATCAGTTATTTCATGGGGATACTAATTAATTTGTATTTTACCTGTTTATATGCTTGTGTATTTATCTATTTTGTTTTTGATGCTGTTATTTGTTTTATTATTACCAAACAGGGCCTCATGGAAGACCACCAAATTTGTGATATGTGCCATCCTGTATAAATATCAGAAATAAATAAATAAATTATAATAACGACCCCCCCCCCCCCGGAAAGACACTTAAGCATAAATTCCGTTTTTCCTGAACGTCGTACACTTACTGAATTCAAGCACTAGCTAACTCCAATATTAACGCTCTTACGTAAAGCCCAAATGAAACCCGAACCCGAAACCAAAGGTAGCATTAATCATTGATGATTTATATTACCTCGCCTACTGCTTTGAAAGCAACTATTTACTTGTAACTATACGTGATTTTTACCGACACATTTCTTGGTAATTATCTATCTACTTCTAAACTTTTTTCGCATTGCCTTGGACAGTTGGAAACCCTCTATTAAAGATATTATGTCCCTTTTGCAGCCAACATCAAATTGCATAGAATTTTGCAGGAATTATATGAATACGTTTCAATATGTACGTCCTATCTGTGAAATATAAACGTTAGCAGTGTCCCAGTATTCAATTCATTCAAGGAAACCCGTTTACTTTCTAGACGTCCTTGTCAGACACTATTATTGAGTGACTAACTGTCATGTTTTTTTATTTGGTAATAACATACATAAAATGAGCTGTAACAGGTACATGAGCATTTGTCTACATCAATAACCCACTACTTGTATTGGCCAAAATTAAACTGATTGAATTTTTGTGCAGCAACAAAATGGACAACCATTCGGTAAAGGGTCTGAAAATCAGACTATTAGTTCGGTGAATGCAATCACTCATGTCGATTCGACAACTAATGATCGTTATTTTCCCACAAAAAGCCATTTTCAAACTCTTTCGTCAGTTTTGAGGGAAGTTCTAAATAAGTATTGTCTTTCGAATGCCGTTGGAATTTACCAATTTCATTTTTTTGACCTGCAAATGGGACACACTACCTTCAAAGGATTTTCATTCTTAATTTTTTGTCTTGATCACTTGATGAAGATGTATATGGAATTTCGAAATTTCGAAATTTGCGATCTCATAAAAACCATTGGATTTAGAGCTTGAAACCTCTCTTCTTCAAATTTGTTTTCGTCGTCATCTCATACACACAACACACACACACACCCCCACACACACATACACACCCCCACACACATGTATATGTATATATATTATAAATATATATCACAACTTGGCACTTATTCAAGCTCAAAGCTAGGATCCGACTGAGGTACGTGGCTTGTCATTTTTAACTCATCTGCCTCCCACCCCCGACAAAGGATCAATAAAGATTTAACATTTGTCAAGCTGTCAGTCAATCTAACTTTCTTTCGCCGAAACTACTGGCCCGTATCCTTGGTCTAGTTGTTTAACAGCACTGGCGCCCCCTCCCCCCACTCAGAGGTCGGAATGACCGCATGCGTGTTGCCAAAATGTCCGGTAAAGGGGTACTTTTCGTGCGACAAAGTCCGGCCCGAGAATTGTAAAAAAAGAGGTGTATTTGACTTTTCACCCGGAGATTTCTTTAAAAAGGGGGTGTTTTTCTTTTTTTTCTCTCATCTCTTTGGACTCCTGAGAATTTATTCCGAATTTAGGGGGGGGGGGTACATTCAGCATTTTTCCTGATTTAGGGGGGTCTCTAAGGCAGGAAAAGCCCGCGAAAAGCCCGCGAAAGGGGGGTTCGGAAATGTTGGCAGTCCTCAGATAGGGGGTGCTTTCAAAAAGAGGGTACGAGCATATGCGTACTCTAAATAACACTGAGTGGGGGGGGGGGCACTGGCGTCCTATGCCAATCAAAAAAAAAAGGAAGGACAGCAATGGGAAACTTTGATTTAGCTACGCGCCTTCATTCTCTAAATTGTATTACTTACAAATGTGTATTTATTTCCAGGAGGGTAGCCAAATTTTGGGTTGTCAAAGTTATTTCATAACTGTATTTATTTATTTATCAGTTTATACTTGTTGCTAAGTCTTACTTCTATTAACGCACTAACGAGTCAGATAGATCTTGGAAGGACCTCTAACGTCACTGGTGTTATCGTACAAGGCAGATTCGAGTTGGCACAATGGATTACTTCTGTCAAGGTATCCTATTCGCTGGATAACGTGACATGGACTTATGCTTTGGAACCACAATGTGGTGAACAAAGAGTAAGTACTACATGTCTTGCATCGTCGACCTGTTGTTGATGTACATTAAAGGTAAAGTAAAGATCAGTTTTGGAAACGCCCCCCCTCTCAAAATATGAAATGAAAGCTCTTATTACCAATCATGTGAAAGAAAATGTTTTAACTAATACGTGATGATACAAATTTTGCCGAGAAACCGCCTACTAATTGATATATTTGGTAAATTATTATATCTTTTTGGACCTGATAGATATCGCGCACGTGTCGCCTAGTCCCATATACATCTTTCTGTGTACAGTGCTTGTAACCAAGACTGGGCCAAATTTCTTATCATTTTGATGATTCCAGAACCTTCCAGTACACCAATACTTATGTGCTAGATGATCAACCTTTTCTGATCGATTCCACAACGTTTCTTTTACAATGCAATCGCATGACCATAACTGGTCTTTATCTTTTAAGGCATCGTTTAACAATGTTTCCAGTTTTTCAAATCTGAGATGCGTGACCCTACGTATTACCAGTGTCTGTGATATGGTGTAATATTGAAGCCTTAAAAAAATAGCTATTCAAAATGATCATAGTGCTTCAAAAAAGTAAACATCTTTAAGTGATCGGTTTTACCATACTCATTTCCCCAATAGTTTTGTTCAAAGCTGTTTGGCAAACAGTTGTTGACATTTCTATTTCTAATCATAAATACCATGATAATCAGACAGGCGATCGGCTTGTAAAAGTCATGGGATTCCTGACTATAACTATGATTGCAGCATGAGCTAAATCCAGGATTGTTTTTGAAATATTAGGCAAAGATACCCAAACCCTGTAGACAAAGAATTATGCCGTGGTTATGTCTATTCCGAAGCGTTGGTCATTAAAATAAAGTTGTATTATATGACGAATCATTAAAGGGTAATTAACCCACAGCAATTTGTTTAAAGCACATATAAAGAGCATGCTGACTTTAATAGCAAGCTGTCTCCCACGCCTCGCATTGAACTTTAAAGAGTCTATATGTATCGTGCATTATACGCCATTTTTGGCATATTTACCTGTGCTCGGTTTTCCAAAGTTATGTCTGACTGTATAAATGATATTATATTTTAGGACATCTCAGTAGAATAGCATCCACGAGACCAAACGTTCCTAAACAGCCATATTACATAATGCATCATAAACTGATGACGCGCAGGTGATGATGCTTGCGTATAGGAACGCCTTCACCGAATGATGGCGCAATTGAAAATACACTACAACAGTGATAGGAAAGTCCATAAATTACCCAGCTTTTAATAAAAACAAGTGCAATATTGAAAAATATGTTGAAGAAGATAAGTTTATAAATATCTGGATAAGAAAAGGAAAGAAAAGTGAAAACATATATTTGAACAGACATAAGGAGAAGGTGAAAGATTGATATAAAAAATACAAATACAAAAGGAAAGTTCGAGAAGAACATTAGAGAAAGAGAATGAAGAAAGATACAAGGAAAGGAAGTGGAGATAAATTAAATAAAAAAAGAAAAACAAATAGCATTTCATGTTTTTTACTTTGTGAGGAGGCCTACACATTTGCAATTCAGCTTATCCCGCGAAACATATTGTGATATAAACCATTTTTAATTGAACCAAAATATCCATGCAATGCCCTTAACATAATCATTTCTTCATCATGATCTTCAGATCTACGCAGCAAACTACGATAACACCACTCCCGAGACCATACTGTTCCCTCGACCAATCACTGCTCGATACGTCAGAATACACCCACTCACTTGGATTGGGCACCAGGCCATGAGATATGAGGTTGTTGGCATAGCTGATCAAACGGAACTTTGAAAACAAGAAGACTTCTACTAGATGTTATTGTTGTTAAATTTTAATATTCTGTTATTATTGTTATTGTTGTTATCATTTTCATTATTATTTCATTTGTTATTGTTATTATTATTGTTATTATAACTATTATTGTTATTATCACTATTACTTTCACTATTATTATCAACATATTAAAGTTATTGTTATTGTTATAATGACTAGTACTATTATTATCATCATCATTATTATTTTCATTCTTTGTTATTGCTATTATCTTTTGTAAAAGGAGCAGCATTCGCATCATGGTAAGATCTGATTTTACCCACAAGTAGGGGATAAACACACTGTGTAGGTGTTGTGGTTGAGTGGATAGGTTCGTGAACTATGAAGCACAAGGTACGGGGTTCGAATCCCTGTCACAGTAAAAGTATCGTTTGGCAAGACATTAAGGTAGAATATTTGCCATTCTCGACTGAGGTGAAGGTCACGCTTAAGCCGGAGGGTAATGGAAGTGTACATATTGTCATGAACATTTATTTATTCAGCAATCGTGAATATCGTGAATATTTAACAGTGTAAAGATTATATTTAACAAAATGACTATAAAACAGTTGTAAATAATGTAGTAAATGGTTGTTACCTTGGATAAGTGATTATCTAAAATGGCATCTATTAGTTTCTAAATAAATAATTTACAAAACATAAGAGTATGTGGCCAATAGGGGCCTGTAACTTCAAAATTGACATGCAATCAATTGTAAAATTACGTTGTATCTAGCCCTTCTTGCGGCATTAATTATATTTTATCAAGATTATATCTATTAGTGACAGAAAATAATAATTTGATACCTTTCATGATATAAGCTACCATTGTTTGAAAGAGATAAGCTAAACTTTCGGGTATAATTGTAATTTGTTATATTGCAGGGTGAAATTACTATTAAGAGATAGTTGCATCCAAATTCTCGTGAGAGAAAAAAATGTTGGCGTCGTCATCAAATAGTATAAATGATATAAGGGATGAAGCTTTCGTTATATTATATTAATATATATATTTCATTAATAATTCCCCATGTTAATTTAATGTTAGATTTGACTTATTTATTCGTTCTCAATAATGCATTTTACGGGAAGTTCAAATTACCTCGGGTAAAATTATTCCGGTATCTGTTTTGTATCCATTAATGTTGAGTGGTAGTGTCACATAAACATATCTTATAATTCTATTTCTCGTGTGTAAAGATCTTAAAATTGCCTTAGTTTTTTAAGGTATTTTACTCCGATAAACTGCAATACATTTACTTTTTATCCATTTTTTTTCTTCTTCAAATAAATATTGTAGCTTCTTATCAAAATTGTCTTTTGCAGTGTTTATGTTAGTCTGAGTAAATAATTCTGATCATTCTCCATGGATTAAATTATTTGTAAAATACATGTTTATTGATACCCCTACAGGTCCGTTAAAATATTTTTTCTAGTTATCACCATTGCTTAGAAAAAATATACAAATGATGCTCTTTTCCAACATTTTGTTATAATGAAATAATTTCAAGTGTCAAGCAAAATCACTTGCACATCAACTCAAGGTGTGTCAATTACTTAAACTTGTTTTTGTGTATATCAAGAATATTTAAAATTAAATTTAACAAATTACGTTATGTTAACTAAAGTACGACTTGGGTTCTGTGCGTGCCCTTTTCTATATCCGGACGAATACGCGTCCGTTAACTTGGCTATTTAACAAGTCGTTAAATAACTGTTTTCTAATAGTATATTTAAACTGCAAAGTATCCTGTAAAAATGATATTTAAAGCTCATATTTTAATATAGTATATCAACATGGAACCCCGTTTATTAAGAGCAAAACACGTTTTGGTAAATGGCACAATTTAATACGAACGGTAAAGTGATCTTACTATCATAAATACAGTGTACTTTTTAGATGTTGTAGGATTTCGTCTGAGCAGTGTTTTTACGTTTTAGTTGCAAGTGTAAAAGTGAATTTTCGGTATTTACAAATGTACGATTGTGTGAATGTAATAATGTACATTAATTTATTGAATATTGAAATAAAATCATATCCAAACAAATTTGTTTAGCAAAATTGTATTTTTCTTCTTTGTTAAACCTTCCTCTATGCTAAATTCAATTATGTTACATAATATTCCATGTTCAATGTGCGATTTATCATATGAATTGAATAGTCTTTATTTGTAGTATATGACTTTTTTATGAATTTTTTATTTTAATTCATGGTCGTTTATTTAAAAAAAATGATTCAAGTATCACAAGCCTAAAGTCAGCCATTCATAATAATCCATAATCACTTATCTCTATATTCATTTTTCTATTATAATAATGTTTGTATTAAACGAGATTTAAAAATATCCTTATTGACACTGCTTCATGGCAAGAAGATCCCTCATATAATTGAGGGGCGGTATTGAGGAGTGCTTTGGACATCAGCATTAATTAGGCCCTTTTACTCGATTCCCATTGACACAAAAAGCCTTCGTCAATGGAGTTATTGCCAAGAGCATGATTATCTTTAAAAATTTAGCATACCATATGTCACATCTTTCCTTTGTTCTAATATACCCTTAAAGATGATCGAAAGCTTATAAAAGAAGTTGTATACATAGCTGGGAAGTTTCACATTATTTAGCCTATACTTATACTAACATTTTATTTATCTGATATTATAGGCAGTTTTATGTGAATAAAAATAAATGAATAGTAACAAAAAAAGAAATGATCCAATTATCCGGAATTACCAAAACAGACACTCGTAGTTTTCGGCATTGCATTGGAAATTTGACATTTTGCTCAGTTGGGGGGGGGGGGAAGGTCACCTTTTTTAGGTCGGTCGTGGGCATAATTTTTTTTTTTTTTTTTTTATACAAAAAAAAAAAAAAAAAAAAAAAAATCAAAAGGGGGGGGGGGGGGGGGTTAGGTTTTTTTTTAGGGGGGTTTACATACATAAAATTACCAAAGGGGGGGGGGGGTAAACCCCCAAACCCTCCCCCCTGCGTACGCGCCTGGTGAGAGGATAGTAACTTCCGTCACCTTCACCCCTCTCATTCACTGGTGAGAGGACACTTTTTTTTTTTTTTTTTGGTCTCGAAATTTGGAAATTTGACATTTTCTCAGTTGGGGGGGGGGGGGGGGGGGGGTAAGGTCACCTTTTTAGGTCGGTCGTGGGCATAATTTTTTTTTTTTTTTTTGGTCTCGAAATTTGGAAATTTGACATTTTGCTCGGGGGGGGGTGCCCTCGCCGTTTCCACCGTCCGCAGACATTTTCGCGCACGTACGTGGCACACGGTAGGCCTACACGGCAGAGTGTGAGAGTCACTTGACTAGGGGGGGGGGGGGGGGGGGGGGGGGGTAAGAGGACACTTTTTTTTTTTTTTGGTCTCGAAATTTGGAAATTTGACATTTTGCTCAGTTGGGGGGGGGGGGGGGGGTAAGGTCACCTTTTTTAGGTCGGTCGTGGGCATAATTTTTTTTTTTTTTTTTTAGGTTTTTTTTTAGGGGGGTTTACATACATAAAATTACCAAAGGGGGGGGTTAACCCCCCAAACCCTCCCCCCTGCGTACGCGCCTGGTGAGAGGATAGTAACTTCCGTCACCTTCACCCCTCTCATTCACTATGCTCCCTCGCACTTGCGTATTGATGATGATGGGGGGGGGGGGGGCTTGGGGGAAGTTCTCCCTCAAAAAATTAAATTCAAACGTGGTTTATTTCTAATTCGATACCAGTGATTTACAAATGTTGCTGAAATGGCATTTTTCCCTGAGCTTCCGGGGGCTCGGCCTCCTGGACCCCACCAAATGCCCTGAGGCGGTCCTTGGATGCTCATCTGATCGTAATTACATGCCTAAACCCCTGAGCTTCTGGAGGCTCCGCCCCCTGTACCCCACTCCAATTAGTGACCTGCATGTCAGTGCAAGTCACAAATAAGGTATCAAAATATGCTACTCTGACCGTAATTAAATTCCTAAAACCCCTGAACTCCCGGGGGATCTGCCCCATGGATGCACATCTCACCTCAATTAGATGCCTAAAACCCCTGAGTTTCATGGGGCTCCGCCCCTTGACCCCTGCCAGGGCTTTGCCCCTGGACCCCACGCCAATTTACGCTCCATTACTTCGCTCGCTTTGCTCTACCTGATCGTAAATACTTAGCCCCCCTCCCCACTTTGAAAAAAAACGTTGCCAGGGCCTGCGTAACATGTGAGAGTGGTGGTAATGCGGTTTTTTCTACCCCCCCCCCAACGTTTTTGCTCATTACGCCACTGCACCCTCGTCCCTCACATTTCGTCCCCCCCCCCGGTCATGAAAAGAAATCGCCGCCCCTGCCCAGTACTGCATGTATTACCTATATGAAGCATGTTCCGATTACGTAATATTTCTTTGTAATGTTCGCACATTCAAAAGGTAACGGACGAGAGTATTGAAATTTGCTTGAGGTTGATGTCTAGAGTATTTGCGAACGTGTTTAATTAATTTTGTAATATAATTGATCTGCTGATGTACGGTATTAAGAATTACGTCTACGATGAATATCAAAATATTTCGATGGCCTCAATTCCGACGTGACAAACAAACGAACAAAAACAAACAAACAAAAACAAACAAACAAAAAGCAAGCAAATTAGGCAAACAAACATTAAAAAACGCACACTTATCTTCCTGTATGTCCACATGGTGAACGGAGCTTTATGCCGCAGTGTTGATGAAGGATGCCTGACGCACTCATGACGATAAATGACTGTCCAAGATATTGATTAATTGCCATTATTCAAGGCTTATAGCTGCTCTATCATAATTAAACAAAATAAAATACATGTTTGCAAGTGCGTTGGTGAATATGCACTGCACGCAGGTGTCCGTCTCATTTTTGTCTTTTCTTGTTCTTTGTAAATAGTAATTTGAATAGGAATATTATTTGTCATTTATTTTATATTCGAAAGGTGTTGTAACGATTCAAGCTCTATTTGCTTATGTTTCATCACCTTTGTGCGTTCATTCTTTACACTGTATATTAGTTGCAACTTGTCTTTGATAAAACATTGTTATGTAGTAATGACAGTTGGTCCGAACACCTTGTCATATTTCGAATGTAGGAGGGCATTTAAAGAACCATACTTTTCAGGGGAAATTTTCCAATTATATTATTCCACAACATAAAGTGAATGAAAAAGCTCACAAATCATTTTTCATCTTTCCCAGAAGTTAACATTCTATTTGACACGTACGAATGAAAAGATGGAAAGTCAAAATCAAACATCATGTGAATGGAAGTGGAACATAAACAAAAAACAAAACTATTTTTTTTAAAAGTGAGATAAACACGTTTAGGACGACTTGTTCTCTGGTCGGGTTGGTTGAACGCAAGCCATATACATGTATAACCAATGATCGATGAGCCTTCATAACGTGTTATCTATTTTCTCTCTTCTTTTTTTGAAAAGCTTTTTAAAATATATTTGCAACAATCCAGTGGCGTACCTGGGGTACTCCGTCAGGGGGGCAAGCGACCGAAACAAACAAAAAAGGCGATGCTAATTTTCACTTCTGGCGAGTGAGCGAGCAAAAAAAATCTTTAAGTAACGTTTGGTATATAAACTGGTATTGTTGCAAGTTGGGGTGGGAACATTCACTTGTTAGCGACGTTACTTTCATTTTTTTGCAAACGAGTGTAGCGAGCAAGAAAAAAATCACTTCTTTTTTAATAATTGCCACTTAAACTTGGTTCAATTGTCCCATGCAGGGCGCGGGAACAACCCCCTACATTTCTCTTTTTAATGATATTGTAGCAGGTTAGTGGTGGGTACATAATTCCACGTGCTAGCGAGCGTAGCGAGCGAAAAAAAAAAATCACTTCTCTTTTATAGGGAAAATATGGTACATAAAACTTGGGTTCATTGTTCCATGTCAGGGACGTGATTATTAAAAGCGGTGTTATTTATATTTTGGCGAGCGAGCGTAGCGAGCGAGCAAAATTTTTGTAATGATAATTGGTTCATAAATTTCAGATTTTTTTGTTGCAGGGCAGGGCTTACACAATCATGTCTAAGGTGATGTGAATTCCGTTTTGGCGAGCACGAGCACACCAAAACTTCTTTGAATAACGTTTGGTACATACTTATTAACTGGTTGTTGCAGGTTGGGGCGGGCACGTTAGCGGTGTCAATTCCATTTTGGCGAGCGAGCATAGCGAGCAAGCAAAAAAAATAAATTCTCTTTTAATAGAAATTAATAAATAAACTTGTTTTTATTGGTGCAGGTCAGGATGGACGCAATCGCATTTAACGCGATTCAATTCCTTTTTGGCGAGAGGGCGAAAAAACTCTTCCATTTTTAATATTATTGCAGGTAAAGGGTGGGCACAATTGTTTCCAAAGCAATGTCTATTCATTTTATTCGCGAGCGAGTGTAGCGAGCGAGAAAAATGAATTAGTCTCTTTTAGTAACATTTGGTACATATATCGTGTGTTATTGTTGCCATGGTTGCAGGTCGGGGCCCCGTCGGGGCAGGCACAATTGTATTCTAGGCAATACTAATCCTTTTCTTTTTTCAGGGGGACGAGCAAGTGAAAACATTTAATACAAAATAGGCTAGCAAGCAGTTCCCGCCAGCGAAGAGTTTCGAATTTGTTATATCACTTATATTTTCCTATTTTCATTTGTTTTAATTTTTGAGGGCCGTATGCGGAATATTTTTCTGGTGGGGGAGGGGGAAAGATGCGTTAAAAGTTTTCGAAGAATCTCAAAAGCAAAAGGAGTGAAGGGAGTTCGAGCGACCGAACTGGTCATGAGGGCAGGCGCGGATTCAGGATTTCTTAGGGGGGGGGCCCACTTTTTTTTTTGGTCCGAAAAAAAAAATCGTAACGACTCAGCCAGCCGCTAAATAAGCGGGGGGGGGGGGGGGGGGAAGAGGACACTTATTTTTTTTCGTTTTGTTCCGTTGGGGGGGGGGGGTGAGGTCACCATTTTTAGGTCAGCCATTGGCATATTTTTGTTTATTTTTTTTAAATTAAAAAAAAAAAAAAAAATCACAGAAAAGGGGGGGGGGGGAGTTGCTCCAAAATACACACATAAAAAAACCGAAGGGGGAAGGGTCAACCCCCTAACCCCCTCCCCCCTTCCGTACGTGCCTATTCGTCTGAAAATAGTGTTTCCCCTCCCGCGCGAAGCGCGGAAACTTTTACGTTTCATTAAATCATTAGAAAAAGAAGACAATTCGTTGTATAGTTTTTTACTCATAATCCTCGTCTTAATTCATCCCCTTCTCCCGCGCAAAGCTAGGAAGCTTTTACGTTTCATTAAATCATTAGAGAAAGAAGACGATTCGTTGTACCGTTCTCGAAAATAATCCTCGTCTGAATACAGGTTTTACGTTTCATTAAATCATTAGCGAAATAAAACGATTTGTTGTACCGTTCTCGACTCTTAATCCTTGTCTAAATTCAGTTTTTCCCCCGCCTCGACGTTTCATTAAATTTTTAGAAAATGAAGACGATTCGTTGTTCCGCTCTCGAAAATAATTTAGTTTCCCCCACCCGCGCAAAGCGCGGAAGCTTTTACTTTTCATTAAATCATTAGAGAAAGAGGAAGATTCGTCGTACCGTTCTCGACTCTTAATCCTTGTCTAAATTCCTTTTCCCCCACCCGCGCAAAGCGCGGAAGCTTTTACTTTTCATTAAATCATTAGAGAAAGAGGAAGATTCGTCGTACCGTTCTCGACTCTTAATCCTAGTCAAAATCAATCCCCCCCCCCCCCCCCCCTTCCGCGCGAAGCGCGGAAGCTTCGACGTTTCATTAAATTATTATAGAAAGAAGACGATCCGTTGTACCGTTCTCGACTCTTAATACTTGTCTGAATTTCAAATATGTTCTTTGTCTATTCCCTTTTCTTCCTACGTCCTCTTCCTTTACACTCCTCTCTTTTTGGCCGGCGTTTATTGGGGGACCACCCCACCGCCTGCTGTCAGATGAACATATGTTGATACCTTGTCCGCCCCGGAAGCTCAGGGGTTTAAGGTTTTAATTTACGGTCAGATTAGCATTCAGGGGTCCGCCTTAGCGCCCTAGACGGGGTCCAGGGGGCAGAGCCCCGGAAGTTCAGGAGTTTAGGCATTTAATTACGGTCAGATGAGCATTATTTTGATACCTAATTGTTACAATGGCAGGTCACTAATTGGCTAGGGGTTCAGGGGGCGGAGCCCCGGAATCTCAAGGGTTTTAGGCACTCAATTACGGTCAGATGAGTATCGAGGGGCCCGTCTAAGGGCTCTTGGTTGGGTCCAGGGGGCAGAGCCCCCACAAGCTCAGGGGTTTTAGGCGTTTAATTACGGTCAGATGAGCATTTTTGATACCTTATTATTTGTGACACTAGCAAGACACTATTTGGCGTGGGGTCCAGGGGGCAGAGCCCCCAGAAATCAGAGGTTTTAGGCATTAAATGACCGTCATATGAGCATCTAAGGGCCCGCCTTAGGGCCCCAAGTGGAATCCAGGGGGCATTTTAGGAATTAATTTTAATCATGGTCAGATGAGCATATTTTGATACCCCATTATAATGTGACACTGGCAGTTAACTATTTTTTCTTTCTCGCTCTCTTTCTTTCTATTTCTCTTTAATATACTTTTTCAAAGAAAGTGTGGGGGGAGGGGCTCGAGGATCCCGATCCCCGCCGTTCCGCGGGCCCTGATATGTAGGCATCTCAAGAAGCATTTTCTTGCCTGGCTGTAAATTTAGGAATTTGTCATTTTCCAACAAACGCATGAAGTGAGGAAAATTATCTCATTTCAGCATTATTTGTTAACCACCGTTATGGAATTATAAATAAACCACGTTTAAATTCTATTTCTCCAACCCCCCTCCCCTATCAGTATGCCAGTGGCCCCCCCCCCCCCTCCGATCTACACCTTGTTGGCTGGAAAAATTGCAACTGATATCCCTTACCTTTCTTCATTCTCTTTTTTTCCTTTCCCTTTCTCTCCTCTTTCACTTTCCCTTCCCTTCCTATTTAGGTTTGCTGGGGGGGGGGGGGGTAGGGGAGGGGTATGGTCATTTTGGTCCCCAACCCGCTCCACACATTGTTGGCGGGATTAACCGCAACTAATCTCCGCTTCTTTTCTCCCTTTTCTTTTTTTCTTCCTCTTTTTGTTCCCTTTTAGCTCTCCTCTTTTCCTTTTCCTTCCTTCTCTTTTTTTTTTAGCGGGGACGGGGGGGGGGGGGGGGGGGGGGGAGGCTAGGGTCTTTTGCCCCCCCCTCGATCCACAACTTGTTGGCGGGAAAATTGCAACTGATATCCCCCTTCTTTTCTTTTCTTCTTCCTATTTTGTCCTTCCCTTTATCTCCTCTTTATCTTTTTTCTTTCCCTTTCCTTCTTTCTCTTTTATTTTTTTATTGGGGGGGGGGGGGGGAGGGGGAGGCAAGTCCTTCCCCCCGATCTCCTTCTTCCCTCTTTTCTTTTCTTCTTCCTCTTTTTTCCCCTTTCTCTCCTCTTTCCCTTCTTTTCCTTCTCTCTCTCTCTCCTTTTTTTTTTTTTTTTTGCGGGGGGGGGGGGGGGCCAAGGCACGCTCGGCCCCCCCCCCTGGATCCGCGCCTGCATGAGGGTACTTTTGCATTTTCAAAAATAGAATTGAAAGATTTGGTATAGGCCTACACTACATTTTCAGGAAAAAAACTGTACGTTTTCAAAATATCTGTGGTCAACTGCCCCCCCCCCCCTGGTGCGTACGGCCATGGTCTTTTTTTTTTAAATTTCCCCATTTTTATTCCTTTCCTTTTCTTTTCCCTTTTTCTTCCTTTTCTCTTCTTCTTCCTTTTTTCTTTCCTTTTTTCCTTTTTTCTCTTTCTTTCCTTTTTTCTTTCCTTTTCCTTTTTTCTTTTTCTTTCCTTTCCTTTCTTTTCTTTTCTTTCCCCTTTTTCTTTTTTTCCCCTGGAGCCCGTCAGGGGGGCACTCTGCCCCCCCTGCCCCCCCATAGGTACGCCAGTGCAACAATCTCATCACTCAGATTACTGCTTGATTGTACATAATGCAACTAAGATATAAATGTTAAAATGATACGTGGGGAAGTTGGTGTAACGTACGTCGCATGCAGGGAAACGGTAAAATAAATAAAGCTGATTCTACATCTGACCAAGTCGTCCCCACTTACCAAACCAAACTCGACAACTAAGCCATTGGTATGATAAGCACGTCCTATTCTTCGTCCAACACCAAACACGGTCTGTGTTTCCAAAAGCTTGACAAGGTGTCACTAAACATGTCAAAAATTATGTTTGAAGTACAAATACTCAAAGTTTACACCATGTTTAGTTTGCTCGCTCCGCAGTATCTGTTCTTGTCTCAAGATATGGGACAAAATCTAATTTGGGGTTCTAATTTCTTCTACGACCTCTACCTTAATTCATATCCTCTACTTACTTCGAGTGGTATTATATTCTGCTCTCTGATACGATCATAGGTTGGATGTGAGTGAGGTTTTACGTGATAGCAGTTTAAGGTGACCTGATTGAAAGCACGAACAAAAATCACACTCAAGATAATCGAGTAAACGAAACGATAGAGGATAGAGAGGGTCGAGATACAAGGGAAGGGACAGAAGGAGGGAAGAAAGAGAAAGAAAGAGAGAGAGAGAGATAAAGAGAGAGAGAGAGAGATATGGAGAGAGATAGAGAGAGATAGAGAGAAGAAGAGAGATAGAGAAAGAGAGGAGAGGAGGAGACGGAGGAGTAAAACGACCAAACTAAACTCGGGCATATTTTTAAAGCCCGGCGCACACTATACGATCTGGTTACGATCCGAATTTGGAAGAATTTGTGACAGCATTTGATATAAACATTCATACGTGTACAATCTTAACGAGCGAGGATCTAAATAGTTATTACGATTAATAAAATCTAAGTTTCAAGAGATTTGACGCTTCTTGAAAAGAAAGTAAACAACATATCACAGTTTCATTTCAAAAGGAGCTAAATCCGTTTCATTCCAAAAGGAGCTAAATCCATGTTTCATTCCAAAAGGAGCTAAATCCACAAAATCTAAAAAAAATTGTTAAAATCACAAGTAACTGGTAGATTGTTTTTCTTATCATATATTATTGGTCAAGGGCGACACCTTTAAGATATATAACAGCATGACGGTACATGGCTAAAGGGAAAGTGGAGAAATAAAAAAGGTGATTTACTCAGAAGTACCCAAAGTGGATTTAGCTCCTTTTGGAATGAAACCGATTTGGATTTAGCTCCTTTTGGAATGAAACATGATATTGTACCTAAATGTTTTCATACTTCCTGGTGAAATTTTTGAATGTGATATAGTGCATTTTGTCCCCATGTAGGAAATCATTATTTTAAGACAAATAACCCAATTTTAATAACAAAATATGGATTTAGCTCCTTTTGGAATCAAGCTCTTCATATAGTCTTTGACAATGTCAGTACTTTGGCCAGTGATTTAATTGACCAATTTAATATCTTTTTTGGAAATTTAGACCCACAACTCCACAGGGCAACTGGCGTGTCCGAATATGGTCTACTGGCGGCTATCCATCTACGGGGTGTCACAGTACATCTGACATCTCATATTCATCCCAATGAAGGTTTTTTTTTCCACGGAATAAACCTTCAAAATGTCAATAGTAAATGCATTCACCACATTCATTTCAAAAAATGTTATTAACAAATAAAAACGGATGAAGCGAAACGAATTTAAACAAACTTCAAATTTAATACTCAATATTAATAGCAACCTTAAAACAAAAATCGGGCGTTGAGATAATTGTCCTACATCGGAAAGCGCCATATTGTATACACAGAGAAAAAGAGGTTTAAATTTATAGGGAGTAAGATGCTTGTCGCATAAGTGACACCCCTCAGGGAGTAAATTTACTCCCCAATGTAGGGAGTAAATTTACACCTTACAAGAAGGTGTACATGTGCACCCCAAGGTTAGGATTTCTTATGCACAGCATCAACCAATTGATCATCCCTCGCGCAATCAATCATCCCTGCTTCTATTCACCTAATAGTCACTGATTATCACCCTTTTGTCTACCTTTCATTGCTCTCACCTGTTTTACGAGTTACATGTCGAAAAGCTTTATTGCTTAATACCTAAACAACAGCAAGTGTGAACTCAAGACAAGTGCAGGCTGGCCTGGATGGATCAAATGTAGTGGAAATACCTAAATACACAATCCTGCCTTCTCGAACACGTATAAGAAGCCAAATATGTACTAGTTAGTTATCAAATATAACCTTCGGTACAAAAGGGGTACAACACCTTATTCTTGATCAGATAACTTTCACACAAATAATATGCCCAAATGAAACATGATAATTCCCCCAACATGACTAAAATATGTAAATTATGCTAATTTCCATTCATTTGGCAGTACCTATATCAACACGGTGCGCCATTGCTGTAGCGCATATGCACTCACAAATAGGGTGTAAAATTACACCCTCAAATGACTTTTCTGTACAACCTTGCGTATTTCCGTGTTTTACTCCCTAAAAGTTGTAATAGGGGCCGCCCTATTTTTCCAATTTCGTTTTACTCCCCAAAAACACATTTTATTTCTCTGTGTGTACGTCACGAACAATCATCATTTACTATCCTGCCCCTTGTTCTTTTCGGATTTTTTTCTCAAAAACTCTCCGATTTCAATGACGAGGTTTACTGAATAAAATGGATTGTACTATATTTCATTTATTTCTACGACCGTGACGTCATGCCAACAAAGACCGTCAAAGAGATCGATTTAAGATTAAGTGTGTAAATTATTAGACAATGTTACCTGCGTGTAATTCCTCAATCTATCTTGGTCCGAAAGTATTTTGGCGAAGTGTCAATTGCTTCAACGATGAAAATTTCTTATCGAGAGAAGCCTTTTTTTTGGATGGAGAAACACACAAAAACTCAAGCAACGCTGTACGAAACTTTTTGTTTCTAACCGAATAGATAATTGGATTTGAACAAGAATATACGAAAGCTAAGCAGACGAATATTCGGTAAAGGTCCGAGTACAAGAAGGTTCGATAAAGGTCGAGGTTGAAAAGAAAGAAACAAATTTGATCCGGCGACCAGCAGACGATATAAGTTACGACGACAATTAGAACAGTGCGCGTCATTTTTTGCTTTGTCTGTAAGAGCTTCAGCGAGGGTGGGGGCACTTGTCCGTTGACCTGAAAACTCAGTGCCTTCGCATGAAGTACCCGGATGATGGCTAAATGGCTGCCGGTCATGATGGAGACTGGAATCAGGTATTCAAACATGAAAAGCAGGACTCCCGCAGTCATGTGCACTCCGCGTGTCGGGAATTTAGTCACACAGGTATAGTGCATGCTGTCGTGGGTAGAAATAGTCAGAGTGTAGAGATTCAAAATGGCGGATCCAAGCCAGGACAGTCCAACTAGGCGGACTGATCGTTTGACTGTGAATAGAAACCTGAATCGGAACGGATACTTGACAGCAACTAGCCGCTCTACGGATATTACGGTGAGTATGAACACTGAAGCAACCACGGATATCCACATTAAGATATTGGAATACTCGATCCGGCAGTAGAGCATGCCCTTCCAGTTTGAAGGCACCGTTATGAAACTGGGGCGTGGTATCATCCAGAACGACGTCAAGAAGTCGGCTACTGAAAGACTGCCGATAAGAACGTTGGCCGTGAACTGGACAGGGCGACGTCGGCGTACGATCACGGCGATGACGAGAAGGTTTCCAACCATACCGGTTATAGAAAGCACGAGTTGAACTATGACCCACCATGTCCAGGTAAATGGAGCCCTTTCCCATTTACTCTCATCAGAAATGTTCGTACCATTCATTCTCCGTAATTTAAATTCTGCAAAAAAATAAAAATACTCTAGTCATGCCTGTAGGAGTAATCTTCGTTATAATTTCTTGTTTTAGGATTGAATTTAAGATATCCACAATCTCTCCAAATTATAGTGAAATCCACTCCAATTCTTTGAAGAATGTATTCCATTCATCGGGGATTGCCTGCCCAAAACGAAGCAATTAAAATCCCTAATATATCCCCATAAAGAGTGCATTTCTACTCTTGTACATTTACAGAGGAAAATTAGAAGAGAAGATATTCTGGTATAGGTTCAGGCTTGCTATTTGATCCGGTTGCTTTTGTACCATGCAGTATCGCCTCCCGGGATCGCCTCTCCTTGATAAAGGTGTAGCATTACCTTTGGTGTTCCACAAATGTCGTATGTTACATGTGCTAGATATGTTAGTTATTGATTAAAAACAATAGATCACTGATATATTACACCATCTGAGCAGCAGTGAACCAACTTGATTAGACTATTTGGAACCCGCGTTCCTTACAGGGACGTATGGTATGGCCAGCTGTCAACATGTAGGCCTATCTGTTGATACCTGAACTGGCTATTGTTCACAATTTCACGATTAAAAACAAAGTGAGTTGACATGCACCGACGCGGCGTGGAAAGGCAAGAAGAAAAAAAGGAAGAAAAAAAGAAAGAAACGGAAATCAAGAGAACATGAATAAACGAAAAATACTCCAAGAACGAGGAATCTCAGCATCTAGCCTATGTGGCGCCATTTTCCAGTTTTTAAAAGAAAGTGCACAGCAGACACATATTGAATAAAAATATTGTCGAAGTAGATGCACTGAGGGGTAAAATAAGAAGTAAAATACTTGTGGATCGTTATTAGGGAGCCACAATTTATACGTGTGAATGCCCTATCAGTTATCATTATATTATTATGAATATAACTATAGTCAGCCTTTCTTGACCAAATTATAATTCATCGTTTGACACTTATAAGCATAGTCAGTATTATGGCAAGAAAAATAAATGTTCGCGATTTTGTTTTCGCGTTAAAACTGTGTACGTACCTTTAAAATTAGAGTATTCTTCGCTGGTTGTAGGTTCGATGAATAGTATAATACATTGTGATAGTTTTCTTGCGAAATACATGTACGTAACTATATAAGAGGCAAGATGCTGGCAGAAGATGGATGTATCATTCTGGGAAGAGTATACATCTTTGACAATGTTCGAGTATATGCGCTGCATATATAGCAAAGTGTCTGTAAATATTTTCTTATTGGTCGTTTTCTGATTCCCCAATCTCTTTTCGTGTAATCAATACGTTCTGAACAAGTAACTAAGATAGGCGCCCCATTATCGAATTGTCGTGCTTTTAAAGTTGTTTGACGAGTCCGCAACAACAAAGGAATCTGGTTTATTTCATATTTCACCCCCTCCCTCTCTCTCCCTTGACGTAACTCAAGATCTTCTTCCTCTTCTTCTCCTCCTTCTTCTTCTTCTCCTCCTTTTTCTTCTTCCTCCTCCTCCCTCTCTCTCTCTCTCTCTTTCTAAATGACTCTTTCATGACTCCGCTGTTCTCTTTATCTCTCGATCGGCTCCGCTCTTCTTCATGTTTCTCTCTCCCTCTCTCTTTATCATTTGTATTCGCAAAGGAGCCCTAAGCTTGATTAATCCATATCATTCATAACACTGTACGGGATGGTGCCAATATTGATTTTGAAACACACTTGTAGTCAAGAAAGGTGAAAGAATATATCAGGATAAAAATGCGTGTGGTTTCATACAAGTCAAAATACATGTAATGCTTGCCTATTTATTAACAACAAGCTGGTCGTCTTGATTTGAGAATAAACGTCACATGTAAGATATTCTTAAAGATATTTCTTACATTTAAGATATTATGAGTTAAGATCAGATTTAGGCCTGCAAACACATTTGAAAATATATAACAAATTTGACTGTTTTCTACATAGACATGATTATCTGATCGAGAAAGACTCAAACAAACGGTACAATAAGCAAATTCTCTTTATGCAATCAAAGAACAAGAGTAAGGACCTCCAATATGGAACTGCCACAGTCGAGGTCCGGTTTTCAAAGTTTATGAAGTAGGCGTAAAACCAAGTAGCTTTTTATCACTTATAATCACAACCCAAACGAGAGCATTTACCATCATAAGGATTAAAACGGATTGACAAAATACACAAGATACATGCATCAATGAACTCAAATGGCTCTACAGTACACTTTATGGAGAGACGCACAACTTTTATGAATATAAATGAAAGACCAGCATCATGATAAATGATTCAATTTAATTCAATTCGTTTTATTCATTTCCATTTTTAATAAAAACAATACAAAGATACAATAAGCATTTGCAATATACATGTATAAGAAAATGAAAATAGGGAACTAACAAATAAGGCCAAATGGCCCTGTGGAGGCATAGTTCTCCGAACAGTAGTTAAGAGATTTACAAATACAAACAAAACTAAAAGAGAAACATACATGACATAAGATGACAGGGACATCATTCATGGCAGGTAATGCAAATGGCAATAATCATTACAAAATCATGTTTGAAAACAGTTATAGGTATTATTAATGTCGATGATCGAATAACATGAACATATACAATAAGCATTTGCAATATACATGTATAAGAAAATGAAAATAGGGAACTAACAAATAAGGCCAAATGGCCCTGTGGAGGCATAATTCTCCGAACAGTAGTTAAGAGATTTACATATACAAACAAAACTAAAAAAGAAACATACATGACAAAAGATGACAGGGACATCATTCATGGCAGGTAATGCAAATGGCAATTATCATTATAAAATCATAACTTTGAAAACAGTTATAGGTATTATTAGGTAATGTCGATGATCGAATAACATGAACATATACAAATAAGTTTCATTAGTGATTCATCCCAATCTAGTCTGCATTACTATAGCACAAATTTACCAAAATCAGTACCCCACTGACATCTCATAACTATACACCATCCTCAACAAATGTCATCAAACTCACACAAAATAAACTATTATTATTCGACAAAATGGTTAAAATTACCTACTCTGATTTCCAGCAATTCCTTAAGACATTCAGCTTTTAACAAGCAGCTCTCTATCTCTACCAATACAGGGACAGTCTTCTAAGTTAACATGCATATCTTACAGTACAGATGCTTGTTTCCTACCCTACCAGAGGGGTGAATTAAAAAAAAATCTATCGGAAGAGGCTCATCAAATATTGTATCACTTTAGCTCCTCACTGATCAGCCCCATCCTTCATACACACATCCACCAATAACAAACTCTCTTGATGCAGAGGACTAGAGGTCACTACTTCGTAGTTGAATCAATTCTCAATCATGTAGTCAAATCCACTCCTACGTGGAGCCCTAGGACATTCTCTCATTGGGAGCTCCCCCCCCCCCTCAACCACGCCCCACTTGAGTAAAAAAAAAAGAAGAAAGAAAGAGGATTCGGGGGGGGGGGAAGGCAACATTCCCCCTTTTGAGTAAGAAAATTGTGAACAAATATGGAAGAATAGAGAAAATAAGGGGAAAATAAGGGGAAAATCAGGATAAAAATCGGGAAGAAGAAGAAGCAAAAAAAAGAAGAAAAAAAATTGTGAAAAAAATAAATAATCGGGAAATTATCAAGCCTGATATTTGAAGAAGAAAAAAAGAAATTGGTGTAATAATGGCTACAAATCGCTCTGGATAGTCCGAGAGAAGCTATTTCGTTTGACACGTAGAAACACGGGCGTCAACGCGTCATTGCAGGCATATATCGTTTGCATACGATTGCATTTCTAGCTCTAAGTTCATATCTTACCAAGATTTTAAACTTTGTTTATGATGAATGAAATAAATTAATACCAATATCATTTTTTCCAGCTGTCTCTGCATTCTGTTTATTTATTTTCATTTTGTATTCATTTTGTATTTATCAGATGCAACTATTGACAATTCTTATTATTTCACATTATTTTGTATTTAAAATGTGTTCGATGATGAAGTAACAAATCAATGAGTATTCTGTTGCTGTCTTTATGCTATTATAGTCCATTTCTTAAATTGTTTGAGAATTAATGTAATATTTTTAGATGCATGTACTTTATTGAATATTGGTTCAAATAATTAAAACATATTTTAGATGTTTTTATGCTAAATGAAATGAATTAATATCAATATAATTTTTGTTAGCTGTCTCTGCATTCTATTCATTTTGTGAAGGCTTAATATTAAAGTTGATAAATTGGTGATTATTTGAATATGACTGCTAGTGTAATACAATCATTAAACAAAATAATGAATGATCACACACAGAAATAAAATATTAATTTCACATTTATTTAAATTATTTGTGACATAAAAAAAAAATGTGCATGTTTATCGTGGATGAATATAAGTTGAACTTTTGAAGAGATGAGAAAGTAAACAATATTATAGAGATGGTGATTGTTTGTTTCACAGGTCATGCCTTAAGCTGGAGCGCTATCAACTTTACTTCCTGATTTGGTGACAAATGACATCATTCTTGAGGTGGTGAACAATGTGCATGCCGAAGATCTACGGAACAACCTTTCCGGAACAACAATTCACACAAGTTTCAAGGTCATTGAGGCAACGAAACAAAAATTGTCGCGAATTAAAAAAGACACTGAAGCCCTGGCTGCTTTCAATTAGAAGAAAGTGGTTGTACCTCCAACCAAAAAGTTTGTGTTTGATCTGTTTGAAAAGGCTGCTCGAGATCTTGGTTCAGAAAATGCCAAGCTACAAGAAATGAATGAATCACTTCGGAAGAAAAACACTGAACTTTTCAGATTTAAGGAGTTTGCTCAACATCTTGAAAGAAGGAATGCTGATCTCATCAAAGACTCGAAGAAGAACAAAAAAGAACAGAAAATGGGAAAGGATCTTGAGAAACTAAAGTGCACACTAGACACAAGGCTAAGACTTGATCAAACAAAATCTGAATTGTCAAAGGTTTTAATAAGTCTGGAAAGCCAAAGTATGTGGTGCAAACTATGAAGAGGAAAAATGTACAATTGAACTTCTGGAAACAAAAATCGAAACAATTGGTTTTACAAGAACAATCGAGGAGGAATCCACAAGCAAGTGTGAAGAGGATCCAAAAGGCTGCAAAGAAAAAACAAAGACAAACCAAGAATGTGAAAGTATTGAGTGACCCATTGTCTTCTTTGATAAAGACTGTAAAAGAGGCTCATTTTCCAGTCACTGGAAAATAAATTGAGCTCCAGGCAAGAAGAAATCACTGACATTTCAACTCGTGGCACACTAGATGGCAGAAAAATTCACCCCCCTGTGAAGGAAACATCAATGTACCTACAGGATCTAGGAGTTGCCGAGAACAAGGTTGGAACACTCATAAAAAATGTAATTGAAAATCAAGCTGAATGTGAATTGTTGGGGAAGCTACCTTCAACTAGTTCCAACAAAAACTTGCTTCTGAGATGAGGGAGATTGCAAAGCAACACCTTTGGGATAAACTGCAAGGTGAGAAGAATCTAAAAGATGCTGTACCTTTGACATGGGTATATAGGTGGTCTGACAAATGCATATGTGTGATATTCTGATAGTGGATGCTGTATGTTTCATATGCATTGCAGGCTGTGCTTCATGAAGAAAAATTTGTTGACATGTTGACGGCGCAACATGTTTACGCCCTTCTGCCAGCCGCACATCTAATTGCCTAAGAACTTTTTTTGGAACTCCACAGGTTTTGACAACGCAGGCACCACGTTCCTTACATGATGACATCCCTCCAGGTCCAGCTCACTGCAAGAGCCACATGTGCAACATAGAGGTATTTGCTTCATGCCATAGATGACTCCCGTTGCTCTGCTTTGACCACTTTGAGCATAGTGAGCCTTGTGCAGATCACAAGAAAGTATTACCAGAACATTTTGAGGTGGATGGGTTTGATAGTGATACAGTTGAGCAGCCAGAGCAGCCTTTGGCAGAAAGAATCCGAAATCACAAAATCGAAAAACCGTAATGTAAAGCATATGCGTAACAAGGGTGAAGGATATCGATCAGAGAAGTCCAAATATCTTGTAGATGGTAGAAGGCATCTTTCTCCTCCTTGGTGGAATACTAAATCTCTGTACTGTGAGATGAAAGATCTAAAGTGTTCTATGATAAGTGATCAGGATATGTCCAATATATGGAATTGTTTCTATGACGTGGGCAGTTTGAAACTACAAAGAGAATGGCTTGCAAGGTTTCTTGAGAGCAAGTGTGTGGTAAGGAGGAGGAATCCACAAGCAAGTGTGAAGAGGATCCAAAAGGCTGCGAAGAAAACACAAAGACAAACCATGAATGTGAAAACACAAGCTGGCCTGTGGTAAGGAGGTCGTAAGAAACAAACAATTTCCTTCTCCTTGCCCTGTTGTTCACCAGAAGGACAGCATCTCCCAGTGTGTAGGAAGATGTTACCTGCAACATTGGGGGTTTCTGACAGGCAGGTGAAAACAGTGCTTGAGAAGAGGAACAATCAATCCGGTGTACTCGAAGGTGAAAAGAGAGGAGGAAAACAAAAATTTGATCCAGTCCAAAAGCAAAAAATTGTTAAGCATCTAACAAGATTTCCCAGGGTACCCTCACACTACTGCAGTGCCTCTTCTTCACATACATACTTCAGCTATAGCTTCTGTATTGACACAGGCTCAAAAGCACAGAATGTTTGTAGAAGAATATGGGGAGTGTACATCCTTGAGTACCTACAAAAGAGTATTCAAAATGCTTTAGTACAAAATCTATAGACCAAAAAAGGATATGTGTGGACTGTGTGCAAACAACATGTGCACACAAAGTGCTGGAAAAGAATCTATGACCGAGGCATACAAGAAACATTGAGCCGAAATTGAGCATGTTAGGAGTATCAAAAATAAGAGTAAGGAAAGAGCCAAAATGAATCCATATATTCATTTAGAGTTGCCATCTTCAATCTTCAGCAGGTCAGGTATATTCCTTAGTCTAACAGGTCTGAAATATTCTATAAACGCAGATTGGCCAGCTACAACCTTACATTGTATGATCTGCATACAAAGGATGGCCGTATCTGCTATTTTTCGACAATAACAAAGAGGGGCTCATGTGAAATATCGTCAATCTTCTTGATTACCTTTGTGAGGTAGATAGCAAGGGTGTTAAGGAAGTTAACCTCTTCTGTTCTGCCATGCCATTCATGGCCATGCAAAGCCTTCTTGAGGAATTCACTGAATGTGAATTGCATTACTTTCCCTTTCTTTGAGACCGATCATGGTCAGAGTGAGTGGACACTATACACTCTGTAATTGAGAACAAGGTGTCCAAAACCCTTGAGCTTCTGCATCCATCACATCTGGCTAGTATCATAAAGGGTGCCAGGTATGTCCCAGGCCCTTACATTGTGAAGTGCGTCCAGTCTTTAGATATCCTATACTGGAAATCTTATTCTCAGGCCCTAGGTATGCTGAGGACGAGATCGTCCGATGAAGGCGAATCTGTCGACTAGAAGACCTTCAAGCAAGTGCGCCTAATGGTGGACTTACAAGTCCTTCAAGCATGACCTTCAAGCAAGTGCGCCGAATGGTGGACTTACAAGAGGACGTGGTATGGGCGAGTCACAACGTCTCGTTTGGCTGGTGGCTTTAAAGGCATGAACAAAGGATCATCATATGATTATATCTGCAAGCAGTGTGTCTCGTATGTAAAGACACATTATGATTTTGTGTTTTACAGCTATATGAAGGGCCCAAGTACAAAGGATACGACACAAAGAGGCAGAGCTGGACTACGCATTGGTGTGCCTGTACAAGTTTTAGGATCAATTTTATTCAACGGGAAGAAGCAAGATTTTCTTTGTTACAAAGAAAACAAGCAGAAGTCTATCACATTGCTAGATGAACATCTAAAGCAGCATGGATGATGTAAAAAACATGCTTTGGCAGGCACTGACCTATTGATCACACAGAAGCTGACATCAACGACAAGGTCGTGCATTTTTATTATTTCTACGAAATCGCCCATGAAAGTTGGGCCAACAAGAAGCTGAAGGGTGCGGAGCTGAAGGTGTTTGCAGAGACTATTGGCTGGGACTGTAAGTATTTTTTCGTAACGGAGGCATAAAAATAGTTATTCCCTTGAAGTAATAACTATGTTTTATTCTTCACACATGTTTAAACGTTTATCTGTTTTCTATGCTTCAGGGTGCAGATGACGAGGCAACCAAGCAGTTGCAAGAGGTCTCATCAAACAAGGAGTCCGTCCCTACAGACCAAGAAGACGTCCAGGTCCCAGTACTTCTACAAGTATGAAGAGAAAGAAAGCACAGAAGATGCAGTCCGGTGGAGAAGTCAGCACCATCCTGTCACAGCTTCTGGATGAGAACCGCAAGAAGGACACCGAGCTCGAAGCAATGAAGGTAAGACAACTGTTGAAAATGTTCATGCTACCAGTACCGCTCCCCGTACCAGAATCTTCTGCCCCTACAGAAGTCTATCTATCTCTATTAAAGTGAGAATACGAAACAAAACTAACTTAAATTTTTTTGCCTCTGCGATCACACTTGTTGCATTTTTAAACGTAAACCCCTCAAAAAAAGTTTTGGAAACTCAAGTTTGATCGATAATATCTCTCTTGTCATGGAATAATCAACGCTTTCTTTAGTATCATTATAAACTGTGTTTATTCTTCTTTAAAATGATGCCATATCTGTTATGATTTTGCAGTCATGAAATGAGCGGTACATCATATTAAAGGGCAGGGTTTGAAGGTATTGGTCATGTTGCCTATTCCTGGCAATTGCTTTTCAAGCTTGATATTCTGGTTCTCATCTTGTTGATAAGAAAGTCAGTGATGTGAATTACATCATTCGGACACTTGATCGAAGAAGGCAGAACGCCTTTGTCACATTAATATGCTCAAAGAGTATGTTGAACGCAATAGAGATGATGTAGAGAAGCCTGTTGCTATATAGTTTCATTGTCAGTGGATGAGAAAAGAATGATAATGATATCGATGTTCAGAATGAAGTCGACATTGAGTTGCCTGAATTGAGGTTAAGAATTCTGAGCCATCTTAAGTCTCCTCGACAAGCATGGCCTTGATGTACAGGATATGCGTGGGCATTCATACGATGGTGCGTCTGCAATGGCTGGTTACAGAAGACGAGTTCAGGCCTTGATCAAAGAGAAAAACCCACTGGCGCTGTGCACGCATTGCCGCTGACATGTTCTGAGCTTGGCCGTTGCAAAGCATGCAAAGTACAAGAACTACGCAACATGATCGATGTGATCAATGTGATCCATCCAGCCAAAGTACACAAGTGAAAAGACCAATTTTGACTCAATTTATATTTTAAACAGGAATCAACTGAATCAAAGAGAAAAGGAAATCTCTCCTTGAATAAAGTTCAAATGCTCTGTGACCACATCAGCATCCACTACGAAGAGCTCTTCGGCAGAGCAGACAAATCACAAGTGAGTTGAAATACAAGGATTTGATATAAAACTCACTTATATCAGTTGATATATAAAGTGATGTTAAGAAAGCATCTAGGAAATTTTAAATTGAGGGGGGAGGGGGAGGGGGTATAAAGTTGTGCAAATAATATTGTAATTGGAGTGGAGGGGTATTATTATTTAGATATTACCATGGCCAATGTATTCAATATTTTTCTTCCTTCTTGATATGTCTACTGCAGCTATAAAGAATAAGAGGCATAATAAATAAAAACTGGAAAAATTGTGCGAGTCTATGGCGTTGCTCCTCAAGAATACAACTTCGGACAGCCATGCTTTGTTCCAGGCATCTGAGGACATCTGAGGAGATGGGAGAGGGTTCAGGCAAATGAGAATCGTGAAGCACAGCAAAAAATCATGGACTCATTCAACAATGTCCAGATGCAAACTATGACCATATTCCAGCAGATGATGAGAATGTTCACAGGCCACAACACTTCAACTCCTTGGCAGAACGCAGCTCCTTGGCAGTTAATTGTAAATGAGTAAGAATGGAGGAGATATTGGAATAAAAGTATTTAACATAAAGAAAAAAAGAAGAAAACAAATTTCTGAGATATATTTCCTTTTCATCATTTTTAATCAGGTATTTTAGCAAATTTATTTTTTAAATTTGGACATTCTGCGTATCATCAAAACATGCGCAAATTTATTGCACCATGCTAGTAGCTCAAAGGACCAGAAACCAACGCATATAGCAATGCTTTGTGTGACGTAACAATGGAAACTTTGCCTACAAACTTACGTGGAGTCCGCATGGAACAACTACGTTCTCAGCTACAAAAACGAGGTTAAGACACAGAGTAAAGGCGATCCTTGCTGAAAGATTCCAAAAAGCCATAGACGAAATAAGGAACACTAATGCCGCTGCAGTTGTAAAGGAGGATAAACAAGAAAAGCAAGATGATGTCTTCAACAATACACGGAATGCCAACAACTACTGTAGAATGTACTAAGAGAGATGAAAGACTTGAATAGTCGGCTAGACACTATCGAAAAGAACAAGGGAATCTGCGGGTACAGCAAGTATCTATCACCACAGATTTTCCAACAATTGCTACGCATAATCGGTTTGAAATATTATCCGAGAACACTGAATCAGACACCAGTGCAAAGACATGTCTACCCCAAACGATCTTGCACTCGTGACTTAAAGCTACAGAGAGTACAAAGATCTCTGACCAGAGGACTGTCAGATTTTGCGCAGTCGCTTTCATCTCAGACAATAACTGAAACCCAACAAGACAGATATCAATGCCACTGAAAGATCAACTTCATGAATACCAGGCCAAGCACCTAAAGTTGTCTTCTAAAATACCGATGCAGAATCAAAGTGTGATGTTCTACTAGTGGGAGACTCCATGACCAACTTAATGTCATCGAAACACTTGCGCGAAAAGCGAGTCGTCGCCAGGTCACTATCCGGCTGGCAAATTGAAGATGCGTGTGATGTCAATTACGCCGAGGGTCAATGGTTGGTGCCTAATGAAATAATCATCCCTCTTGGCTCGATAATTATGGCGAGTTATAGTGAAGAAGTAGTCGTAGCAAAGGTAGCCTCAATCTGCAACCAGGTAAAAACCTAACAGTGAAGAAAACGTGGAAGTTTCAGGCATTTCAGCAATGGAAGCCATGCTGGCTCGTGTAGTGGCGGCCATTCAGGGCCCCGCTCAAACTCAAAGCGGACATTTTTCTGACAAGTCAGCAGATGTTGTTGGATCAGATCATGATGTGGAACAATACACATCGGAGACGTGTGTGCCTAACATTGCAGCCAAGTTTGCTGTTCCCACTGGAGTTGGAGAACCAGTTGATGAAGAGATTGCAAATTCTGCCTCATATTTGATTATAAACCGATTGGAAGACAAATTCCTTTCAGATACTTCAGCTAAGTACTTGCCTCCAAGTAATTGTGAATTTTTGGACACCGTCAAAGTCAACTCGGCAATCTGGGACAACTTTTCACAACGATCTCGCACTCGTGACTTGAAGCTACAGAGAGTACAAAGATCTCTGACCAGAGGACTGTCGGGTTTTGCGCAGTCGCTTTCATCCTAGACAATCACAGAAACTCAACAAGACTCTTTGGCATTAATCTGCAATGCCAATAATGAGTTGAACAGTTATTAAGCCGAAAATGAATGAGGCTTACAGCCATCTATGCAAGCCTTCAGCTCCAGTCACAAAGTTTCTCTTTCGAGATGAACTTGGGAAACGCATGAAGGACCTCAAGGAGAAGCAACAAGCAGTGGCTGGGGCAGTAAAAACTCAACTGGACAAGCCCACTTATCGGACACACCAACGTTACCACCCATACAATCCACAGAATTTTGCAAAATTCCAGGACGCAGGATGGACTTCATTCAAGAAGAAGCATATAATGAATATCCAATATTATTATTATTATTAATTCATTTCTTGCAGAGCTCATAGCTGCACCCGAGTGGCGATTGAACAAGTTAATGGGCAGCTCAAAAGTAAGTTTCGCTGCCTCGCTGGCTCGGGTCTTCACATGTTCCCCGAGAGGGCTGCAGATGTCATCACTGTCAGTGTCTTTCTAGATATCTGTCATATGCTCACTGATGAGAAACGCCCTGGCAATGGGATCTTGAAGGATGGGGAGGGGTGGTTTATCAAGTGGCAGTATGTGAAGGAGCTGCATAAACTGCAGGAAGATGAAGGTTTGCGATTACAGAGTGCCCACATTCAGTGGCAAAAACAGAAAATGAAAGTTAACATTGTTGCTCAAACTCTAAGCAGGAGTGTCGCGGATGCACTAGAATTTATTGAAGAACAGGGACTTCCTCATTTCAAGGGCTGCAGTGCCACAGTATGGTTTATCAGAAAAGTAGATCATCTCTTCAATCTATGTGAAGGAGCTGCATAAACTGCAGGAAGATGAAGGCCTGTGATTAGGCAACAAAGTACGGAGTGCCCACATTCAGTGGCAAAAACAGAAAATGAAAGTAAACGTTGCTGCTCAAACTCTAGGCAGGAGTGTCACGGATGCACTAGAATTTCTCAAAGAGCTTTGGAGTCCGAGACTAACAAGTCTGTCGACATGTATTGAAGAAGAAGCATATAATGAATATCCAATATTATTATTATTGTTATTATTAATTCAATTCTTGCAGAGCTCATAGCTGCACCCGAGTGGTGATTGAACAAGTTAATGGGCAGCTGAAAAGTAAGCTTCGCTGCCTCACTGGCTCGGGTCTTCACATCTCCCCCGAGAGGGCTGCAGATGTTATCACTGTCAGTGTTTTTCTAGATATCTGTCACATGCTCACTAATGAGCAACGCCCTGGCATCAAATTGGATTATGAAGGATTGGGAGGGGTGGTTTTTCAAGTGGGAGTATGTGAAGGAGCTCCATAAACTGCAGGAAGATGAAGGCTTGCGATTAGGCAACAAAGTACGGAGTGCCCACATTCAGTGGCAAAAACAGAAAATGAAAGTAAACATTGCTGCTCAAACTCTAAGCAGGAGTGTTGTGGATGCACTAGAATTTCTTGAACAGGAACTTCGTCAGTTCAAGGGCTGCAGTGCCACAGTACAGTTCACCAGAAGAGTAGATCATCTCTTCGATCTACTGAACTCACGAAACCCATCAGCACGCACTTCAAAGTTCCTCTTCGTCCACAAAATGAACACTTCTGGAGACCATTCATGACAGGCGCTTACAGATACCTCAGCTATATCACAGATGCTCGTGGAAAACAAATGTACCTTTACACCATGGAAGACCCTATTCCTTGGCTTTCTGATTGGCATCATGCAAGAGTGCAATCTTCATGTATGATCATTTGGTAGCAGTAGAAAGTCCCAAGCTGAAGTACTAACTTACTTACAAGATGAGCCATGACCACCTAGAGTTGTTCTTTTGTGCCATGGGATCATCACTAGGAGCCAATAATAATCCCATGCACAGCTCCCGAATTCACTAACTCCTACGAGAAAATGATCATCAGACATGAAACAAAGGGAGTTGGAGGAAACTGCATCGGACAGGATAGCACAACTATCCTGCATGTATAAGATGTCATAAAGGTGTGTGAGAGAGCCTGGAGATGCCTGCAGCGATCGACTTATGAAAGTAACCTGTGGTAATCTCCCCCAATCACACGGCCTCCCGCATGCTTTTTGCACAGCAGTTCTTGATGAAGTTGGTCATGGCATAGTATATATCTTTTCTTCATTGTCTGATCACATGTTTGACTCGCCAGCAGACTGTAATCACATATTTCTCCTAGTGAAGGGAATAGCTGCTACTTATCTCAAAATCCTCATGCATCATCTGGCTAAACAGCACCTAGGATTCCTGTTCATTCTTGGTGCTATTTTATTTACCATATGTGAGGGATCCATTCATTATTCTCATGAAGTGTTTGATGACTTAGTATGTAACGACATTGTTGATATTAAGAGTAAACATAATGCACCATTTTGTTTATTAGGGGACTTAAATGCCAGAACGGGGTTGCTTGATGATTTGTTTTGGATGTAGACGATTTTGTGGACCAGTCCGGCCTAGGGGCTTGTGATGATGATTTGGACATGCATGATACACATATTCTTAATCCTCATTTTTTAATGATTCAGTTCTTTAATAGTGGCAAGAAAGTCATTGAAATGTGCCAAAGTTTTAATTGAGGAATTGTGAATGGTAGAGCAAGTAGTGATCACACTAGTGGAAAGTATACATGTTTTAATAAGAATGGTGGTTGTAGCACTGATGATGTGCTATAATGTCGAAAAGATTTTTTTCAATTAGTATGATAATTTAATGTTGATATATTTGATATATTTTTGTCTGATGTACACTGCCCCATAATGCTGACCTTGCAATCTGAAGCTAACTTGAACAGTGATTCATTGAGAAATGAAATTAGCAATTTCAAATTTGCAAAAGTACCAAATCTATCTTGATGAACAGAAACGTTTAAAGGAAAAGGCAAAACATGAAACAAAGAGAAAAGGGTTGCTTGATGAACTAGAGGACTTGAAATCAAAGAAGATCAGACTACATGCTGACATCAAGAGTCTTCAGGAATCTGCTGACAAATTTGCAAAGGAAGCAGAATAAACTGGACAGTTGACTTGCATATCAAAGTCAAACAGTTTGCGGCGATCTGCAAAAGAGAAGATTTCTAGGCTGCAAGAAATTGAGAAACAGATTGAGGAACAAATGAATTCTATCAAGAATTCATAATGTACATTTACAGTACGGTATGTATTTCTGTGATATATATTTTGTGAGTAATACGTACATCGCATTATGTCATAAGTGTAAAATGTAAAGGTCAGTACAGTAACAGTGAACATGTGTTTTTTTCACACTGAGGTAACATCTTTGGAATTTCCTCTATTAATGATTATTATGGAGAAAGAGTATGTGTGACTATATCTTTTCCACCAAAGCAATTATATACATGTCATACCACTTTTCCTTTTTTTTATAAATTGAACTCTTCCAAAACTTAATAGTTGGGCCTTCTTATCATTAATACTGTACAACATTATCACGGATATCACAGTGTATATATCCTCTGCTCATGCATGAATGTTTTTGTGTGCAACATTAGCCTGTGAGAAAGTCCTGGAATTCTTACTTGGAAAGTCATGGAAAGTCATGTAATTGTATTGGGCAAAAAGTGTGTGAACCTTGTATGTATTGTAACAAATAAGCAAGCAGATTTTAATGATTTAGTGGTACCACCCCGAAACTACAGTTTGACCCTAGTGAAGCATTCGTATAAGCCAGCAGCATTCAAGTTTTTGCCACCCAGGTCCCTGTAGCGCTCAATGTCTTCACCCAGCCCGACCCGAGTAAGATCGAGGTCACAACGCAGATCAAGATCGCCATCTACTCCTGTCAGGGAGGAACCGAGGCCAAGGACAGCAACAGGGAGGCGTTCACCATCGCCCCTGGACCTATCAAATTCAGGTGCATCCGAGTATCTTTCTGGGACACCAGTCTCTACCCGACGGTAACCCAAAGCGAGAAGTTGCGATGCATTAATAAAAACCCAACTCGGACCAAGCCAGCCAGCCAGCCAGCCAGCTCGAGCCACATCAAGCCAGACGTTGTCTGCAGCTACAGGAAACTGCGGCAGTCAACGAAGATCCGGTGACATTTGCCCTCTGGAACGGCAAATCATTAAACAATAAAACGCACATGTTCTGTGACCTCAGGATTGATTATCGAATAGACATCGCAGCTGTGACGGAGACATGGTTCACGGGCGATGATCGCGACAACATCCCCCTAGCTCAGATATCATCCACCCTTCAGAACTATGACTATCATGGGTGGGTTGTGTAGGAGCTGGTGTAGCTATATGCATCAAGCAGTCCTTTCAAGTCAAGAGGTTTTAATTAGCCAGAATCTTCACATCATTTGAATATACAATACATCCCAGAAAAAACAAAACCAAGAATTATTGATGTTTGTATCATAACTTAATCACAATTATAATTTATAAATGACACATATTTTTCATTTCCTATTTCACCATGCAATTAACGACAGAGCAACAAGTATTTCCTGTAACAGAATGGGGACGATCCGGGCCTAGCCTTCAGCGAGTTGCTGAGGCTTTCTGGCCTCGCTTCCCTGATCGCGAGATTCCAGCCAAATCAACTATTTGGAGGAACATTAGAAAATACCAAGAGGAGGGTACTAGCCTGATTCCTAACAAGGGCTGGTTGGGGAGAAGGAGAAGAGCAAGACCCCCCGACAATATCAACAACGTAAGACGCATGCTGGAAGAGAACCCAAGGGTATCCGCCAGAAGGAACGGCATGGGAATATCAAAGTCATCATTCCAACGCATCGTCAAGAACGATATCCGGTAGGATCCCTACTGAATGATGTGGTATCCCTACCGGATCAGAAAATTGCAGACAATTCAAAATTCAGAGGCGAGATTATAGTGACCCGAACTCGAAAAAATGATTCAATGACTCCTGTGCTACGAAATGAAAGTATTGATATGCCCTTCAATCCATGCCTAAATCACTTTTTGTTGTTATGTATTGAATGTAGACATTGTATTGTTAAACTTCCTCTTTCTCTCTTTTCATCGCTCTCTCTCTCTCTCTCCCTCTCTCATTCATGCCCCCTCTCTCTCTCTCTCTCTCTCTTCCTTTCTGTCTCTCTCTTCCTTTCCGTCTTTTTCACACTGAGACCACCAAAATAATATCGACCGTAATATTTTGTGTACTGTTGTATGTTTTACCGATAATTTTGTACTCAATTTTTTTCCTCTGTGCACCCTATTTTCATTTAAAAAAGAGTTGAATATGTGTCTCTTTTAATTGTTGATTTGTTTGTTTTTATATGCACTTCAATCCTTGCGTAAGTCACTTTCTGTCGTTATAATGTATTGAATGTAGACATTGTATTGTTAAAACATCCTAATACGGTCTCTCTCCCTCTTTCTCTCTCTGATTGTCATTGTCTCTGTCTCTCTTCTCCCCTCACTTCGTCCCCCCCTCTCTCTCTCTCTCACTCTTAAACCCCCACATATTGAATTTAATATTTTGTTTAATGTATATTTTGTAATTTCAATTGCGGTTTTCCCTGCTAACTGTGAACAGATATTGCAATTCAGCTTTCGGGCTGCCACATGTATGTACATGTATAGTTGTTAATAAACCATTTTTAATTCAATTCAATTCAAAAGCTGCATGATCAGGTAAGCACCAGACCCAAAGGTCTCTTGTCTTTTACTTTTCATCTTAAAGTGTCTGTGTATTGGAGTATTGGAGGGGGGGGGGGGTAAAGTAAAGTGTTTATCCATGTCATTTAGTGTTTTTTAGCCAAACAATAGCTGCCTTCTGCCTCAGTGTGTTATAATGCATGCACATTAGAGATAAATGTTTATAAAATGTTATATTAATTTATCATATTCAGTGCAAACATTTTCCTTGCCTTTCAGTAGCTTGCCATAACATGTATAGGTATGCATATACCGGTATATGGGCAATTCCGTATGGGAAAGAGGAAAATCACCAAATTCTAAATTTGATCCAACTTCTATAATATGACATTTTCCATATAGACGACAAGTGTTGTGTAATGAAACTGAAAACCGTTTTGAAATATCTTAAACAGTTTTTCTGAAAAATTTATTTGAAGTTGGGGCTATGTTGGGGGCCTCAATTACATGTACATGATCATCTTATTATAATTTCTTAAAATTCAGTGGAGCAATGTATTTAAAATGTATTCTTCTATATTTATTCCGAATTGAACAACTTAACACATGGGAATCAAGTTTTGCAAATCATTTTCAGCAAATGAAAAAAGTTTTTGAAGGAGAGATTTTTCAATTTTACCTTTAAAATGATGTAATTCCGTCACCAAAATTTGAAACACTCATAAAGTTATTTTTTACTCTTTTTTTTTTGTAGTTGCAACTTCTCTTCCTTTATGTACCTACTCAAAGCCCTAAGTATCAATTGATGTTTTTCCTATCAAAACACTGGTAACGGAATAACATAGGTAACGGAATTACAAGGGGCAGCAGCACTAGTAATGAGTGGTATGTTTGGCTAGAAATGGACCTGCTGCTTTATGTAAAAATACTGTATGCTGTGTTACATTTTTTATGAATTTTGCCCCTTTTTGGAAGTATAGGTATATTATATTAAGTGTCTAATTAAAGATGGAATAGGTGGCACATGCAAAAGAGTGGTTGCCAAGGAAGCCCTGTCTGGCAGAGTAGATGTCAAGACACCTCAACAGTTTGCTGACGTCACAAGTATGAAATGCCCAGGCATCAACATCTTTAATGTTTCCAAAGAAGAGATACAAAAGACCGTACTCAACATCAACAAAGATCTGGAAGGAATAATTGCAATCCCCAACACAAAGAAAATCCACATGGTCACAGAGTAAAAAGATCATGTGTTGATGAAGATGCAGATCTTGATTCGAGTGGGTTTTAGTGCCATTATCAAGCGAGAAGTATGCCAAACAATTCGTTGGTCAGGTAATAATTAGCAGTGGACAAGAGCTCACAGTAAAGTTCCCCCCAAAAGTGTCACTTAACAAGTATGTGTGGCCGGCAGTGGATGATATTGAGATCGTGAAGACGTGCAACATCTCAAAAGTTCTCAATGAGCCTCAGATGGACAGAAGAGATGCAATTAATTTTGTCTGAATGAACCTTAGAATGATAATAATTTATATTTAAGAGAATTTGCGCCATGATTTACAAATTTTGAAATTGTATTCAATTCAATTCGTATTTATTTCATTTCCAATGTCAGCAACTCTGTTGATTATAATTTGATATCAATTAATTAGTTCTTATTCCAGTGCTAGGTTTTGAGGACTGAGATTGTAGTATGGAATTATCTGACAAGATTTGTAATTAATTTTAAAAGAATGGTAAGCAGTGTTACTAAAGAAGGATAACAATTTGCTAATTGCTAATATGATCTTAATTAATTAGTTTCTATTCCAGTGCTAGGTTTTGTGGATTTAAATTGTAGTATTGAATTATCTGACAAGATTTGTAATTAATTAAAAAAATGATAACCAGTGCTCCCTCTAAGGCCCTATATTGAAAAATTGGCTGTACAGAAATGCGAGATGGGGGAATGATTAACCCATTTTGGTGTGAAATATTATCAGAGCTGTTGACAAAATGATTGCTATATTAAGCTCTCTTTTTATAATTTGTTTAGATTTTGGTATTTGGTTTCACAGACTCATGTGTTTAGTTTTTGAATCACAACAAGATACTTGTGTTGGATTTAGGCAGTGTTAATTTTTAGGAGTAGCACTTAAGTGTTTTTGTAATTAGTGTTGTAGTTATGAACTGTTTGAGCTAAGTTGCTAAGTTGCAACCAGGAAGGCATGGTCTGAGATCTGGCAACGACCCAACCTTGCTCTCGGTTCCCAGGAGTCGTACACGCTTTGGGGATCGATCTTTTTCTGTTTCCGCACCACGTCTCTGGAACAATCTCCCTCAGGCTGTACGATCTTCTCCTTCTCTCGCTATCTTTCAATGGTCCTTGAAAACCTTTCTCTTTAATAGTTGAATTTATATATTTTTGTGTACGTAATTTTATTGTTTGCTATCAATGTCAATTAAGTAATGTAATGTTGTAAAGCGCTGTGATACACATGTATGTCTGTAAGAGCGCTATATAAATGCCAATATTATTATTATTATTATTATCAATCCTGCATAAAATAAGCATTAAAAATAATGATGATTTTTTTTTTTTTTTAATTATGATTTGCTGCCAACTAATTGATATATTTGGTAAATTATCATATCTATCCGGACTGGATAGATATCGCGTAGTCCCATATACATCGTTCTGTGTACAGTGCTAGTAAGTTTACCAAGACTGGGCCAAATTTCTTATCATTATGATGATTCCAGAACTTTGAAGTACACTCCAATACTTATATGCTAAATGATCATACTTTTCTGATCGATTCAACACTGTTTCTTACACAATGCAATCGCATGACTGAACCTTTCACAGACCTGTGAGGAGAAGATGGCCTAGGCAGTGAGGGAGCTAAGGGAGAGGGCCATAAGGAAAGGAACAATCACTCAAGGACGGTGACGTAGTGGATGTGGCAATTAATTATGATGGTACCTTTAAACAAGAGGGGGCACGAGTCGAATCATGGGGCGAGAGTGGTAATTTCAGTAGACACTGGGAAGAACATTTTGGATAGAGGGATAAACAATGGTGGGCTGGGAATGAGGGGAAATGGGTAAACATAATGGAGATGTGGGAAGATGGATGCAGCAGTTAAGATATTGATATGACACTTTAATGGGTTCATGCCCTATATATTCATCTCTATGCCAAGTCCCATGGGTTGCTGTCATTCTACATCACTAAATCACAAAACATTCAGATGTATAAAAACAAACCAAAGCTTCATATAGATAAGGCATGAAAACCGTAGTACAAATTTGGTTGGCAGTATAATAATATAGATTACAAAGTTGGAATGTTATACCAAAAGTACATAATGCTCGATAAATGAATTTAACGCTTTCCTGATGATTGTGATATTGGAGCTATGACAGCTGCTACTCCTATGTGATCAGATGCTGCCTTGTCGCCACGGACACCATCATCTACCAAGGATGCTTCCAGGAGTTTAAAATCATCGGTCAGACGGACGTAGACAAAGTCAATCTGAAATGGAGGATGAAGCAGAGGGGGTTATTTGATAGATGCAGGAAGCAGAATTCACATGATGAATAAAGGCTAGGTTACCGTGGAAAACAATCTGTTACTTAGATAGGAAATTCAATAGAGACCATGTGTATAGGAAAGTCACCCCCTTTGAACGTTAAGAACCCACTGCACTATTTGTAATAAAAAGGGTAGGTGAAAACCCTAGCTAAGGCCTTCAAAAAGAGATGTTGTATTGCCCTTCAGGTGCCAAAACATGGGTCGGTCGGTCAGAAATTTTTTCTAATATTTTTGTTATCCCTCTTTGGGCTGATATTTCTCAGTTTTGAATGCTTAAATACATATCTTTCCATTCATGAAACATTTTTCCTCTAAAAAACGGTAAAAAAAACATACATGTAGTTTTCAAGATTTCTGGGTCTTTCGCAACGGGCAATACAACATTTTTTTTCGTTGCGCCTAGTGGTGCTCCTGTACATCCCAATAAAATTATTTCATGAGAGACTGTAGGGTTAGTGATAAAGCTTGCTTTTCCCCTCCCAGGCACAGCTGACGAGATAGTTTAATGATAATAATGATAATAAAACTAATAATAATAAAAACAATAATAATGATAATGATACTACTACTAATAATAACAGTCAATAACAAATTCATTGAATTTGAAGACATACATCAAATACACAGACTCAAAACAGAAATAAATCTCATATTACTGAGGGAAGAAGAATGTAAAAGCTGTCTTTTGAAAGAGGCAAGACAAGTTACTTCTTTCATACAAATAGGGATGTTATTTCAAGTTTTTAAAGGGATTGGGTAACTTTGCCTCAGATTAAAAAAAAAAATCCTGGACTTAGCTCATGCTGCAATCATAATTATAAACCTTTAGGTCACATATGAATCCCATGACTTTTACAACCCAATCGGCCATCTGATTATCAAGATATCTATGATTTGGAATTATAAATTTCAGAATTCGTTTTCCTAACGGTTTTCATCACACTACAGTCTATTAGGAAAAATGAGTATGGTAAAACCGGTCACTCAAAGATTTTTACTTTTTTTGAGGCACTTCATGATCATTTGGAAGTGTAATTTTTTTAGGGCTTCAATATTGCACCATATTACAGACACTGATAACACGTAGGGCCATGCATCTCAGATTTAACAATGTTAAACGATGCCTTTAATGCAGCAAAGAAATGGCAATGAACTCACCCTCTTGCTCATGTGTTCCTCTAATGAATTGTAGGTCAGCCCAAGGTCACGAGGCTCATCACCTTTGTAAGTTCCTGGCACATTTGGTCTGTTTACAAGAAGATGTATGTTCCAGAAGAGATAATGCAATAATGATTTGAAAAAGGAAATAACAAAAAAGGTTTACCTTCTAACAGAGCCTTCAAACATATTTGATTAAGCTCCACTGCACTACTTAAAGCTACTTGCGCCCTCTATATAGCAAACAATGCCTAATCAGTGCCTCTTGGTCCCCCATGATCCTCTTTTTCTTATGTTAATTGAGAGCTGATTTGATGAAATAACCACCTGTCATGACCTCGCAGGGAGGTCTAAGCCCCCCTGGCCAAAGTAGTGCAGACAGGCTTTAATATAAAAAATAATCACTGAATTTAGGTTTAAAGAGTTTGGCTAAGAGGAGATCCAAAGCTCTTCAAGAGATCTTGAACACAGTTACTGGAGCATTCCGAAAAGATGAATCAACCAAAGGAAAAATACCAGACCAAAAAATCAACAACAACCATATAATAACAAAACCAACCAAACAAAAACCCCTCACAATAAAAACAATAAAAAGGATTGCCTAGAATACTGTGCAGTCTTCAAGTTGAAAGTCTGTTAAAAAACCTACAACATGATTTGCTATCAATTCTTATATCTCAAGAAGGATAGAGATGCTACATGCAAGAGCTGTTTACCAACCTTGGTTCACTGTGAAACACTTTCCACGCATCGACCAAGCCTTCTGTTCGATGTCCCAGCAGTTCAATCTCGCCTCTTAAAAATCTGAAATGTGATGGAAACGAAAAGGAATTTTACATGTGGTGTGTGGTCATTATGGATCTCAAACAAGGTGTTATACTTGAGATGAAACATTTAGGTATGAAAGAAGTACACATAATTGTCAAATGTGCCATACATCAATAATGTTTATTCTATTTCTATGTATTGATTCCACATTTCAATTCTATCTAGCCTTAGAATTCAGTTAACTGCTGCTTCTCCTGAAAGGGATGTTAATTTTTGCTGTGATGCTTCACGTGTATTGGCATAGAGGTCACATAAACCAGTGAAAAACAAATAATGCCACATCTCTGATACAAATAGGCCAATCACAATGTGAAAATGCCGCATTCATAGATATCCTTTTAATTCACAGCTCATTGCTTTTTCCTCAACACTCACTTCATTGAGCAAGGTTCGCTGTTACACCATATATTCTTTTGACAGGGTTAATTGGTCCATCCACGCTCTTGAAATGTCTTTCAAAAGTTCAACAGATAGAGCATGAGTAATATGTGGTGTAACTGCAAACCTCGCTCAAATCTTTGACTTGTAATTCAAAGGTCGTGGTTCGATATCCGATACAGCACTAAGGTCCTTTGGCAAGGCATTAATCTTCATTTGCCACACTTGACCCAGGTGAGGTAAATGGGTACCTGGCAGGAATTAATTCCTTGAAATGCTGGAGCGCTGTAATGGCAGCTAGGCTAAAGCCAGGGTAATAATTAATGCGCCTCGGAATTAAATTTCTAGATAGACGGCGCTATAGAAATGCCTATCATTATTATTATTATTCACCATGGAAGCATTACACTTACTTCATTGGCGCTTCATGGGGCTCTGAGTTGAGGTCTCCCAGGAGTATTGCTTGACCAGGGAAACGCTGCATGTAACGCCATATCTCTACCACACTCCTCTCCCTGGCAACTGCGCTTAGAGACAGATGACTCACAAATACATGAACCTGCAATTGGAAGAAAATAGAGGAACATTTGATTTATTAGTTAAATTATTGGTACCTTGTTGCTAAGGCCAAGATCTGTGAGGTAAGATATTCCATCATCACCACCATCATCATCACCATCATCATCATCACCATCTTCCTCCTCCTCACCAGGCCAAAAAAAAAGAAGGTGCCAAAACATGGGTAAATCGGTCAGAAATCTTCTTCTTTTAAAAACTTTTCTTCCTGTTTTTTCTCCCTCTTTAGGCTGATATTTCTCAGTTTTGAAGGCCTTAATATTTTTTTCTCTAAAAAACGTTAAAAAAAAAAAAAAAAAAATGGCTTTTAAAAAAGCCGACCGTTGAATTCAAGATTTTCTAATCGGTCGCAAAGGGCAAAACAACATCTTCTTTTTAGGCCTCATCATCATATTCATAGACATCATTATCATCATTATTTCCTCGAGTATACATATTTTTTGTTGAACACCTCTCATGCCAGATATAAGGACACTTTCATTTGAGCAAAGGAGAAACCTAGAACCCGACTCACCACTCCCAAGGCAGGATGATCTATCTCGGCATGGAGACAAATGCGCTGGTGACTATCCTCCTCATCACTTGTGTTCCTGCACAACAAACGGTGAGAAATGACGGTGAATATGGCTGCAAGTTCATTTTTGAATGCTCAATCGTGAAATGCATTTCATATGGGGGAAAAAAAATTAATTTTGGTAATTTTAAGTAAGGGCATGAAAGATTATATGCCAATTTTGGATTTCTCGAAAAAGTGAGGTAAAATTTTGTAAGCATATCTTTAACACTATGATCTTGGTTGGCCTCACTTCTAAAACAGTTCAGGAAAATCTGTCATTATATAATATGAGTCTGACCTATTGTTAACATATATTTTTGCACAAAAGACAAACATAATACAAAAATTGAAATACAAAGGATGTGAGAGAGGCAGAGAGAGAGAGAGAGAGACACACACACACACACAGACTGACACAGAGCACAAATAAATACATACATACATGTACATACAGAGAGATAAACATGGAGGCAAAAGAGAAAGTGACAGGGAAAGGGGGGGGGCAGAGAGAAACATATTATGGAGGGAAATACATCTTAGAGAAGAAAAAGAAAGAAAGAGTGGGAAAAGGACAGGAAAACAAGAAATTAGAGGAGATGACAGAAAAAGATGGAAAAAGAAGGACATTTTGAGATTACGAACATTATGAAAAAAATCATGTCTTCACCTCGACAGCATAATATAGTCATGAGAGAGGATATGATACTTGGAGAATAGAGCCAATCCTTCTTCTGATCTGCCAAGGTGCCCTCTCCAAAATGTATTGGCTGGTTGATATATGAACTGAAATGAGAGGAGAGTAAATATTAGAGTAAGAAAACAAGAGAGAGAGAGACAGAAGTAGGTGAACAGAACGAGATGGAGAAAAAGAAATTTTGAAGAATTAAGAGGTAAGGGGGAGAGAAAGGAAGAAGCTGCATGTTTAAAATATTGCTCTCTTTATAGGAATGTCATCCGTCTATAAAGTTTTGTTTCCCTTGAATATAGCTTCCCATTAAGAAATGATGTAACTGAACCTATATATAAATACCACCTGCCTTTAAAGACAACGTTTGTAATCTACCTTGAGCGGTCTTTATATACAAGTTGTTTATTGTATTGACTTACTTGGTAGCCTTTTAGATGATCTGCAAAATGAGAGACCTGGGCTGGACCACATAATGAGCTGTACTGGTAGTCATAACGCACCTCTTGTAAACCAATAATGTCACTGTTGGAGCCTACAAGGAGCTGAAGCGAAAATGCATGCAATACAAAAAATATGTAAATGAACAAAGGAACTTGAACGAAAAGAAAAACGTGATGGGGGGGGGGGAAGGGTGATAACATTTTCAGGGATATCTTAGAAGGGAAGATGGGATGGTAAACGAGGAAGAGGAAGACCAAGAATTGGGATGGTGTCAGACTTGATAGGTGACAGATCATATGTAGGGACACTGATTTTCCGCGATAACGGAAAACGGACGGAATTCACGGAATTGACCATTTGAAACGGAAAATGCAATTTCGAACGGAAAATCGCGGAAAACCCCGCTTACCTCAAAACATTTCATTTTTCAAGAAGAAAATCGTAAAACTTACACTATTTTTGTGACTCGTTATGCAGTGAAAAAATATTAGGCCTCAAATCATGGTTAATAATTCAGAATATTTAGCGATATTCGTCAGATTCTTAGGAGACCGGGCGCTGCCATTTTGTTTCGCTAGACCAATAGAGATCGTGACACAAAATGCGGTACAAATAGCAGCGAAACGATCCTATTATGCCAGCTAGGCGCCTAGTATTATGTAGACGTAATACTAGGCACACACACGCCAGCAGCGGGCGCTACGTGCGGCGAGATTGTACACACGCTGTTGTACAGTTCGAAAAAAGGGCTGGCATGTGCGCCTAAAATCGATCGATCGGGACATGACAGCCAAGACTGAAATGTTTTCGTCGACGTCGGTACTCATCCTTTCCGTCAGGAATATGTCGTGTTCTGACATATTCCGCTGACTTTAGTCTGCTTGTCTAAGTTCGAATTTGAAGTTGGTAAATTTAAACATTTTGATAATTTTCGTAGGTCTAGCCTAGACTCTAGGGCCCGTAGGGGTCTATATTTGCACTAGTATTTTGCATCAAGTTTATCCAGTCCCGTCCGTATGTTTTTGAGTGGTTATCAGTGGCTTGTCAAAGGTGGCGGCTTTAATAGAACATTTGTACCCTACAAGTTCATGTTTTAATGAAAATCTTATGTAAACAGAATTTTATTTTTTTCATGTGTACAAGGTCTATGGCAAAATGGAATTTCCGTTTTTCAGCCCATCTGAAACGGAATTCCAGATTTTCTGAAACGGAAAAGGCCATTTTTTTAAACGGAAAATCAGTGTCCCTACATACATGTATGACAATGGTAGAGAGGGGTGGAGAAAGATTTAAAGAAGGCTCTGGTGTGTAAAACCTTGCCTTGGCAGAACATTCGAGAGAGAAATGGTTAACAAAATTTAAAACACGCCATTTGCATCTTTTTGGTCGGTTTGCTTATACATTGAAACCCGTCTATAAAGACCACCCAAGGGAGACAAGAAAAGTGGTCTTTGACCAATTCAAGTCCTTGCTGAAAACTCACCTTTTTAATTCATAAACAATATTCTGCAGTTGTGAGTCGGTCAAAGGAGGTGCACACCGTCTTATTTTTTATTTTTTTTTTGATCTTATGTCTGATCCTATGTTTGACCTCTTGTATGTATGTTGGATCTCACTCTTATCTTATTTTTTATTATTATATATGCATGATTTTTTGAATAAAGAACAGATGTATAAGTTGTGTGTTTATTATAAGTTTTGGTAAATAATTGGTTAGTCAGAATATGGTGCGCTTAGAGACACCAGTATTAAGCGCCTTATAAATATTGTGTATTATTATTATTCTTTGTAGGCAGGTGGTCACTAAAGCAGGTTTGACTTTCTTATTTTGTCTCTTTCCAAGATGTTTCAAGGTCCTGAAAACTGAAATTTGATGTCTACATCCTCTTTCATAGAAGAAGAGTAAAGGGGAGAGAAAGGAAGTAGCTGCATGGTTTTAATTTTGTCTAGGAAGGTCATTAGTCTATAAAGTTTAGTTTCTCTTGAATAGGGCTTCCAAGTGAAAAATCTCTTTTGGGAGACTAGTCCCAATTTGGCAAAGCAGCGATGACCATATATATGATTATGACTATGATGCTATGACCCTCAACCCCTTACACCTTTAAAGGTAAAGACCAGTTTTGGAAACGCCCCCTCTCAAATAATGAAATGGTAGCATTTAATTTTCCCCTCTCTTTCATGGAAGAAATTTCTTTTACATACCTTCCCCATGTGGGCTTCTCTTGGAGGGTAGAACTTTTTATCAAATTCTCCCTTAGACTTTCCGTTGAAATTCCAAATGTTATATGTTGTAAACCTTCCAATTATCTCATCAGTCTCCAAACGATTACTGCCTACTTCTGCTTTCTCTCCTTGCGTCTCTGTCCATACATTATGAGAGCTTCCATCCTTGCACTCTGATTGGCTGTCCAGAGTAACCTTGCCCTCTGATTGGTCCAAAGTTTTGGCTGCCTCAGAGCTGCAGCTCTCTGATTGGTCAATGCAGTTCTCTTTGGAATCCGATGCTGAAGTGCGCTTGGAGAATGTGTGGGAGTACACATGGAGCTGTTTTTCTCTGTCTTTATTGATGGTGAATCTGTGATTGTAGCTTTCCGGCTGTGAGGGCCATGAGAGGGTGAATGTGTAAGTGATTCCCAGGATTGCCTGTCTGTTCTGGACCTGAAGACCACCAGGTCCCTGGGACACTTCCTCATAGATGAAAAGGTTCTTGCCATCCTGGGTGAAGTGCAATTTCTGGAGTGGAGCAGAGCATGAAAACAACAGATAAGCTCAAACATATTGACCCAAATTCACAAAGTAGGTTTAAATTTAACCCATGGTTTAAACCTTCATTTACATAATCCATGGTTTAAAATTAGCGCAAAATAAACGCAACACAGTCAAGAGGTCCAATATTAGACGCGCGCAAGGCAAAGTACCCTTATTTTGCACTTATTTTTAAACCATGGGTTACATAAATGAAGGTTTAAACCAAGGGTTAAATTTAAACATCCTTTGTGAATTCGGGCCATTCAATTCAGTTTCTGTGAGTCAGAAAGTGCAAGAAATGTGAGACAACTTTGTGAGGGGTTGGCGACCTATGAAACTCAATTGCGACTGATCGAAGACAACAACGAGAATTTGACATTCCAAGCGTGAGTCAGGTGCAAACTGCCTTAGGGCCCCTGGGAGCACAACAAAATGGTTAATCAATGAAAAATAAATTGTAAACAATTTGGGATATAACTATTAAGACACTTTGTGACTAAATTGCAAATATAACAAAATGTGCATGACAAGTATGCTGACTCCACACAAACTTTTTCCAAAATTTGGCCAAAAGTTCCTGCAACATACTCAAATGTATTATAAGAAGCAATTCAGTGTGATTGCCCAAAAAAATTGTTATATTTTCTAGCAATCTTGTCTTCCAACTAGTCACGAGCTGTCGCAGCACTGTGATATACTTGCTTTTAAAAGGTAAAAGAAATTTGAGTCAGAACAAGGTTCTTTAACAAATATCTATTATCTGGCCTGATTTCATGTGTCTATTATGTTTGTAAACATGTCTGCTATGAACTTTGAAAATAACCAAATACAGAATCCGAGTGCTTAACAGAATACATCTTGAATTATTGCAGCTCATCAGTCCTCACATGTTTCTCTTTATAGACAGGGATTTTTTAATTTCCAAGCTGTAATAATTGATCGCATCTTGTTCTTCAAATTGGCAACAAAAATATTTTTCTTTTGATGATACACTGTTCTAATAAAACACATAGTCTCTGAAAACAATATACAAGCAAGTGAATTTGTCACAAAGAAATGTTTTCCCTTTCTTTTCTTTTCATGTCTGATATATTTTGAGGACTCTGCATCAACAGCTACTGAGCCCAACCACACAATGTGGAATGCTTGCCATGAAAAAGTAAACTTCAATTATTTGATACATATTATACACATAATACACAGCAATGAGGGCATTGGTAAGAATTACCCACACAAGGTACCTTTGGAACAGTCTAACACGCCCAAGGTGATAGCCGAGGGTGTTTGGACTGCTTTGAAGGTACCGAGTGTGGATAATTTTACCAATGCTCGAACAAAATGATGTGTATTATGTTTTTTTATTTTTTATAAAATGATGTTTTATACATGATTTTACTAATGACCGGTCATTAATATTGGATAATGACAGGTCATAATCCAAATTACGCATTAGGCAAAATAATGCCTGGTCATGTGTACGTTTTCAACCAATCATTTGATTAGGATCCACATCATCATCTTATAATACTCACTAATTTCTTAGGTTCAAGGATCTGCCATGGGGTAATCTCACTTTGTTCATTCAAAGGCATGGACTGTGGATGCCGCTTCAATGCATAATCCGCTGCAAACTGAATCAATGAAGGGAAAACAGCATCTTATCAACCATGTGGGCAGGAAGAATTTGATCATTCAAGAGTGACAATCAATATTCATTCAACATTTGACATTATTCTCAAACAGAACAGCAGTATCATCATTTTAAGTTCTGAATTCAATTTGTACATTTCATGTCAGAGAATGATGCATGGTGTATATGTATTAGCATACACAAGAATCATAATGTAATTCATCAATGACCTGAAAACTGTCGCATCCCCCCCCCCCCCCCCCCCCGCAAAAAATAAATCAATACAAATGTAAAATAACTAAACAAAGAAATGAAACAAAATTGAAATAAATAAATAACAAAATGAACTAAAACTAGGAAATCCTTCATCACAAGGAATTTTTAGTAGAATTTTGTACAGATATACTGTTTTTTTTAAATATTTGTTATGCCTTGCTTTGGTAAATCCATTATCCTGGGCCATATCTGCTATTTCTGTAATATCTCTGAATGCAATTTTTTTGTTTCACTGCCGATGTGGATTATGATAAAAGTACTAAGGAAAGAAACAAATCACAAAACTGCATGTGAATACGAGAAGTGCAAGTTAGTTTTTGTTTCTCGTACCACTCCTCCACAGTATTTACTTTCATGTATGTCTAGATCCACTTTGATAATATGATATTCTTCTTCTTCAGTCGCAGTACAGGCCACCATCAGGTGTATTGTCGTACTGTTGAGGTGCAGTGCAGCTGTGCAGGTGTGTGTACAATGTCTGATAAAAGCTATAGTTAACTGAGTGCGAGTAAAAACAACTACCGTTTTAGCGGAGCATGGTTTTTGTACCTCTTGCTTCAAGGTGTTAGCAGAGGTACAATTAACAGTGTTCTGAGGGAGGAAGTTTCAGAGTCTTCTAGCATCCGGGAAGAAAGCTCCTTTGGTAGACCAGCGTTCTGGCAAAAGGAACTACGATCTTCTTGGAATGCCCTTTGAGCAGTGATGTAGATTGAAAGTGACATCAATCTATCCTGTAATTGAATTGTTGTTACCTTTGCAACTGCTTCAATATCTGTATCATCAGCTGGTAGAGAAACCAGATTGTTCAGTATCCCTCCATAGGCAAGTCCATTGCTCAGTGTGTTGTCCATTTCTGTTGATAGAGAGGGAAAGAAAGTATTAATTTTAAACAAATTAATGGCGCACACACCGTGCACACCAGTGAAATAGTGGAGGGCAGCAGTTCAGTCATAGGTTTTGTATGTGACTCAGTCTGAAGCCAAGGCTCGAGCCACAAAATTTATCAGACTTCCCCTAAATCACTGCATAGTCTTGAGATCTTGTAGGGAGAAAAACTTGAATTTTCACAGCATCCAATGAAATTCACACTACGCTGAATTTCGAAAGAGTAAGAAAAAGGGATGTACCGGTATGCCAAATTAATTACACTGAAATGGTATACCTTGACCTTTTGTGTTCAGACAGGTTGTGTTTCTGAACAGTTGATTTCAATCTGTGATTTTCAGAACTTTAGAAGCAATTTTATAGACAATATTATAAAAGACAAATATTTATGATTAGTCCTATCTGATGCATACTTTTTAAAAAAAAACTAAGGCAAAACTTTGAAAGTGACACCCCCCCCCCCTTCATAAGAACGCTGAGTACAGATACATGTATGGTTGGAGACTGTTGAAAATATATTTATTTTGTTTTGCATTTTGCTCATAGGCACTCAAACTACCGGTACTTATTTTGCATAATTTAGTTGATTCATGGAGAGGTGCAGCGGCAGCAAACAGAACAGACGGAACCATAGCAACGATATCATAAATTAAGTTCATATCTCCACGCTATGGTTCACACAACGCACACCCCAATGGTATATGCACTTTGTGAACACACAAATCGATCATTGTAGTTGACGTAAAAGTGTCACTTTGAGAGGATGCTCGGAATCTTTTCATTCTTCACAGATTTGTAAAAAGATGGTCAAAAGCATGGGCGTAGATCTGTAATTTTTACCTATTTTTCAGGGAAGGGGGAGGGGGATGAACTATTCAATTCATTCCCCTGATCAATAGGTTTTAAGAAAAGATCGACACCACTGGTCAAAAGGAGTTATTTTTCATAGTCATCGTATGTTTATTTGAGCCAAGGTAATCCCTTTGCATGCAGCCCCCAGAAATGTACATGTAAATAAATATGGTAGGCAACCAAAACTCTTGACAGAAGTCACAAAAATTATATGTAGTCTCCATATTTATAGTTGTGCGCCTTTTACTACAGGTCTTTACCTACTCCACTAACAATCATGTACTACACATAAGAATACGAAGAGACACTACCAGGCCAGGTCACACATACACATAGACTGAAAGCTTCAGTCTCTGATATTGATGGTTGTTGCACTGAGAGTGACTGTATGTATGTCTGGCTCCACAGACCGCTTATAGTTATACAGACTGGAGTACATGGTATGGGTTAGTGAGTGGAGATTACGAGATGCAGTTTGTGTGTGATTGCTGATCTCATCCCGGGCAGTAGCTTCAAGAAAACATGCAGATTAGCTGAAAGTAAGTGATCCCCCATGGTCCCCTTTTTCTTATGTTAATTGAGAGCTGATATGATGAGATAACCACCTGTCAGTGACTAGGCAGGGAGGTATAATTCCTCCTGGTAAAAATTGGGACAGAGGGGCTTAAGAATTAGAAAATGTGGGGCAAATTTGCTATGTCAGTGAACCATAAATGCTGCCATATTTAGACAAAAAATCACAAAAATATTTGTGACAAAGGAATGTGGTATTGATTTATGTTCTTTATACAGTATTAAATACGAATTTTTTTTTTTTTTTTCTCCATGGCACCATGCAATCATCACTTTTTCAAAATCAAACTGCATGTCAAGTCCAGATAAAGAAAAACAGAAGGCAAATTTTTTGCCGCATTCCAGGATTTCCAGCAAAAATTCCCTAGATCTAGTTATAAATGATTAATCCTCCCTAAGTCTATTGTGATTGCTGCAACAGTGCAAGGGATTGGGGGAGGTTGACATATTTATTAAAGAATTCCCCATACCAGACAATTATTTCTGTCTCATACACTCAGTCAAACACCAATCTCCAACAATCACATGCCCCGAAACTTTGGCACAAACCAAAAAATTCTAGAGAAGCAGCAAACTTCCAAATTCACTACAATAAAAGTACAAAAGACAAGCAATGGCATTGACATTGCCAAGGAGCAAGAAAATTAACACCATCATTTTTGTAATGTTTCCCCTACCCAGACACAAAACACCTTCATCCACAAACTCAAAATGTCAAATCAATCCAACTAAAAAAAACTACCGGTAATCTGAAGTCCAATTAAAGATAAACTTGAGTTCTGGTAAAAAAAAGAAAATGAATTCTCACAGAATCAAATGAAACTTACATTGAATGTTCAAGATTACAAATAAATGACATGTGCCAAACAATTTTGGAAGAAAATGTATACTGGCTGAGTAATGAGCATAGAAGACAAGAAAATCAAGGCATTACTAGCCCGGCCCGATACCATGTGTGTTGTCCTATATAAATAGCTTTCTGTGTACAGTGCTTGTTACTTTACCAAGACTCGGTCAAATATGATTTTGATGACTCCAGAACCTTGCAGTGCACACCAATACTTACATGGACACTAGACTAGGCCTACTACATAATCAACTATTTCTGATCCTTTCCACACCTTTTATTTCACAATGCAATCGCATTACCAGCAGAACTAAAGTTTATCTTTAAACTTAAAAGAAGTTAGTTTAGTTATTAATTTATGCATTAGGACTCTTACTCTTAGGAGTTTTTTTTCTTGAACTTCCACTTCAGTCTTCACTTCAGAAGTTCAAACTTCACTTCAGTTCAACAAATTGACTAGAAGTCTAGATCTAGATCCTAGTTCCAAAGTGAATCGAAAACATAGCAAGAAGCAAACGTGTGTTTACTGTTGACCTATTCTTCACTTCGTGGTTGTAAATAAATTTTACCAAAATCCGCTTATCTGTACGTGGCACACATGTAACGACAATTTCAAGCGGAAAGACCATGCACATACCGCCGGAGCTCCAGGCGCGCCGAATGATCCAACTGCTGATAAAACATACCTACTGATTCTTTCATGGCCATTTCCACTCTCAAGTGCATACAAATGACAATCAAACACGAACAAAATATTCGCCAGCTCCACATCACCCTGTCAGCTTCTTTCGTATGTCGGCTCAGTTTATTATAGACTAGGCCTACAGTCAATTAATCTAACCGAAAAGTATAGTCTAAGCTGAGCTTACTTGTCGCGTGTCGATTAGATCGAACAAATGTGTTGTTGTTGTTTTAGTTTGTAGGCGCGTTTGTCATTCGAAGTGAATATTTTACGCAGCTTAGCTTCTCTAAGGATTTGTTTTACGCGTAAAATAATAAGAGCTAGATCTAGGCTTCTTTTCAGGAAATCGTAAAACTAAAAGATAAAATGTTGTGGTTATGTGTTGCATTGGGCCTGGGTGGGGGGGGGGGGGTGGGCCCCATGGGGGAGGGGGCCGTGTGGGAGGGGAGGGGGGGCGAGGGTAAGTGGTGACGAAGAGAGAGAGAAAAGTATTACATTCTTCTTTTATAGTTATGTTAAAGTTATCATAATATACAGCATTACCATGCAGGATATACTCAGCAATTAAACCAGTCATAATTATGTTGATGTTGGACGCGATAACTATAGAGTCTAAGACTGATAAACAAACAAAATAATCATGACGCTATACTCCGCCGAAATCCTCTTACAGGAAACTGACAGGAAAAGTTAAAAGATTTTTTGTTTTTAATTAAAAAATGTCACAAATCTTACTTCAAATAATTTTTACAAAATGCACTACTTTCAACTGTATGGTATATTTAAGGAAAAGTTTAAGGGTCTACAAATCGTTTGAAAACCGCTGTAGAGAAATAAGTTTCTAGGAATCCCCCTCGATCCGTCCGATCCCCCTCTAATTGTTTCCCCCTCTAAATGATTACGGTGCACTTCTCCACATTCCACAGATATACAAATTAGTTACCGACCAGTGATGATTCGGCTGTGTATGAAATTACGACAGGAACAAAATTAAAATGATTAAGTGCTGTCTCAAAAAAGTCATGTGCCGCGTCATCATTACTTCAACCAATCAGATACAAGAGTCCTCGTGAACTATAAAAAGTAATGAACGGCCTAAGCCGCCTAACCAATAGACGACAACCATAATATTGAACAACATAAGGGATGTACTGCATTATAGCTCGTGGCTAATAATAACATACATAATAACGCCAAGTGCTAATGTAATTAAGCGTTTTTCTCTCCTTCAAGACTAATATTTCAATTTTACATGATCACTTTAATTCTATTTACCATCGGTCTGTTATTTCAGGTTGTTATCTTCATTAATGCTTTCTCATCATCGTACCACGTCCACCGTATTCATTGATGTCTAAACATATGTATTTTGTTTGATTATAAGTCAATTAAATATTTATACTTAATAACAACAAATGTGACAATGAAAACTGAAAATGCAGGAGACTGCCATTTTAAGCTTCTGTGTTTCTTGTGTTGAAAACAAAAGTAATAATCGTATAGTTGTGTGTGTTGTAAACAAATAATGTGAAAGTTATCCGCCACCAAATGCAATCCGGGTACAGGCCTTATCACAGTTGCGAGTCTGCTGTTCTCCGAAGTGTTAATGATATACTGCTGGCCCTTGAACAGAGGAAATGGACATTCTTTGCTATAGATTGTACGTCAAAGCCCACCGTGAGATTTATTGCGAAGTCTGTACAATGTAGTGCATGTGTTAAAGGGAGGCGTTATAAAATAATGTATATATTTTAATTTCCTTTGATTTTAAAATCACCCTCTATCTTTCCCCACGATCTCGCTTTTCCTACCTGTATCCCTCTCTGATACCTCGCTCTATACTGCTTACTTCTTCCTTTCTTATACTTATTTTATCTGCACCTTAGCTTCTTTGTTAATCTGTTTCTGATTAAATCTATATCTACTCTTTTTCTAATGTCTTTCCTGTAATTGTTTGCATTAGTACGTTTACAATCATAAAATGTCCACAATTCATTTTGTTATTCATCCCCTTCGCCTCTCAATTTTTCAATTGACAATGGAAAGAGACGGTGTTTATTAAATAGCATTAGCCTCTTTGTACAAAAATGCCTCCCTCTCCCACACCCACCTATTCCCGCTCTTCCCATGAAGGCGGCCGTTTCTGATGCCCTGACAGAACTGGAAAATCCGTAATTTCCGGTTCTGTGTTCATGCCGCCCTTAGTGCCTTTGACCCACTGAATGTAGAGGTCAGTGCTTTGACCTACCGCGTCATCGCACTTCCATCCAGTCACAAGGCAAGACTCTGAGCGGACAATAACAGAACTGACCTAGACAATAGATGAAAAGAAGGCCTTATACCGCATCTAATTACAGGCTTCTGTAATAATTAGTCTAGTTGACTAACGAAATAGAATAGATCTTATTTTTGTAAAATGAGATTTATAAAAAGGAAAAAAAAAACGAATATCTTTGGTCTTCCTTTATCGTGTCCTACAACTTGCAGTCCTTTTCTGTTTCTTTTATTTTCCTGTTCTAGTACATAATATCTAAAAGCATAGCAATTGCTATATGGGTAGATATGGGTGGGTGGATATGTGGATATAGATGGATAGATAGATAGATAGATAATATAGGTAGATAGATTGAAACTAATAGAAGAACTCTATAACTACTAAAGAGAGAGAGAGAGAGAGAGAATGAGACAAACAGAAAGAATGAGACAGTGCAGGGGATAAGAGCCTTGCAAAAGACGAAGGGATATTTTGTTGTCTACTTAATTTGGATCGATAATTTTAACTTCACCTTCTCTCTCTCTTCCTACAAACACTTCCCTTTTCTCACTCTAGCTAGCTCTTTCTTTAAAAACAGAAAATATTGTTAATTAATACCTGCATTGTGTGAAAGCTGATACAATTAATGATTTGCAGATAAGAAACTCGCAGTGCGATAATTTCAACATTTACCCTGAATAAAATAAAATGTTAAACTCTCATTATCTTTCTCTTTTCCGAATTCTCAGACCTCTTTGCTTTTTCAATCATGTCACGTCTCATACAAATAATGTTACATTGATTCAATATTGTACACTATAATAACTCATTATGTAAACACAACAACTCGAAAAGAAAAACAAGCCGACTGGCAATATACATGGAACTGTCAAATTTATTCTTCTCAATTGACGTTAAATAAAAACAAAAACAAATCATAAAGGTAGACACAATACAATCAGACACAATACAATCAGCAGATGTTCACATAAATCTGATGATACTAATTTGATCGTTATGCAGATCAGTCTGATTTTTGAAGATTCCCCTCATCAATCTCCTTGGATGTGATCTTGTCGAAAGAGTCTAAATCTCGTCGACTCGGCGTCGCTTCGAAGGCAATGAGAGAAACGATGTCAGTTTGCAAGAGGACGTCGTATCGACGCTTGGGCTGTTGACATCGATAGAGCTAGACGGAGAAACTGAGCGGCTGCTACTGGCTGACGAGGTCATCGAGTACGATGAGGAAGGCGACATCCATGGCCGTGCTGAAGTCAGACGCAATGACGCAAAGTCCGCGACCAAAGCTGTCGTCGATTTACCGTTCTTCTGCCCGACCGATCTCTTGGCGCGAACAAAATTTCTTCGCTGACTCCTCATCAATCTCTTGCTAGTACGCGTTGTAGCTGACTCGACGTCCTCTGATGGGCACAGCGGACAGTTGGCGACGTTGCATTTGAAGATGACGGAGGTCGTTTGAGTACGATGTCGAGACCAGATGATGGAAGCGATGGCCTTGCTGAAGTCAGGTTCGTAGGATATAATGGCGATCGAAGACGGGCTGATTAGTTTCGGCTGACTGAGGTAGGAGGGAGGCGAGGGCGTCAGCAGATTTTCCATTTGATACCTGTCATGACAAGAAAAAGAGATACATAACGATTAGTAATTATGTTGGACATTAATCAAAATATTTTTCGGTCTATAATATATTGCAACTTTCTGCAAATAAATTAATACTTTGTGACTATAATTATGTACGAAACAAGATAACAAAATGCAAACAACTTTAGTTTACTACTTACATTATGAGTGCTGTGGTTTGATCTAGAAGGCTGAAAACAAGTGTAATACTGGTATTCTCTTTTTCTGGAAATATCTCTCGGAGCAAATGTTGAAACAAGTCTTCTCGTACAGAAAGTCAAAAGATGTAATGCTTATTGGAGAGAAATGTATTTTTATTTATTAGCAAACAAGTAGCCCTCCCTCACAACGTCCCGACCTCACCATTATTACCGGCACTTTCATCCATCGTTTACACCCTGTTGTTTGTCGGCTCAGGCGCTCCATTCTGATTGGCTGAAAGTTTAATCTCACAGAGCGGTGCAAGTTCAAATAAAAGGATAGGAGCTCCGTTAGACAATAGAACCTCGATCACTTATATCGGCAGTTTCTCTTTGATATGTGAGGTGGGGGTAGCTAGGGGGGGGGGGTAATAATTAGAAACACCATGTATATTATTTTAATCATTCCTCCACATCCAACTATAAACCATGTAATTTCTGTATAATATTTGTTTTTTAACCTCTGTATTATCATTGTTATAATATATTATCATGATCATTTTTTTCTTTCTATTTGACAAGGAGTAACGCGAAATGTGGTGTATAGTAAATCATTCTTTATCGTCGAGTGTTCTATCTATCTAAGTATCTTCTCCCGGTCGGAGGTTGATTGCAACATCTCTCCATTTCACTCTATCTTCCGCCATTCTAGTGCACTCTTGCAGTTTTAGTCCACTCCAGTTCTTGACATTCTCTTCCCAGTTGATTGTCTACCATGCTACGCTCGACGATGTATTGGAAGGACGAGTGGAAGGAAGTAGTAGACCGAGAGGGAGACCCAGAATCAACTGGGAAGAGAATGCCAAGAACTGGAGTGGACTAAACTATTTCGATGAGAAAGCCAGTACCACAACTTTGGTTGATTTTCACGACTCGGCTTTTCATTTTTTTTTATAAAAACAAAACCACGAAGCAGAAAGGAGAAGTAAAACAAAAATAAAAGTATAAAGTAAAAAAGAACAAAAAAACATGGAATTAAAAAGGGAGAGCTAGCGTGATACCAAGGAGGTAGAGGGAAAAGGGCGAGGCAGAGATAGAGTAATAAATTGACCAAACATACAATCTTATGGACAGGGCGGCGATTTCTATTCCTGACCGGGGAGGGGACGAAATGCGATATTGACTAGTACATTTTGAAGGATATTATGCGAGGGAGCGTAGCGACCGAGCAAGAAGATTTTTGCATTTGTATTAGTCTAAACGCTGCACTATTGGGCCCTCCAGAGCCTAAAAGTGATTTCAGTCTTTAATCAGTACTTGCTATACATTTTTGGGGGCACTTTTCTAAATTTCCGGGGGGGGGGGGACGACTCCCCTACCCCGGGATCGCTGCCCCTGCTTATAGAACATGTAGCATATTAAAATAATATATCGTGCAAGTCAAACACAAATTATGAAGGCAAAGCAAGAAAGATAGCTCCAACCCATCTAGGCCAAAGTATTTGAATATTAAAACAATGTCCATGAAGCGATTAATGGCGGTACTTTTCATCTATTGTTCGTGCCTAATGTTTCCCCCCACTGAGACTCTCGCATCTGATTGGCTGAAAGTATGTTAACGGCGAGGTCAAAGGAGCTTAGAGCGGCATCGAACAATGACTGTGGTGTGGTGTGGGACGGGCCGGGGGTATTGCATCGCTCCGTTTCATATAAAGAAAATGAACACAGGAAGTAACATTGTGTGTTTTTACTCTACGCTCGTTTCTGATTGGCTAAAAGAACAATAACGCTACATGGCAAAAGTTCGAAAGATTGGTGCGTCGTTGGACAACATTACACAGGCAAGTCATGTCGGGAGGGCTAAACTGAGAAACTGTATGTGTGTGTTTTTGGAGTTAAGGTAAGGAGGGGGAGGGGTAGGGGGGGGGGGGTAATAAATAAAAAAAAAAGTAAAATCGGAGAGCTAGGGCGAAGTAGAAAGAGAGTAAAAGTAACCAAATTTGCTATCTATTGGAGCATCTGGCCGTATATTTTGCATGTCAAATATAATTTATTAAGGCCAAGCAGCAGTAGTAATAACAATGTTAGTCCTACTACATTCAGTGGTAGTATTATGAGATAAACAGTCTTGGATAGTTGTTTAACATAGGGCGAATATGCTATTAAGTGTACTCAATTGTTTTAAAGCATTTAGATATCAAGACAAAATATACATTTTCTGTCAAAGTTGAATAAGGTTGTTCCATATCCAGCGAAGGGGAGCTAGCTCAGATGGTAGAGCGCTCGCTTAGCATGCGAGAGGTACCGGGATCGATGCCCGGGTTCTCCAAGATGCAATTTCTTTTCTGCAATTCGGGAACTTTTATCTTCATTTTAGGTCATTATAAGTATTTGTCTTAATTTTATACTTGCTACAATAGCACGTCAGAACTTCATATTTGTTCTGTATAAATAACAGCTTGATACCACACATATGGCATATATTGCTCTGGGTCAGAAACTTTCATTTGAGATTCTTGATATCTATTTGGTCCTTTTAAACAAGTAGCCCTCCCTCACTATAATCGCCGGCACTTTCATTTATTGTTTACACCCTGTTGTTTGTCGGCTCAGGCGCTCGATTCTGATTGGCTGAAAGTTTAATCACACGGAGCGGCGCAAGTTAAAAGGAAAAGAGGACAATAGAACCACAAACACGTCTTATATTTGGAGTCTCTGATTGTTTTTTGTGGGTTGGGGTAGATGGGAGGGGGGGGGGGTAATAATAATAAGGGCCGTGTATATTAATTTAATCAGTACTACAGGTCCAACTATTACCATGTAATTTATGTTTACTAATTATGTTAACCTCTGTCTTTTTTATTGTTATAATATATTATCATTATCATCATTATTTTGCTATATGACAAGGTGCAACGCAAAATGTGGTATTAAGTCGGGGAGCTAGGGCGAAGTAGAGAGAGAGTAAAAGTGACCAAATTTGCTATCTATCGGAGCATCTAGCCGTATATTTTGCATGTCAAATATAATTTATTAAGGCCAAGCAGCAGTAGTAATAAAAATCTTAGTGCTACTACATTCAGTGGTAGTATTATGAGATAAACTAAACAGTCTTGGATAGTTGTTTAACATAGGGCGAATATGCTATTAAGTGTACTCAATTTGTTTAAGTATTCTGTTAGATTTCAAGACAAATATAACTTTTCTGTAAAAGTTGAACAAGGTTGTTCCATATCCATTGAAGGGGAGCTAGCTCAGATGGTAGAGCGCTCGCTTAGCATGCGAGAGGTACCGGGATCGATGCCCGGGTTCTCCAAGATGCGATCTCTTTTCTGCAATTCGGGAACTTTTATCTTCATTTTTAGGTCATTATACGTATCGACTTAATTTCATACTCCCATTAATAGCACGTCGGAATTTCATATTTTTCAGTATAAATAACAGCTTGATACCATACATATGGCACAGATGCTTTACATGTATTGCTCTCGGTCAGAAACTTTCATCGACGATTCTTGATAACTATTTGGTCCTTTTAAACAAGTAGCCCTCCCTTACAATAATTACCGGCACTTTCATCTAAGGTTTACACCCTGCTGTTTGTCGGCCCAGGCGCTCGATTCTGATTGGCTGAAAGTTTAATCACACGGAGCGGCGCAAGTTCAAAGGATAAGAGGACAATAGAACCACGAACACATCTTGTATCGGGAGTCTCTGTTATCTTTTTGTGGTTCGGGGGTAGATGGGGGGGGGGGAGGGGGGAGGGTAGTAATAATAAGGGCCGTGTATATCAATTTAAACAGTACTACAGGTCCAACTAATACCATGTAATTCATGTATAATAATTTCGTTAACCTCTTTCTTTTTTATTGTTAAAATATTTTATCATTATCATCATTTTATTATTTGACAAGGTGTAACGCGAAAAGTGTTATTAAATCTGGGAGCTAGGGCGAAGTAAAAAGAGAGTAAAAGTTACCAAATTTGCTATCTATTTGAGCATCTAGCCGTAGATTTTGCATGTCAAATATAATTTATGAAGGCCAAGCAGCAGTATTAATAACAATCTTAGTGCTACTACATTCAGTGGTAGTATTATGAGATAAACTAAACAGTCTTGGATAGTTGTTTAACATAGGGCGAATATGCTATTAAGTGTACTCAATTTGTTTAAGTATTCTGTTAGATTTCAAGACAAATATAACTTTTCTGTAAAAGTTGAACAAGGTTGTTCCATATCCATTGAAGGGGAGCTAGCTCAGATGGTAGAGCGCTCGCTTAGCATGCGAGAGGTACCGGGATCGATGCCCGGGTTCTCCAAGATGCGATCTCTTTTCTGCATTTCGGGAACTTTTATCTTCATTTTTAGGTCAAGATAAGTATTTGTCTTAATTTCATACTCCCTACAAGAACACGTCAGAGTTACATATATTGTCAGTATAAAATAACAACTTGGTATCACACATATGGCACAGATGCTTTACGTGTATTGCTCTCGGTCAGAAACTTTCATTCGCGATTCTTGATATCTATTTTGTCCTTTTAAACAAGTAGCCCTCCCTCGCCATAATCACCGGCACTTTCATTTTTTATTTACAACCTGTTGTTTGTCAGGTGAGCCGCTCGTTTCTGATTGGCTGAAATTTTAATCACACGGAGCGGCGCAAGTAGAGAGTATAAAAAGACAATAGAACCACGAACACATCTTATATTGAAGTCTCTGTTTGTTTTTGTGGGTCGGTGGTAGATGGGAGGGAGGGGGGGGGGTAATATTAATAAGGGAAGTGTATATTAATTTAATCAATACTACAGGTTCAAACTAATAACATGTAAGTTATGTATAAACATTTTGTTAACCTCTGTCTTTTTTATTGTTATAATATATTATCATTATTATTCTTCTATTTGACAAGGTGTAACGCAAAATGTGGTATTTAATTGGGAAGCTAGGGCGAAGTAGAAAGAGAGTAAAAGTAACCAAATTTGCTATATATTGGAGCATCTAGCCGTATATTTTGCATGTCAAATATAATTTATTAAGGCCAAGCAGCAGTAGTAATAACAATCTTAGTGCCACTACATTCAGTGGTAGTATTGTGAGATAAACAGTTTTGGATAGTTGGTTAACATAGGGCGAAATGCTATTCAGCGTACTCAATTTTTTAAAGCATTTAGATATCAAGACAAATATAACTTTTTTGTCAAAGTTGACTTAGGTTGTTCCACACCAGCGAAGGGGAGCTAGCTCAGATGGTAGAGCGCTCGCTTAGCATGCGAGAGGTACCGGGATCGATGCCCGGGTTCTCCAAGATGCGATCTCTTTTCTGCAATTCGGGAACTTTTATCTTCATTTTAGGTCATTATAAGTATTCGTCTTAATTTTATACTTGCTACAATAGCACGTCAGAACTTCATATTTGTTCGGTATCAAAACTGCATGATATTACAAATTATGACAGAGATGCATAACATGTTTTTCTCTCGGTCAGAAACTTTCATCAGCGATTCTTGATAACTATTTGGTCCTTTTAAACAAATAGACCTCCCTCACCATAATCACCGGCACTTTCATCTATTGTTTACATCCTGTTGCTCAAGCGCTCGATTCTGATTGGCTGAAAGTTTAATCACACGGAGTGGCGCAAGTTAAAAGTATAAGAGGACAATAGAACCACGAACACATCTTGTATCGGGAGTCTCTGTTTGTTTTTTTGTCGGTCGGGGGTGGATCGGAGGGGGGGGGGATAATTAGAAGGGCCGTGTATATTAATTTAATCATAATACATTTCCAACTAATACCATATAATTGATGTATAATATTTTATAACCACTGTTTTATTATTGTATTATCATTATCATCATTGTTTTCTTCTATTTGACGAGGTGTAACGCGAAATGTGGTGTATACTCGATCATTCCTCATCGACGAGTGTTGCGTGGTTTAATTTCAATGTGAAATCCAGTACCATTACTTTGGTTGATTGTCGAAGTTCGTCTTTTCACCTCATAACAGAAACAAGCCTGGGAAACAAGACCACGAAGCAGAAAGGAGAAGTAAAATAATATATCAGTATGAAGTAATTGCCCTGCACTGTTTCATCTAAAGACAGGCAGTAACATTGTGAACATGTTTTTCCTCTACGCTCGCTTCTGATTGGCTGAAAGTATAATAACGATACATGGCGAAAGTTCGAAAGATTGGTGCGTCGTTGGACAGCATTACCCAGGCAAGTCATGACGCGAGGGCTAAACTGAGGGACTGTATGTATGTGTTTTTGAAGTTAAGGTAACGAGGGGGGGGGGGGTAATAAATACAAAGAGTATGTAAAATCGGGGAACTAGGGCAAAGTAGAAAGAGAGTAAAAGTGACCAAAGAGCATCTAGTCAAATATAATTTATGAAGGCCAAGCAGATAGTAATAACAATCTTAGTGCTACTATTACATTCAGTGGTAGTATTATGAGATAAACAGTCTTGGATAGTTGTTTAACATAGGGCGAATATGCTATTAAGTGTACTCAATTGTTTTAAAGCATTTAGATATCAAGACAAATATACATTTTCTGTCAAAGTTGAATAAGGTTGTTCCATATCCAGCGAAGGGAGCTAGCTCAGATGGTAGAGCGCTCGCTTAGCATGCGAGAGGTACCGGGATCGATGCCCGGGTTCTCCAAGATGCGATCTCTTTTCTGCAATTCGGGAACTTTTATCTTCATTTTTAGGTCATTATAAGTATTTGTCTTTATTTCATACTCCCTACAATAGCACATCAGAATTTCAAATTTAGTCAGTCTTGATACCACACATGTGGCACAGATGCTTTACGTATTGCTCTCGTTCAGAAACTTTCATCGGCAATTCTTGATAACTATTTGGTCCTTTTAAACAAGTCGCCCTCCCCTACCATAATCATGGGCACTTTCATCTTTTGTTTACACCCTGTTGTTTGTCGGCTCAGGCGCTCGATTCTGATTGGCTGAAAGTTTAATCACACGGAGCGGCGCAAGTTAAAAGGATAAGAGGACAATAGAACCACGAACACATCTTATATCGGGAGTCTCTGTTTGTTTTTGTGGGTCGGAGGGGTGGGGGGAGAATAATTAGAAGGGCCGTGTATATTAATTTAATCATTATACATGTCCAACTAATACCATCTAATTGATGTATAATATTTTTAAACTTCTGTTTAATAATATATTATCATCAATATTTATTTATATTTTACAAGGTGTAACGCTTAAGTTGTTCCATATCCTGCGAAGGGGAGCTAGCTCAGATGGTAGAGCGCTCGCTTAGCATGCGAGAGGTACCGGGATCGATGCCCGGGTTCTCCATAATGTGATCTGTTTTGTGCAATTCCGGACTTGTTATCCATATTATCTCGGTCATTATGAGTATTTCGTCTAAACTATTTCATACTCTTTTCGAAACCACGTCAGAATCTATTTTTTTCCACTATAAATAGGACCTTGATACCACACACAATTTTGATACTTATTCTGGTCGCTCTCGGTCAGAATCTTTCAAGCGTAATTCTTGATTTATTTTTGGCCCTTCGAAGTTGCTTTTCTTCCACTTCTAATATAAAAATAATAAAGAGAGAGAAAGAGAGAGAAAGAAAAACATGGCAACGATCTTCTAGACTTTTATAACATTTAATATACAATATCTAAAGAAAATTGCATGACGTTTTGAAATATAATTCGAATTTGATTGTCGTTACGATCAAACTTTGCTCCAGTTCTCGAAAGTTTGCCCCACTTATAGAAAATCTTTTGATATCATTTACTCTAGAAATCCATTTGTCTCCCCGTAATTAGCACCGGCACTTTCATCTATTGTTTAGGCGCTTTTGTTTAGTCGGCTCGGACGCTCGCTTCTGATTGGCTGAAAGTATACTCGTGCGACGCGGCGCAAGTTCAAAGGACTGGAGCGGCGTTAGACATATAAAAAGAAAAGGAAAATATCATTTTAGAATTTCCAGTTCTCTGACAAAGTCACGCAGGACTGTTAGGAGAGCTAAACTGAAAGACTGTATTTTTGTGGGGGTTTGGGGAGGGGGGGGGGGGGGTGATGAATAAAAAAAAAGCATGCAAGTCCATTTCATCGTTTGTGGGGGGGGGGAGGAATATTAGAATAACAACGGTTGCAGAATTCAGATCTTGGACCATATCACGAATTTGATACCAATATACCGATTTTACAAGTTCTACCAACTCAGTTCTATTTCACATAGGTTTGAAACTGCAGTCGTTCTCATCAAAATATTTGGTTTGAACTGATTTGATTAGAATATAATGTTTCTGATCAACTTGCCCAAATTTGTCCCATTCCATGCAGGCGAAGGGGAGCTAGCTCAGATGGTAGAGCGCTCGCTTAGCATGCGAGAGGTACCGGGATCGATGCCCGGGTTCTCCATAATGTGATCTGTTTTGTGCAATTCCGGATTTGTCATTCATATTATCACGGTCATTATGAGTATTTCGTCTAAACTATTTCATACTCTCGTCAAAAGCACGTCAGAATCTAATATAGTTTTCCAATAAATAAGAGCTTGATACCACACTTTTGAATAAGATACTTGTATTCTGGTTGCTCTCGGTCAAAAACTTTCAACTGTAATTCTTGATTTATTTTTGGCCCTTCGAGATTGCTTTTATTCCACTATGAAGAAAAAAAAATGTTGAAGAAAGAGAAAGAGAGAGAGAGAATAAAAAAAAAACATGGCTACGATCTTCTAGACTTTGATAACATTTAATATACAAGATCTATAGAGTAATGCATGGCGTTTTGAAAAATAATTCGAGTTTAATTATCGTTACGATCAAAATTTTTGTCCCACTTATAAAAAGTCATTTGATCTCATTTACCCTAGAAATGGATTTTTTCACGAATTGATGTGTTCGACCACAATATTATCCAGCTATCGAATGCCAAGATCAAGCGATTGAGCAAATGCATGAATTTGTCTAAATTAGGTGAAACGTTCCAATGTCTACATCAGTATAGGTTAGACCGTTTTCAACATAATTCATAGTGCAGAGTGTATAAGGAGGACATTGATTGTTGATGGTATTCATGGAACTATCAAATGCAATCTTTTAAATTCAGGTTAAATGAAAACAGAAACAAATCATAAAATTAGACACAATGCAATCAGCAGAAGTTCACATAAATCTGAAAGATACTAATTTGATCATTAGGCAGATCAGTCTGATTTTTAAGGATTCCCCTAATCAATCTCCTTGAATGTGATCTTGTCGAAAGAGTCTAAATTCCGTCGACTCGGCATCGCTTCGAAGGCAATGAGAGAAACGATGTCAGTTTGCAAGAGGACATTGTATCGACGCTTGGGCTGTTGACATCGATAGAGCTGGACGGAGAAACTGAGCGGCTGCTACTGGCTGACGAGGTCATCGAGTACGATGAGGGAGACGACATCCATGGCCAGTCGGGTCGCTGAGCCAGTCTGCTTGGGTAGAAGTTCATGTTGAAGTCTGAGTTGAAGTTCCATGGCTCATGAGACGGACGCCCGTACGTAGACACTGCTGAAGTCAGATGCAATGGCCACTCCGCGGCCGAAGCTGTCGTCGATTAACTTTTCTTCTGCTCGACCGATCTCTTGGCGCGAACAAACTTTCTTCGCTGACTCCTCATTACTCTCTTGCTAGTAGGCGTTGACGCTGAATTGACGATATCTGATGGGCACAGCGGACAGTTATGGACGTTGCATTTGAAGATGACGCAGGTCGTTTGAGTACGATGTCGAGACCAGATGATGGAAGCAATGGCCTTGCTGAAGTCAGGTTCGTAGGATGTGATGGCGATTGAAGACGGGCTGATAAGATTCGGCCGACTAAGGTAGGAGGGAGGCGAAGCCATAAGCGGATTGTCCATTCGATACCTGCACATAAAAAGAAAGGGAGATAAATAACGATGAGTAATAATGCTGGTCGATAATCAAAATATTTAACTGTGTATAACATATTGGAGCTTTCCGCAAATTAAATAATACTTAATACTGCGTACGAAACAAGATAGTAAAATGTTACAAGTGTATAATATACTTACATTATAAGTGCTGTGGTTTGATCTTGAAGGCTTGAAACAGGTGTAATACTGGAATTCTCTGTGTCTGGAAATATCTCTCGAGAGCAAATAATGAATCAAGTCTTCTCGTGAAGAATGTCCAAAGCTGAACTTACTATTTTAGAATTAACGTCCTGTATTTATTAGCAAAGGAGTAGCCATCTTTCACCCCGTAATTAGCACCGGCACTTTCATATATTGTTTACACGCAATTTGTTGGCTGAAAGTATACTCGTGCGACGCGGCGCAAGTTCAAAGGACGGAGCGGCGTTGGACAAAATCAGAAGAAAAGGAAAATATCATTTCAGAATTTCCAGTTCTCTGACAAAATCATGCAGGAATGTTTGGAGAGCTAAATTTAGAGACTGTGTGGGTTCATTTGAGGGGGGGGGGGGGGGTAATGAATCAAAAAAGCGTGTAAGTCCATATCACCGTTTGGGGGAGAGGGGTCTATTAAAATAACAATGGTCGCAGAATTCAGATATTAGTCCATATCACAAATTTGATACTAATATACCGATTTTAGAAGTTCTACAAAATAAATTCTATTTCACATTATGTTTGAAACTGCAGTCGTTCTCGTCAATGGATTTGGTTAAAACTGATTTGATTAGAATATAATGTTTCTGATCATGTTGACCAAAGTTGTCCCATTTCCTGCAGGCGAAGGGGAGCTAGCTCAGATGGTAGAGCGCTCGCTTAGCATGCGAGAGGTACCGGGATCGATGCCCGGGTTCTCCAAAATGTGATCTGTTTTGTGCAATTCCGGATATGTTATCCATATTAGCTATGAATATTTCATATAAGATAGTTCAAACTCTCTTCAAAAGCATGTCAGAATGTAAATTTTTACAGTATAAATAAGAGCTTGATACCACACATAATTATGACACAGATACTTGTTTTCTGGTTGATCTCGCTCAAAAAATATCAACCGTAATTCTGGCTTTACTTTTGGCCCTTTTAAGTTTTTTCTTCCACTATGAAGAACAAAATAAAAACAAGAGAGAGAGAGAGAGAGAGAGAAGAAAAGAACATGGCTACGATCTTCTAGACTTTAAAAATATAATATACAAGATCTATAGAGTAATTCACGGCGTTTTAAAAATAATTCGAGTTGATTGTCGTTACGATCAAACTTTGCTCCAGTTCTCAAAAGTTTGCCCATCTTATTATAGAAAGTCATTTGATCTCACGTTAGCTAGAAATGGATGTTTTCACGAATTGATTTATTAGCAAAGGAGTAGCCATCTGCCACCCCGTTAATGGCACCGGCACTTTCATCTATTGTTTACACGCTTTTGTTTTATCGGCTCGGACGCTCGCTTCTGATTGGATGAAAGTATACTCGTGCGACGCGGCGCAAGTTCAAAGGATTGGAGCGGCGTTGGACAAAATCAAAAGAAAGGGAAAATATTTTAGAATTTCCAGTTCTCTGACAACATGTTTATGTGGGGATGGGGGGGGGGGGGGGTAATGAATAACAAGAGCGTGTAAGTCCATTTCATCGTTGTTGTTGTGTTGTGTTTTTTTGTTTTTTTTTTTGGGGGGGGGGCTATTAGAATAATTACGGTAGCAGAATTCAGATATTGGACCATATCACGAATTTGATACTAATATACCGATTTTACAATTTCTACCAACTTAGTTCTATTTCACATATGTTTGAAACTGCAGTCGTTCTCATCAATAGATTTGGTTAAAACTGATTTGATTAGAATATAATTTTTCTGATCAACTTGACCAAAGTTGTCCCTTCTCATGCAGACGAAGGGGAGCTAGCTCAGATGGTAGAGCGCTCGCTTAGCATGCGAGAGGTACCGGGATCGATGCCCGAGTTCTCCACAATGTGATCTGTTTTGTGCAATTCCGGATTTGTTATCCATATTTTCTAGGTCATTATGAGTATTTCGTCGAAATTATTTCATACTCTTTTCAAAACCACGTCAGAATCTAATTTTTTCACTATAAATAGGACCTTGATACCACATACGTGACACCGATACTTGTATTTTGGTCGCTCTAGGTCACCAATCTTACAACCGCTATTCTTGATTTATTTTTGGCCCTTCGTAGTTGCTTTTCTTCCACTACAAAAAAAAATAAAAATAAAGAGAGAGAGTAAAAAAAAAACATGGCTACGATCTTTTAGAATTTTATAACATTTAATATACAAGATCTAAAGGAAAATGCATGGCGTTTTGAAAAATAATTCGAGTTTGATTGTCGTTACGATCAAACTTTGCTCCAGTTCTTAAAAGTTTGCCCCACTTATGGAAAGTCATTTGATATCATTTACTCTAGAAATCCATTTGTCTCCCCGTAATTAGCACCGGCACTTTCATCTATTGTTTAGGCGCTTTTGTTTTGTCGGCTAGGACGTTCGCTTCTGATTGGCTGAAAGTATACTCGTGCGACGCGGCGCAAGTTCAAAGGACTGGAGCGGTGTTGTACAAAATCAAAAAGAAAGGGAAAATATCATTTTATAATTTCCAGTTCTCTGACAAAGTCACGCAGGACTGTTAGGAGAGCTAAACTGAAAGACTGTGTTTTTGTGGGGGTTGGGGGAGGGGGGGGGGGGGTGATGAATAAAAGAAAAGCATGTAAGTCCACTTCATCGTTTGTGGGGGGGGGGAGGAATATTAGAATAACAACGGTCGAAGAATTCAGATATTGGTCCATATCACAAATTTGGTACTAATATACCGATTTTAAAAGTTCTACCAACTCGGTTCTATTTCACATATGTTTGAAACTTCAGTCGTTCTCTTCAATGGATTTAGTTAATATTGATTTGATTAGAATATATTTTTATCTGATCAATTTGACCAAAGTTGTCCCAGTTCATGCAGGCGAAGGGGAGCTAGCTCAGATGGTAGAGCGCTCGTTTAGCATGCGAGAGGTACCGGGATCGATGCCCGGGTTCTCCATAATGTGATCTGTTTTGTGCAATTCCGGATTTTGTTATCCATATTTTCTAGGTCATTATGAGTATTTCGTCGAAACTATTTCATACTCTATGAATAAGAGCTTGATACCACACATATTCGGGTTGCTATAGGTCAGAAACTTTCAACCGCAATTCTCAATATCTTTTTTTTTGCCCTTCTAAGTCTCTTTTCTTCCACTACAAAGAAAAGAGAGAGAGAGAGAGGGAGAAGGAAAAAAAAAAACATGTTACGATCTTTTAGACTTGTTTAACATTTAATTTACAAGATATATAGAGTAATGTATGGCGTTTTGAAAAATAATTCGAGTTTGATTGTCGTTATGATGAATCTTTGCTCCAGTTCTCGAAAGTTTGCCCCACTTATAGAAAGTCATTTGATCTCACCTACCCTAGAAATGGATGTTTTCACAAATTGTTGTGTTGGACCAACTATCGAATGCCAAGATCAATTGATTGAGCAAATGCATGAATTTTTCTAACTTGGGTGAAACTTTCGATGTATACATCAGTAAAGGATAGAATGCTTTTAACGTCATTTATAATGCAGAGTATAACGAGGACATTGATTTTTGATGGTATACATGGAACTATCAAATGTATTCTTCTCAATTCAGGTTTAATAAAAACAAAAACAAATCATAAACTTCGACACAATGCAATCAGCAGATGTTCACATAAATATGATGATACTTATGTAAGGGGGGTGGTAGATTGTGACGGGTAGCCGGAATGAGTGGGGGTAGACCTCGGACAATACAGATGACAATGGCAGCCTGAGGAGTAGAGTTGGTGCTCTTTATTCTGTAAAGGACACACCGCTATAAGCGGGGTGGGAACGGGGTCAAGTAATGATAAACAGTTATCAATTACAAGAATAAACAACGACACATCTTTCAGCATTATGACAACAAAAGGTAAACAGTGTGCACTACACTAAAACATTTGAATCGTTAATAACAATAACTTTAACTTATTTAAGACAATGCAAATGCCCAAAGTGTATAAGCTGGATCAAATACAAATTCCTAACATAATTAATCAAACTTAAAAGATCATAATTCTTCGTTAATCAGGTTTCTCTACACCAAAACCTAACACATAGTCATTAGCGCCCAAGTTCCCGACTACAATAGTCACACTCCAAGGCCCAATTGACCGTACACACAAATGGATTCTACACGTACCCGTACAGGCATAGCCTACGCATCCATTTCCTCTACGTGTAATCTACTTGTACATTGAGAAGTCACACCCTCTGAGCATTACGTAACAACAATATCGCCTTAAATTACACCTTTCTGTTAACAAATATCATGTTCTTTGAACATATTTTTAAGCCTTATAATAATACTAATTCGTTTAAACCAGGATATGAACAAAACATAGTAACAATATTATCAAATATAACAATTTAAACACACATAAAAACTAAGCCTTGCTTACCTATAAGCGGGGTGGGAACGGGGTGAAGGTCACGGTTCTAAAGCCCGCCACCAACGACCTCCTTACACTTATTTGATTATTATGCAGATCAGTCTGATATTTGAAAATTCCCCTCATCAATATCCTTGAATGTGATCTTGTCGAAAGAGTCTAAATCTCGTCGACTCGGCGTCGCTTCGAAGGCGATGAGAGAAACGATGTCAGTTTGCAAGAGGAAATTGTATCGACGCTTCGGCTGTTGACATCGACAGAGCTGGCAGGAGAAACTGAGCGGCTACTACTGGGTGATGTGGTCAGAGAGTACGATGAGGGAGACGACATCCATGGCCAGTCGGGTCGCTGCACCAGTCTGTTTGGGTAGAAGTTCATGTTAAGATCTGAGTTGAAGTTCCATGGCTCATGAGACGGACGCCTGTACGGAGCCGTTGCTGAAGTCAGATGCAATGGCCAGTCCGCGGCCGAAGCTGTCGTCGATTTACTTTTCTTCTGCTCGACCGATCTCTTGGCGAGAACAAACTTTCTTCGCTGACTCCTCGTTACTCTCTTGCTAGATGGCGTTGACGTTGAGTTGACGATATCTGATGGGCACAGCGGACAGTTATTGACGTTGCATTTGAAGATGACGCAGGTCGTTTGAGTACGATGTCGAGACCAGATGATGGAAGCAATGGCCTTGCTGAAGTCAGGTTCGTAGGATGTGATGGCGATTGAAGACGGGCTGATAAGATTTGGCCGACTAAGGTAGGAGGGAGGCGAAGCCATAAGCGGATTGTCCATTCGATACCTGCACATAAAGAAAAATGGAGATAAATAACGATTAGTAATAATGCTGGTCGATAATCAAAATATTTAACTGTGTAGAACATTTTGGAGCTTTCGCAAATCAAATGATACTTAATACTGCGTACGAAACAAGATAGTAAAATGTTACAAGTGTATAATATACTTACATTATAAGTGCTGTGGTTTGATCTTGAAGGCCGGAAACAGGTGTAATTCTGGAATTCTGTGTATCTGGAAATATCTCTCGGGAGCAAATAATAAATCAAGTCTTCTCGTGAAGAATGTCCAAAGCTGAACTTACTATTTTAGAATTAAAGTCCTGTATTTATTAGCAAAGGAGTAGCCATCTGCCACCCCGTAAATGGCACCGGCACTTTCATCTATTGTTTACACGCTTTTGTTTTGTCGGCTCGGACGCTCGCTTCTGATTTGCTGAAAGTACAACCGCGCGACGCGGCGTAAGTTCAAAGGACTGGAGGGGCGTTGTACAAACTCAAAAAGGAAGGGAAAATATAATTTTAGAATTTCTCTGAAAACATGTTCTCTGAAAACATGTTTATGTGGGGATGGGTAATGAATAACAAGAGCGTGTAAGTCCATTCCATCGTTGTTGTTGTGTTGTGTTTTTTTTTTGGGGGGGGGGGGGCTATTAGAATAATTACGGTAGCAGAATTCAGATATTGGACCATATCACGAATTTGATACTAATATACCGATTTTACAAGTTCTACCAACTTAGTTCTATTTCACATATGTTTGAAACTGCAGTCGTTCTCATCAATAGATTTGGTTAAAACTGACTTGCCCAAAGGTGTCCCATATCATGCAGGCGAAAGGGAGCTAGCTCAGATGGTAGAGCGCTCGCTTAGCATGCGAGAGGTACCGGGATCGATGCCCGGGTTTTCCATAATGTGATCTGTCCTGTGCAATTCCGGATTTGTTATCCATATTTTCTAGGTCATTATGAGTATTTCGTCTAAACTATTTCATACTCTTTTCAAAACCACGTCAGAATCTAATTTTTTTTCCACTATAAATAGGACCTTGATACCACATACATGACACCGATACTTGTATTTTGGTCGCTCTAGGTCACCAATCTTACAACCGTTATTCTTGATTCATTTTTGGCCCTTCGTAGTTGCTTTTCTTCCACTACAAAAAAAAATAAAAATAAAGAGAGAGAGTAAAAAAAAAAACATGGCTACAATCTTTTAGAATTTTATAACATTTAATATACAAGATCTAAAGGAAAATGCATGGCGTTTTGAAAAATAATTCGAGTTTGATTGTCGTTACGATCAAACTTTGCTCCAGTTCTTAAAAGTTTGCACCACTTATGGAAAGTCATTTGATATCATTTACTCTAGAAATCCATTTGTCTCCCCGTAATTAGCACCGGCACTTTCATCTATTGTTTAGGCGCTTTTGTTTTGTCGGCTCGGACGCTCGCTTCTGATTGGCTGAAAGTATACTCGTGCGACGCGGCGCAAGTTCAAAGGACTGGAGCGGCGTTAGACATATAAAAAGAAAAGGAAAATATCATTTTAGAATTTCCAGTTCTCTGACAAAGTCACGCAGGACTGTTAGGAGAGCTAAACTGAAAGACTGTATTTTTGTGGGGGTTTGGGGAGGGGGGGGGGGGTGATGAATAAAAAAAAAAGCATGTAAGTCCATTTCATCGTTTGTGGGGGGGGGGGAGGAATATTAGAATAACAACGGTTGCAGAATTCAGATCTTGGACCATATCACGAATTTGGTACTAATATACCGATTTTACAAGTTCTACCAACTCAGTTCTATTTCACATAGGTTTGAAACTGCAGTCGTTCTCATCAAAATATTTGGTTTAAACTGATTTGATTAGAATATAATGTTTCTGATCAACTTGCCCAAATTTGTCCCATTCTATGCAGGCGAAGGGGAGCTAGCTCAGATGGTAGAGCGCTCGCTTAGCATGCGAGAGGTACAGGGATCGATGCCCGGGTTCTCCATAATGTGATCTGTTTTGTGCAATTCCGGATTTGTTATTCATATTATCACGGTCATTATGAGTATTTCGTCTAAACTATTTCATACTCTCGTCAAAAGCACGTCAGAATCTAATATACTTTTCCAATAAATAAGAGCTTGATACCACACTTATGAATAAGATACTTGTATTCTGGTTGCTCTCGGTCAAAAACTTTCAACTGTAATTCTTGATTTATTTTTGGCCCTTCGAGATTGCTTTTATTCCACTATGAAGAAAAAAAATGTTGAAGAAAGAGAAAGAGAGAGAGAGAGAATAAAAAAAAAACATGGCTACGATCTTCTAGACTTTGATAACATTAAATATACAAGATCTATAGAGTAATGCATGGCGTTTTGAAAAATAATTCGAGTTTAATTATCGTTACGATCAAACTTTTGTCCCACTTATAAAAAGTCATTTGATCTCATTTACCCTAGAAATGGATTTTTTCACGAATTGATGTGTTCGACCACATTATTATCAAGCTATCGAATGCCAAGATCAAGCGATTGAGCAAATGCATGAATTTGTCTAAATTAGGTGAAACGTTCCAATGTCTACATCAGTATAGGTTAGACTGTTTTCAACATAATTCATAGTGCAGAGTATAAGGAGGACATTGATTGTTGATGGTATTCATGGAACTATCAAATGCAATCTTTTAAATTCAGGTTAAATGAAAACAGAAACAAATCATAAAATTAGACACAATGCAATCAGCAGAAGTTCACATAAATCTGAAAGATACTAATTTGATCATTAGGCAGATCAGTCTGATTTTTAAAGATTCCCCTCATCAATCTCCTTGAATGTGATCTTGTCAAAAGAGTCTAAATTCCGTCGACTCGGCATCGCTTCGAAGGCAATGAGAGAAACGATGTCAGTTTGCAAGATGACATTGTATCGACGCTTGGGCTGTTGACATCGATAGAGCTGGACGGAGAAACTGAGCGGCTGCTACTGGCTGACGAGGTCATCGAGTACGATGAGGGAGACGACATCCATGGCCAGTCGGGTCGCTGAGCCAGTCTGCTTGGGTAGAAGTTCATGTTGAAGTCTGAGTTGAAGTTCCATGGCTCATGAGACGGACGCCCGTACGTAGACACTGCTGAAGTCAGATGCAATGGCCACTCCGCGGCCGAAGCTGTCGTCGATTAACTTTTCTTCTGCTCGACCGATCTCTTGGCGCGAACAAACTTTCTTCGCTGACTCCTCATTACTCTCTTGCTAGTAGGCGTTGACGCTGAATTGACGATATCTGATGGGCACAGCGGACAGTTATGGACGTTGCATTTGAAGATGACGCAGGTCGTTTGAGTACGATGTCGAGACCAGATGATGGAAGCAATGGCCTTGCTGAAGTCAGGTTCGTTGGATGTGATGGCGATTGAAGACGGGCTGATAAGATTCGGCCGACTAAGGTAGGAGGGAGGCGAAGCCATAAGCGGATTGTCCATTCGATACCTGCACATAAAAAGAAAGGGAGATAAATAACGATGAGTAATAATGCTGGTCGATAATCAAAATATTTAACTGTGTATAACATATTAGAGCTTTCCGCAAATTAAATAATACTTAATACTGCGTACGAAACAAGATAGTAAAATGTGACAAGTGTATAATATACACTGTTGGTCATAATGGTGGAATATTTATTTTTACCCCAGTTTAGGGAAGGATTTTAAAAAATTATTTATTTCTAATAAATCTAGATAATGGCATACATTCTCAGATTTTATTGGATATTAATTTGCGAGTGTTTGTTTTGCGTGACTGCTTAATCATATGTGTGCTACTATGCTAATCAGCTAAGGGACCTACGTCCTTAAGTCATAATTGACAGTAATGAGGATTAATGCCTCACAAAAGGGCACTAATATATAGCTGATCGACACGATTTTTATCCTGGGGCCTCGCAGTAACGAGGCCATTACTTAGCCCCTGAATCATGACTGTGCGCAGTGTTTGCTAGGGTACGCGGCCCCTTCCACAAATCCCCCAAAACGAAGAAAATGCAATAAATTGTCAAAAATTCATTACATTTTTCCCCGGCCCCCAACAGGAAAAATTCCTCTGTAGGGCCATGAATTATGGTTCAAGGCATGGCCACACAGAGGAATTTTTCCTGTTGGGGGCCGGGGGAAAATGCAATGAATTTTTGACAATTTATTGCATTTTCTTCGTTTTGGGGGATTTGTGGGGGCGGCCGCGTACCCTAGCAAACACTGCGTACAGTCATGATTCAGGGGCTAAGCAATGGCCTCGTTACTGTGAGGCCCCAGGATAAAAATCGTGTCGATCAGCTATATAAGTGCCCTTTTGTGAAGCATTAATCCTCATTACTGTCAATTATGAGACAAGGACGTAGGTTCCCTAGCTGATTAGCATAGTAACACAAATATGATTTAGCAGTCACGCAAAACAAACACTCGCAAATTAATATTCAATAAAATCTGGGAATGTATGCCATTATCTAGATCTATTAGAAATAAATAATTTTTTAAAATCCCTCCCTAAACTGGGGTAAAAATAAATATTCCACCATTATGACCAACAGTGTACTTACATTATAAGTGCTGTGGTTTGATCTTGAAGGCTTGAAACAGGTGTAATACTGGAATTCTCTGTGTCTGGAAATATCTCTCGAGAGCAAATAATGAATCAAGTCTTCTCGTGAAGAATGTCCAAAGCTGAACTTACTATTTTAGAATTAACGTCCTGTATTTATTAGCAAAGGAGTAGCCATCTTTCACCCCGTAATTAGCACCGGCACTTTCATATATTGTTTACACGCAATTTGTTGGCTGAAAGTATACTCGTGCGACGCGGCGCAAGTTCAAAGGACGGAGCGGCGTTGGACAAAATCAAAAGAAAAGGAAAATATAATTTCAGAATTTCCAGTTCTCTGACAAAATCATGCAGGACTGTGTGTAGAGCTAAATTTAGAGACTGTGTGGGTTCATTTGAGGGGGGGGGGGTAATGAATCAAAAGAGCGTGTAAGTCCATATCACCGTTTGGGGGAGAGGGGTCTATTAAAATAACAATGGTCGCAGAATTCAGATATTAGTCCATATCACAAATTTGATACTAATATACCGATTTTACAAGTTCTACAAAATAAATTCTATTTCACATTATGTTTGAAACTGCAGTCGTTCTCGTCAATGGATTTGGTTAAAACTGATTTGATTAGAATATAATGTTTCTGATCATGTTGACCAAAGTTGTCCCATTTCCTGCAGGCGAAGGGGAGCTAGCTCAGATGGTAGAGCGCTCGCTTAGCATGCGAGAGGTGCCGGGATCGATGCCCGGGTTCTCCAAAATGTGATCTGTTTTGTGCAATTCCGGATATGTTATCCATATTAGTTATGAATATTTCATATAAGATAGTTCAAACTCTCTTCAAAAGCATGTCAGAATGTAAATTTTTTACAGTATAAATAAGAGCTTGATACCACACATAATTATGACACAGATACTTGTTTTCTGGTTGATTTTGCTCAAAAACTATCAACCGTAATTCTGGCTTTACTTTTGGCCCTTTTAAGTTTTTTTCTTCCACTATGAAGAACAAAATAAAAACAAGAGAGAGAGAGAGAGAGAAGAAAAGAACATGGCTACGATCTTCTAGACTTTAAAAATATAATATACAAGATCTATAGAGTAATTCACGGCGTTTTAAAAATAATTCGAGTTGATTGTCGTTACGATCAAACTTTGCTCCAGTTCTCAAAAGTTTGCCCATCTTATTATAGAAAGTCATTTGATCTCACGTTAGCTAGAAATGGATGTTTTCACGAATTGATTTATTAGCAAAGAAGTAGCCATCTGCCAACCCCTCCCCCAATTATTATTACCCCGTTTAGCACCGGCACTTTCATGTATTGTTTACACGCTTTTGTTTTGTCGGCTCGGGCGCTCGCTTCTGATTGGCTGAAAGTACAACCGCGCGACGCGGTGCAAGTTCAAAGGAATGGAGGGGCGTTGTACAAACTCAAAAAAATAGGGAAAATATAATTTAAGAATTTCCAGTTCTCTGACAACATGTTTATGTGGGGATGGGGGGGGGGGGTGGGGTAATGAATAACAAGAGCGTGTAAGTCCATTTCATCGTTGTTGTTGTTGTGTTGTGTTTTTTTTTTTTTTGGGGGGGGGGGGCTATAGGAATAATTACGGTAGCAGGTTCTCCATAATGTGATCTGTTTTGTGCAATTCCAGATTTGTTATCCATATTATCTCGGTCATTATGAGTATTTCGTCTAAACTATTTCATACTCTTTTCAAAACCACGTCAGAATCCAATCTTTTTTTCACTATAAATAGGACCTTGATACCACACACATGATACTTATTCTGGTTGCTCTCGGTCAGGATCTTTCAAGGGCAATTCTTGATTTATTTTTTGCCCTTTGAAGTTGCTTTTCTTCCACTTCTAACATAAAAATAATAAAGAGAGAGAAAGAGAGAGAAAGAAAAACATGGCAACGATCTTCTAGACTTTTATAACATTTAATATACAAGAATATACAATATACAAGAAAAATGCATGACGTTTTGAAATATAATTCGAGTTTGATTGTCGTTACGATCAAACTTTGCTCCAGTTCTCGAAAGTTTGCCCCACTTATAGTTATAAAAAGTCATTTGAAATCATTTACTCTAGTAATCCATTTGTCTCCCTGTAATTAGCACCGGCACTTTCATCTATTGTTTACACGCTTTTGTTTTATCGGCTCGGATGCTCGCTTCTGATTGGCTAAAAGTATACTCGTGCGACGCGGCGCAAGTTTAAAGGACTGGAGCGGCGTTGGACATAATCAAAAGAAAAGGAAAATGTCATTTTAGGATTTCCAGTTCTCTGACAAAACCACCCAGGACTGATAGGAGAGCTAAACTTAGAGACTGTGTTTTTTGTCGGGGGTTGGGGGAGAGTGGGGGGAGGGGTGATGAATAAAAAAGAGAGCATGTAAGTCCATTTCATCGTTTGTTGGGGGGGGGGGAGGAATATTAGAATAACAACGGTAGAAGAATTCAGATATTGGTCCATATCACAAATTGATACTAATATACTGATTTTAAAAGTTCTACCAACTCGGTTCTATTTCACATATGTTTGAAACTCCAGTCGTTCTCATCAATGGATTTAGTTAATACTGATTTGATTAGAATATATTTTTATCTGATCATTTTGACCAAAGTTGTCCCATTTCATGCAGGCGAAGGGGAGCTAGCTCAGATGGTAGAGCGCTCGCTTAGCATGCGAGAGGTACCGGGATCGATGCCGGGTTCTCCATAATGTGATCTGTTTTGTGCAATTCCAGATTTGTTATTCATATTATCTCGGTCATTATGAGTATTTCGTCTGAACTATTTCATACTCTCTTCAATTGCACGTCATAATTTTACATTTTTATCTTAAAATACATAATGAAACAGATATTTGTATTTTGATTGCTCTCGGTTAGAAACTTTCAACTATAATTCCTGATTGATTTTAGGCTATTTTTAACTTGTTTTTCTTCTAATACGAAGAAGTAAAATATAAAGAGAGCAATATCTTGTATGTTGTATGAATTGAAACAAATATTGAAATAATTCCTGATAATTAATCTCAATGTACGGGTTCAATCAATGTCTAACAGATTGTATATTATCGCTTTGAAATTTCCCTTTGTAGGTGCCCTTTTTTCCAGAAAGTCCCCTTTTTTCTCGGTGCCCCCCCCCCCCACTTTGAATGTCAATCGGCCGCCCGTGTGTGTTTGTTAGGGTGGGGGGGGGGGGGGGGTAATGAATAAAAATAGCGTGTGAGTCCATTTCATCTTGTGTTTTTTTTTTTTTGGGGGGGGGGGGGGTCTCATAGAATAACAATGGTCGCAGAATTCAGATATTGGTCCATATCACGAATTTGATACTAATATACCGATTTTACAAGTTCTACCAACTCAATTCTATTTAACATTATGTTTGAAACTGCAGTCGTTCTCGTCAATGGATTTGGTTAAAACTGATTTGATTAGAATATAATTTTTCTTATCATGTTGACCAATGTTGTCCCATTTCATGGGAGCTAGCTCAGATGGTAGAGCGCTCGCTTAGCATGCGAGAGGTACCGGGATCGATGCCCGGGTTCTCCATAACGTGATCTGTTTTGTGCAATCCCGGATTTGTTATCCATATTTTCTAGGTCACGATGAGTATTTTGTCTAAACTATTTCATACTATTTTCAAAAGCACGTCAGATTCTAATATTTTTAAAAACTATAAATAAGAGCTAAATACCACACACATGACAGAGAGAGAAGGAGAGAGAACAAAAAAAAAGGCATGGCTACGATCTTTTATACTTTTATAACATTTAACTCTTAAGCTGCCACCCATACAATGCACCCAGTGCCACAGTGCTAATCCCTATTGTGCCCGCTACTAATCTCCTGTGTGCCAAGTTAATTTAGGGTTGGTTCAAGTGCGTGTAGTTTAAATTGTTACTATGTTTGATCCACTATAACATCTCATCTGTATATTGTATAAAAAAGAATTGTACGTTAAAGTTGTAGGAAATTTAACCCTCTTTCTGTTGATACCAATATCATTTCATAAATCTTTAATTTTGGTAAAGTAAATAAGCACTATCAGTGAGTTGTCAAACCAATCCGTTGTCTCATTTCCCGCACACAATCTGAGGGGCCATGATCAAAACTGACAAATTTGATGATAAAATATCGCAATTTTCTCAGGAAAATCCAATGTAACGGTATATGTGAAGCACACAAAATCAAAACAACAATAAACCCCCTCCACAAATACAGTAAGCATTCATGCGTGCACGCAATGCGCATCGCACAATAGGCATAAACAATTAGCTTGTGTACTTATGCACGAAAATGTGTCCGTGGCACGCGAGCGGATGAGAGTTTATGTGTGCATGGCATGTCAACAGAAACCCGGTTATGTATGCGTGGCACGCCAGCGCATGCACAGAACAGTGTTCTTGGCACGATAAGAGTTAATATACAAGATTTATAGAAAAAATGAATGGCGTTTTGAAAAATAATTCGAGTTTCATGGTCGTTACGTTGCTCCAATTCTCGAAAGTTTGGCCCACTCATAGAAAGTTAATTCATCTCATTTACCCTAGAAATGGAAGTTTTCACGGATTGATGTGTTCGACCAAATTATTATCCAGCTATCGCATGTCAAGATCAATCGATTGAGCAAATGCATGAATTTGTCTAAATTAGGTGAAACGTTCAAATGTCTACATCAGTATAGGTTAGACTGCTTTTAACATAATTCACAGTGCAGAGTATAACGAGGATATTGATTATTGATGGTATTCATGGAACTATCCAACGTATTCTTCTCAATTCAGGTTTAATAAAAACAAAAACAAATCATAAACTTCGACACAATACAATCAGCAGATGTTCACATAAATCTGATGATACTTATTTGATTATTATGCAGATCAGTCTGATATTTGAAAATTCCCCTCATCAATATCCTTGAATGTGATCTTGTCGAAAGAGTCTAAATCTCGTCGACCCGGCGTCGCTTCGAAGGCGATGAGAGAAACGATGTCAGTTTGCAAGAGGACATTGTATCGACGCTTCAGCTGTTGACATCGACAGAGCTGGAAGGAGAAACTGAGCGGCTACTACTGGGTGATGTGGTCATCGAGTACGATGAGGGAGACGACATCCATGGCCAGTCGGGTCGCTGCACCAGTCTGTTTGGGTAAAAGTTCATGTTAAGGTCTGAGTTGAAGTTCCATGGCTCATGAGACGGACGCCTGTACGTAGCCGTTGCTGAAGTCAGATGCAATGACCAGTCCGCGGCCGAAGCTGTCGTCGATTTACCTTTCTTCTGCTCGACCGATCTCTTGGCGCGAACAAACTTTCTTTGCTGACTTCTCATTACTCTCTTGCTAGTAGGCGTTGACGCTGAGTTGACGATATCTGATGGGCACAGCGGACAGTTATGGACGTTGCATTTGAAGATGACGGAGGTCGTTTGAGTACGATGTCGAGACCAGATGATGGAAGCGATGGCCTTGCTGAAGTCAGGTTCGTAGGATGTGATGGCGATTGAAGACGGGCTGATAAGATTCGTGACGCGGCGCAAGTTCAAAGGATTGGTGCGGCGTTAGACAAAATCAAAAAGAAAGGGAAAATATAATTTTAGAATTTCCAGTTCTCTGACAACATGTTTATGTGGGGATGGGGGGGGGGGGGGGTAATGAATAACAAGAGCGTGTAAGTCCATTTCATCGTTGTTGTTGTGTTGAGTTGTGTTTTTTTTTTTTGGGGGGGGGGGGCTATTAGAATAATTACGGTAGCAGAATTCAGATATTGGACCATATCACGAATTTGATACTAATATACCGATTTTACAAGTTCTACCAACTTAGTTCTATTTCACATATGTTTGAAACTGCAGTCGTTCTCATCAATAGATTTGGTTAAAACTGATTTGATTAGAATATAATTTTTCTGATCAACTTGCCCAAAGTTGTCCCTTCTCATGCAGACGAAGGGGAGCTAGCTCAGATGGTAGAGCGCTCGCTTAGCATGCGAGAGGTACCGGGATCGATGCCCGGGTTCTCCATAATGTGATCTGTTTTGTGCAATTCCGGATATGTTATCCATATTTTCTAGGTCATTATGAATATTTCGTCTAATTATTTCATACTCTCTTCAAAAGCACGTCAGAATTTAATATTTTTTCAGTTTAAATAAGAGCTTGATACCATACATATGACACATATAATTGTATTCTGGTTAATCTCGGTAAAAAACTATCAACCGTATTTCTTGATTTATTGATGGCCCTTTTAAGTTGTTTTTCTTCCACTATGGGGAAAAAAATAATAACGAGAAAGAAGAAAAACATGGCTACGATCTTCTAGACTTTAAAGATCTAATATACAAGATCTATAGAGTAATTCACGTCGTTTAAAAAAATATTTCGCGTTTGATTGTCGTGATGATCAAACTTTGCTCCAGTTCTCGGAAGTTTGCCCCACTTATCATAGAAAGTTAGTTGATCTTACATACCCTAGAAATGGATGTTTTCACAAATATTATTATAATAATGTATTATAATATTATTACCCCGGGATCGATTCTCGGGTTCTCCATAATGTGATCTGTTTTGTTATCCATATTTTCTAGGTCATTATGAGTATTTCGTCTGAACTATTTCATACTCTCTTTAATAGCACGTCAGAATTTTTGTTTTTCTTTTGTCGTTACGATCAAACTTTGCTCCAGTTCTCAAAAGCTTGCCCATCTTATTATAGAGAGTCATTTGATCTCAGATACCCTAGAAATGGATGTTTTCACAAATTGATTTATTAGCAAAGAAGTAGCCATCTGCCAACCCCTCCCCCAATTATCACCCCGTTTAGCACCGGCGCTTTCATCTATTGTTTACACGCTTTTGTTTAGTCGGCTCGGATGCTCGCTTCTGATTGGCTGAAAGTATACTCGTGCGACGCGGCGCAAGTTTATAGGACTGGAGCGGCGTTGGACATAATCAAAAGAAAGGGAAAATATCATTTTAGAATTTCCAGTTCTCTGACAAAATCATGCAGGACTTTTGGGAAAGCTGAACAAAAAAGAGTGTGTGAGTCCTTTTGTTTTTAGGGGGAGGGGGTCTTTTAGAATAACAATGGGCACGTAATTCAAATATTGGTCCATGTCATGAATTTGATACTGATGTCCGAGTTTACAAATTTGACTGACTCAGTTCTATTTCACATTATCTTTAAAACTCCAATTGTTCTCATCAATGGATTTTATTAGAAACTAATTTCCTGATGAATATGACCAAAGTTGTCCCTTTTTATGCAGACGAAGGGGAGCTAGCTCAGATGGTAGAGCGCTCGCTTAGCATGCGAGAGGTACCGGGATCGATGCCCGGGTTCTCCAAGATGCGATCTATTTTTGTGCCATTCCACATTATCCAAATTAGTTATGAATATTTCGTCTAAATCATTTCGTACTCTCTTTAATAGCACGTCAGAATGTATTATTTTTCAGTATAAATAAGAGCTTGATACCACACCTATGACACAGATACTTGTTTTCTTGTTGATCTCGGTCAAAAACTTTCAACCGTTTTTCTTGATTTATTTTTTGGCCCTTTCAAGTTGCACTTCTTCCACTAGAAAGAAAAAAAATAATAAAGAGAGAGAGAGAGAAAAAAAAAAAACATGGCTACGATCTTTTTAGACTTTTATAACATTTAATATACAAGATCTATAGAGTAATGCATGGCGTTTTGAAAAATAATTCGAGTTTGATTGTCGTTACGATCAAACTTTGCTCCAGTTCTCGAAAGTTTGCCCCACTTATAGAAAGTCATTTGATCTCATTCGCCCTAGAAATGGATGTTTTCACGAATTGATGTGTACGACCATATTATTATCCAGCAATCGAATGTCAATATCAATCGATGGAGCAAATGCATGAATTTGTCCCAATGAGGTGAACGTTCAAATGTCTACATCAGTATAGGCTAGAATGCTTTTAGCATAATTTATAGTGCAGAGTATAACGAGGACATTGATTATTGATGGTATGCTTGTGATAAGTATAATGCAATTTTATATTTTATCCAATTATTCATGAATCCCACAACAGAGAATCTATTTGACTAGAAATATTCGCGTCTCTCAATAATCTCAACCATTGGCTGCCCTTTATTATTGCACGATGTGGAATCTATTATTTATACATGAATTGGGTAGTAGACTAAGTTATTCACAATTACAAAAATCAGTACTGAAAAGACTCGTTTTCATATTTGAACAAGGCAAACACAAGTTGCTAATTCAATGGGAGAAAGATAGAGAAAGGGAGAGAGAGAGAGAGAGAGAGAGAGCGAGAGAGAGAGGTACAGAACAATGGAGAGAGCTAAAGAGAAGGGAAAAAGAGAAACGAGAGCAATGAAATAAGTGAGATAGATAAAGAGAGAGAGAGAGAGAGAGAGAGAGAGAGGAGGGGGGGGGGGGGCTTCTATTCCGAGGCGCACTTAGAGTCCGAATACATAACATCCTCTTGATGAGCATTGCTAAAAAAAGGGTAATTTTTCAATTGTTATTAGAAACTCTTAAATGTTTTTTGTAGTTCTCAACTCCTTAAGGTACTTTGTTCCAAATAAAGTGTAATGCTGCCGAGAAAACACTTTCACCAAAAGCGGCTCTTGTTCTTGTGATCTAAAGAAGATGTTGATGTGATGATCTTAGATTACAAGAACTTGGAGGTGTATAGGGTATAATTAGATTTTGAGGGTAACATGGTGCGATCCACTTATAACTTTCCGTGTCAGAAAAATCTAAAATTGTGTGCGCTTGTGATTAGACAACCTGTGGAGCTTCTGAAGAACGGGAGATATAATTTATATTCAAATTTAGATGTCCATGACAATACCCTGGCAGCCACATTCTGAGCATGTATATGTTTGTCAATATGTATGTATTATGTAGTTATAGGAGATGACATGAAATCTGCGTACAATGTGCCAGATGGACTGTACCCATACCCATTCTCTAATTCTGAAGGTTGATATTCCATGAAGTACGTTTCTACGTAACACAGTCATATGGAAGAAGTGACATCAATGTTGTCCGAGTTGTCATTATATTATATGAATCCTCGAAATGATCGTTTAAGGCATTTAATTGTAATTGAGAGAAATGAAAATGAGAGAATAAGGCCTAAATAAAAAGATGTGGTATTGCCCTATGCGACCGACCCAAATATCTTGAAATCTACGGTCGGCTATTTAGAGTAAACAAATGGTAAAGTATTAAAAACTGAGAAATATAAGCCCAAAGAGGGAGAATAAAAAGGAGAAAAAAAGCATTAACAACAAAAAAAAATTCCGACCAACCGACCCATGATTTGGCCCCTGAAGGGCAATACAACATCTTTTCTTTAGGCCCAATGGTGCGTCTTCCGCCCTCCGTAATGAATTGTGGCATAGGTTGAAGAAAATATGTGCGCCAGGTCCCTGGCTTAGAAAGCCAATGCCTTAACCTCTAGACTATACGGAGACGTAACGGGTCAGTAGTTTCGGCGAGACCAGATTCAATTGACTGGCAGTTTGTACTGTTAATTGCAGTAGTTGATTAATAGACATTCCATAATGAAGTTGATTTTGTTTATAAATGTAGATACATGGCCATGATTTCCTTTCATGACTTAATAACCGGATACAACACCTAGAAATAGGACCAGGAAAGACAATGAGCAAAGGATTAGAAATATGAGTTTATTAACAAAATTTAACATATAATATCGTATATACATTTCAAGTTAAACACACAATGAATCAAAATAAAGAGTCACAACAATATGAGGAAAAAAAGCATGAAACACGCATTGTCTACAGCTTCCCCCCACTTTAAAAAATATAAACATATATATATATATATAATATGTACCTCTTGTTAGATTTACTTTTATATCGTACATTATGTTGATTTCCACATCTAGAGCACAGTGTCTTACTCTAGAATTTCCTTCTCTCCCCCCCCCCCCCCCCCACAGAAGGTCACCTTTGAGGGCCATCTCTTTAATATTCATTGTGAAATAGGGAGGATTGGATCAACAAGCTTTGCCGACAGGAGCCGAACAACGAGAGAGAGAGAGAGAGAGAGAGAGAGATAAATAGAGAGAGGGAGATAGAGAGAGAGAGAGAGAGAGAGAGAGAGTGATATAACTGAGAAGCTTGCCATCATCAACGCCGAGAAACAGACACTCCTGAACAAAAGACCAGAACTCATCTCCAAATGCCGCCACGAAAACAAATTCTACCTCTGCAACTTCAAAAGAGACTATACTTAATTATATATATATATATATTTATGTACTAGCACCTTGGTGGAGACTGTACCTGAACAATTACAATAGCCCCTTCACCCATGAGTACATCTTATTGTTTTGTATTGTATTGTATTCCTTATTTTGAACGTATTGTAGATTGTAGAGTAATCATTCTACAAGTTGCCTGATGATCGCTCGCAAAGCGTGAAGCTCGGAGTTGCAACCATGCTCCATTAGTCTGCCTTATCCTATATATATATATATATATATATATATATATATATATATAGTGAGAGAGAGAGAGAGAGAGAGAGAGAGATAGAGAGAGAGAGAGAGAGAGAGAGAGAGAAAAAAAGGAAAGAAATAGTCATTGAGCGGGAGGGTGAAAACCTCAGTTTCAAAATTAATGTACAAACAAGCATAACGTCCCATTTTGCTCACTAAATCCTGAACATATTCTAACTTGTTTTTCTTTTTCATTTTAATACACAATCTGACAATAATGTCATTGGTCTTATCAAACCAAATTTAAATCCTATTTTATTTTGTTTCCTCACATATTCTTTTCAAGATTTTAGGGCAGAAATATCACTTTCGGCATACCTTGAACAATATAATTTTTATTGCTTTAATACTGTGATGATAGCAGATGTAAATCCTAAGTTTTGTGGCTCTTGTTACGTCAATGTGTTATTTACTATTATCATAATGTAAACTTTTTTTATTAGTATCATTTACGTCATCAACATGACTTTTGTTCATATCATTTACATCATTTACATTGTTTTAATGATTACAATCATTTCAATATAAACTTTACAATTATCATATCTTGACTGAAACATCTTATGATGTTCTTTTTTGTGGAATTTCAAGTTTTATTGATCCTTTTCATTTCAAATTAAACATGGAATAGTTTCAACATACATTTTGGTAGATCATGCTATTACGGACTAAAAAGATCATTTAATGTAATAACATAACAGAATATCTTTAAGGAAGTTCTTTAAGGAATATGAAAGTTATATACGTATAATATTGTATGTAATTGTGATAAACATGTTTCGATTAACACGTACATCATGCGAGTTATTTTACAATTGCATATAAAAACAACAAATGTTTAGCTATGTATACTCAGTTGTATGGTACAGAAATATAATTATGGATGTAATACCATTAAATATACAAATTTTGTACAAAGCACCAAGTCATCGTGCAGGTTTATCCCAAATTTACGTGCGTTGCTTGTCCACAATCATGCATCGGAAGTGGCCTCTTATTAGCCCATTGAATACAGAATCATTCCCATATATTTAAAAACAGGAGCGACTTGATTCCCATAGCCCATGTGGATTAACTATCTGTGTGTGCGTCTCTCGGGTCTCACAATCTCTCCCCCTCTCTCTCTCTCTCTCTCTCTTCTTCTTCCTCTTTCTCAAAAGACGTTCAGAATAGAGCAGGGGGGGGGGGGGTGTTTCACAAAGATCCTAAGTTGAACTTATCTCCAAGTTGGACTTACACTTATGGAAAGCCATAGCATCTTTGAAAATATTTTGTACAAAATATTTTAAAAGGCGTAAAATGTTGATTCAAATCATTCATATTTTCTTTTATTATGGGAGATTTCATGTTCTTGATGTGGAATTTATAAAAAGTCTAAAATACTTGAATTTTTGCTTTTAAATATATTTCATTATGAGGCTACAAAATGGCTCTCCATAATTTTTAAGTCCAACTTAGAGTTAAGTTCGTCTTAGATTCTTTGTGAAACGACCCCCAGGTCTCAGAATCTTTATCAAATTTTCGTTCGAATCGAAGCTCAAACAAGCGTTTCGGTAGATGACGTTCTGTCATACGATGTTCAGACTATACAAATGATAATTACATATCGAAAAAGGAAGGGAAAATGTTAACATGTTCACGGTACAAATACAAGCACGTACACAATTACAGTCCCATACTATATTATTGTACGTTGACAACCTGCTCTCACATTCGAGCTACTTTCAGTGTGTATGTACAACATCGATAATCGAAAGAAAAAATATCAAATGATTGTCTCAAAGTCGACTACAATATCCATTTCAGCAAATGTCTGCAAATATCTCCTCTATCTTGATGTGTTAAAACCTGAGAACAACGCACACGTTCGCAGTAGGTGCATCAAAAAATGGCGCACTGAGTAATGTGAGCTAGGAGTTTTAGAATCAACACCCATAATCACAGCATATATTTGTTCCCTCAAATTCTGAAAATGATTCATCCGAGTCGATAATACCGACTGAATTAAATAACTGTACGGGTCTTTATATCATCTTTAGACCTATAAATCATTTCGATTGAAATTTGGACATGTATCTTTGTAGGCATTGCAAGTAAAAAAATAAATATGCCTATATATGAAACTGTCATCGAATTTTAACACAAATTTCAAAGAGCCGTCTGGAATCATCTTTAACGTCAACAAATCAAGGGTTTCCCAACAAAAGCCAGAGGACGTAGGCATCAAGCGCTTCAAAGTTGGGCAAATGGCTACCCAAATGGTTCTGTGTCTGACTGTGAGTCTGAATCGTCCTGCAGGACTTGAGGCCAGCGGATGTTGTTCCTGCGCATGAAGTAGATGATACCAAGTGTGATGATGTAGAAGAAGACCTCGATGCCGAGGAGGATCGTGGCGTGCCACCAGTCCGTGAAGAGTGTGAAGTGGATCTTCGGTAGCTCCGATGCCGAATTGTTCGACGTCGAGCCGACGACCGTCCTCCTGTCCAAATCGCTTCCGATCGCTTCGTCGGTCATCTCGCTGGATCCTGCTGGAACTTCCGTGGAGGCTACTGGAGGGGTGAACCTGGAACTGAAATCAGTCCTGGATGGTTCTTCAGTTGATGAAACCTCGCCAGGCTTATTTGTCGGTTCGGAGTTGATAGTCGTCTGTGATGATGACGACGACTCCGTTGCTGACGATGGCGACGTCGAGAACGACCTTGACGTGAACGCTGTTTTCCCGGAAGCGACACTGGGACTGCTTGACGTTGGATTCGTTGAAGATGTTGTGAAATTCTCAGAGATATTCGATGGCTCTTCACTGGAAGAGTGTAATGTGGGACTCTCCGATGAGTTCGGTGCTAATGTCTTAAAAGATGAGGACTTTGATTCCGTTGATGTAGATAAAGCATCAGGAGATACTGTTGGCAATTGCGATGATGGAGACGATGATTGTGACGCTGATGATGAGAATGTGTCAGTTGGTCCAACTGAGATTTCAGTATAAGGCACAGATGTAAATGTGGATGGAAGATTGTCTTTTGACGTGCTCACGTTTGAAGCGTCTTGGGAGATCTGTGGAGGGAAAAATCAGAAAAGAACAATAGAATTATGTTTTCCTGCAATAAAACACCATTTTCATTTGTCATTGGATTCCCGGCAGAAGTATCTTTATGCATGAAAAGGAAATTGTTCTTTCTTGGATTGTTTTCCATGACGTAAATCATACGTAAAAACCAGTCATCGAGTCAGAGAAAGATCTATGAACTAATAATTTCAGAAGCTATTTAAGTTGAATTTCTATAGTGTTTCTTTAATGCTGCACGAGTTTCTTTCATTTTCAACAGTTGTGATGAATAATATATTTTCATATAGATCATTTTTGTCATAATTATATCCCAAACACCATATGTAAAATATGTGTTCACATGCCAATTTGGGGTAGGAGTGTATTTTTGCGAAGCCAGATCGGAGACACAATTACGTGCATGGGTAGATAAAGGTCATTTCTGCACAATAATTGTATCATCCTCATGTCCACGTTCATGTATTCAGGAAAGTTACGTAATCGTTATTCGTTTATGCACAGGTAGGTATATTCTATTCAGGGATCTCCTTATTCTTTGTGCATTTTATTTTTAGAATAAATACTGCCAAAGTGATGGAGGTGCTTCGTTTGGCCCCTTGGAAAGAATAAGGAGATACCTGAACAGAATATACCCACCTGTGCATAAACGAATAATGATTACGTAACTTTCCTCAACACATGATGATGATGATACAGTTGTGCAGAAATTACTTTTATCTGCCTATGCGCGTATTATACCCCATTCACAGTGGTTTTGAAATTTGTAGCGGCGTTGTAGCGGAGCGGCGACACCGCCATAACACCGCTACAAATGCATTCACAGTAGAAAAGTTATCCCGCTGCAGCAGCGGGATAAATATCATGTACCCATTCACGCTGCAGCGGGTGATTTTTATTACCTCCGTAACAAACACGTGTATGCATGGCTCATGACCCGCGAGTGACCCCGATATGACCGGAAATACTTGCTTGAAATTGCGCGGTAAACATGTCAAGTTGCTTTTTGTATCCTCGATCATATTACTTTTTAAAAAACTAGCATTTTTATTGCTTCCAGTCAGAATATTTTAATTTTTTGAAGTGTGAAATATTTTTATTTGGATAATTATAATACCTACATAATAATAAAATCAATTTGAATCCACTGGTTACTTTATTTCTATTTCACTTTATGTTCCCCATTGCTGTAGAAAAGAGGTCAGTGATAGGTAAGTAAACAAATCACACGTGTTTGTCGCGGTGTTATAGCGGAGAGCCTTCACACTGAGTAAACACCGCGACAGCAGCGGGACTGTCCCGCTGCTGTAGCTAGGCGTCCCTAGCGATAGTTTGTGTCGGCGTTATCGCTAGGCGGTGTTATCCCGCTATAGTTTATAACGGGTCCGAGCCTTCACACTGAAGACAACACCGCGACAGCAGCGGGACAGTCCCGCTGCTGTCGCGGTGTTTGAGGCCACTGTGAATGGGGTATTAGTGTCTTCGATCTGGCTTCACAAAAATACACTCCTACCCCAAATGACACACACACAAAAAACGGTTTGGATCAGTTTGCCATTGACCGAGGTATGACAATGAAATAATCAATATTCACAACAATAGAGCCCATCGTAGTACGTAAATAAAATGATGATCTACTTAAACGCCCATCTTTTACCAAGGGGGGCTAGCTCAGATGGTAGAGCGCTCGCTTAGCATGCGAGAGGTACCGGGATCGATGCCCGGGTCCTCCAATCATTTTATTTTCCTAAATCCTTTTGGGATCAGTATGTATTTTTGGATCATTAGAACAGTCATGAAAACCATGGATTTGAATTATTTCATCTCCACTTGCATCAAGGGGGGCTAGCTCAGATGGTAGAGCGCTCGCTTAGCATGCGAGAGGTACCGGGATCGATGCCCGGGTCCTCCAATTATTTTATTTTCCTAAATCCTTTTGGGATCAGTATGTATTTTTTGGATCATTCGAACAGTCATGAAAACCACAGACTTGAATTATTTCATTTCCACTTGCACCAAGGGGGGCTAGCTCAGATGGTAGAGCGCTCGCTTAGCATGCGAGAGGTACCGGGATCGATGCCCGGGTCCTCCAACTATTTTGTTTCCCTTTGTTCTTTTGGGATCAGTATGTATTTTGGATCATATTAGAACGGTCATGAAAACCACGGACTTGAATGGTTTCATCTCCACTTGCATCACCTCGACATGAAGCAAAAAGAAGTATGAATTGATTTAATAAACTGGTCTGCCATGGGTTACGATTTTTCAAATATTTTTATTCAAATAATAAAATCAGTATATGAAAGGATGATATGCAGAGAAGAAATCGAATTGTGGTTGGAACTCTAGGTGTGTGTGAGGGTGGTGGGATGGGGAGGGGGGGGGCTCCCTGTCTTCATTGCAGCTGATTCACATTGTCATTCACACTATTTGAATTCATGTCACCACCCAAACTGAAAGAGTGGACGGGACTACATAAATGCCTGAATTGCGTGTCCACATAATACTCCTTCTCTCTTAAAAACACGACGAAGTACATGAAGATGTTGTCATTTTCTTTTCTTCGTTTATCCAAATCTGGAGAGAGGTCAAGCGAAACGGGATGCTGGCTGGTGAATAATATAATTGATCACCGACCATGGGTGATGATTTCGAGCGAGGGAAAGATGTACCACAAAGTAAAACATTACTAGAGTCTAACCACAAAGTGCATGTATCCATGGTAACTAATCTATCTGCATGCTTTTATCGTTCTTCTTGTTCTTCTTGTTCTTGTTCTTACATCTTCTGCTCGAATTATTCGTTGTTACGCCCGAAGTACTGAATTATCGCCGCATCACTAACTATCGTCCAATATATAAAAAGCGTCTTCTGCCCCTGGCGCTGGAGAGAGAAAATCGTACCATCTAGCCCGCCGTTTTTGAATGACGTTACCATAGGAACGCGGAAGAAGTAAAAGTCACCCTAACTTAAAATCCACAAAAGGTGAAAAGCAATATCTTGATGTTCGCGTGTTGTGGCTTTGAGTATAGACTTGTCATCTCCCTCTTTGTCAATTACAAGTTATTAAGAAAATGCCCGCATTAGTGGCAAATTAATTGGGAAACGTGTCGCCTCTATACACAGCGCGATTAATTATCGTGACATCCAAAATGGGAAAATTATTATTAATAGTACGTTAGGGACATGGTTAATGAGCTTATATGATGTACTATTATACATGTATATCCAGCTATCCCTCAGCTCTAATCCATGAACTCTAAGGAAAAAAGTTTATCACTTTGACTGTACATATTTTACTACTGATGACACGATGATGGTTGTTCTACAGCGCATGTTAACGTCCCCCTTGCGCCTTCTTCTAAATAACTTTCTTTGGCGATGAATACATCAGGTGGTGTCAGACAGAGGCCAATTATCTGGAAAATAGTTATCCGGATTATTCGTAGCCTGTCTGTCACCTACGTATCTAGATATCTGTAAACTAGATAATTCAAGATGGGTCGGGAAAATTGTGTCTGACACCACCTAATCAGTTCACCTGTGGCAGCTGTTATCAAAGCAGAGTGTATGTCGAGAAATAAAACATGATATACAATGTGCAACATGTTCAATACCCTGAGTAGGGAGAAAGGTTGGGAGGAAGGGTGGGGAGAGGGAGAGTGTAATAGTGAGAGAGAGAGAGAGAGAGAGAGAGAGAAATAGACAGATAGACATAGAGAGAGAGAGATAGACAGATAGACATAGAGAGAGAGAGAGAGAGAGAGAGAGAAAGGGGAGGGAGAGAGAGAGAGAGAGAGCGAGAGGGAGGGGTATTTTTTTGTTGGGGGGGGGGAGGGGGAGACATAAAAAACAGTTGTGTTTTATCAGCGACAAAAGTACTGAAAATACTGAACGCGGTACTCCCTTTTGTAAATGCCTTATTTGGATTGTCATTATGTATACTTGTAATCCATTTGCTTGCTATTATTACCATCAATAGCGTGAATATCGTGCAACCTTGTAGAGGACAATGGCTTCACTTCCAGGGGATACAAACATCATAATTTCTGCCTCACAAAAAATGGGGAAACACGGGAAAGCATCATCTATTATTCATGGTATAGCATGATTAGCCAGCCGAGTATGTAATTGCTCCATCCATACGCATTTTATTTTCTCTACAAACCTTAACAACACAATAATCCGCTGACCACGAGCAAAATGACACAAGGAGTAAAACCAAACCTATTATTTAGGCGTACCTGTTAATTTTCTCCGTAGGGGGGGGGGGGGGGGGGGGCTTACACCTTTGACCAAACTAGCTTTTCTTTTTAATAAGAAAATGTACAAATAAGAGAAATTAGCAAGCAAAAACACACACACTTGTTTATTTAAAAGAAATAAAAATTTCGTCACACAAATTTACTCTAGATGATTCATACAAATGATATTGTTAGGGCACTTTGGTGCTTGAACATAATTATACTCGGGGACCTGCTACTCAAACACTGTATTAGGATATTCAGGCACCTCGATAGCTGCCCGAAATAGGGCATTTGCCCAAATAATTGGTATTTTCGAATTCCCCCAAGTTCACAGCCGCTGACTCCTCGGCCTATGCTAGTAAATTGAAACGGATGGTATTCGACCGTGTAGTGAAAATACACAGTAATTCAGAAACTGCGAATAACATGAAATCCTTTGGGAATAGTCATTTGCAGGTCAAACATAGTTTTGTTTTGTAAACAAAGATAACTATCATTTCAATGTTATGTATCTGCAATATATATTCCTATATTTCTATATCTTTCAAAATGTCGATATGACTGTAAAAAACTTGGAATATCCAAACGCATAATTATGCTATTTTAATGTTAGAAATTTTTTTAAGAATATCTAGTATCATATTCCACATACTAAGAATCTTGCTCGAGTCTACGATTGGCCAAAAGTAAATCACGTGATCAAAGATAGTTCACCCATCATTGATGGGAGAGGAAAAGTTCACTGTGTAGATAGTAGTACTATTTACACAGTGCAACGCACATTCCCTGGAGATAGAAGTGCTATCTACACAGTGCAACGCACTTTAATTGTATACGTTGCTTATTGCTCTCCTCTTTAAGCGCTTTAATGTGAGTACTATGGTCACACCACCATAATACATACACTGCACGTTCGTACACCGTTTGCAAGCTGTTATTTGATGACTTGTTGCTCTAAAATGACGGAAGAAGTGAAATGTTTCCGATGTGGAATATAAAGCAAATAATCACCTTTCGGTTTCAGGCGATGGCAAACTATCACTTCCTCGGCGATCTGAATGTATACGCTATCTTTCCTCAGCTTCGCTTCGGAAAGATAGCTACATCCAGATTGCCTCGGAAGTGATGGTTTGTCCCATCACCTTCACCAACGGTAGTGATTTGCTTAATATATGATTCAGTGAATAGAATACCTATCATACAAACACGCGTTTTTCAAGACACACTCATTTACACATGACATTCACGTTTTTCTTCAACATAATTCATTGTAGGTCATCTAAAGAGAAAGATGCTGAATACGGTAATGTAGTGAGGAAGGTGAACTGATTATTAATCATTGTACGTATGTACGTATACAAAGTTAGGTCTATTTGTACGACGGTGGATAATGACTCGAAACTTGAACAGGTGTTTCTGTGTTTACAAAGGCTTGATAGATTAGCTTAATTACACAAAATATACACGCTAAGCCAATATACACAGTATTAAGTATTTGGGATATATGGTACACAGACTGTTGGTTGTTCTTTGTAGGTTTCCATGGTGAGTGAGTACATTCACAAATAGAAACTTTAAAGCCCCACTGTACTACTTATAGCTACTTGCGCCCTCTATATAGCAACCAATGCCTAATCGGTGCCTGTTGGTCCCCCATGGTCCCCTTCTGCTTATGATAATTGAGAACTGATTTGATGAGATAATCACCTGCCAGTGACCTCGCAGGGAGGTCTAATCCCTCCATGCCAAACTAGTGCAGAGGGGCTTTAAGTTACACCGTGTGGTAGCCTCACTGAAAAGCCTGTTGAAATATTCTTTCGTAAAAAAAAACACAGCTTGTGTGCGTTTAGAGGAATTGATGAATAAGTATAAAGAAAATGGAAAGATGATTATAGAATGAAGTTATCATTAAACGCTATTTTTTTCCGGTGTTGTGTACACCAAAAATGAGGTGAAGGGGAAAGGGGTAGGAAAGGGAAAGAATGAGGGATCGAGATCGAGAAGCAGGTTTTGAGCAGATCACAACAAAATTGAAGAGTGATAACTGAATAGTATAGCTCTGTTGGTAATCGTCTTTGGAGTCATTCTGAAAAGAATTTCTGAACTATACACTGTCGTTCGTGAAAAGGAGTATATCTGTCTCGATTTGTTTCGAACAGTGTGCTCGGTTCATCGCCAGGAGATTCATAAGGAAATGTATAAGAAACTCGTATAAAGAATCATCACATAGCGAAATTAGGAGCGTACAGAGTTACAGCCTATTCATGGAGACTATACAAAATATATAAGAAATTCGTATAAAGAAACGTCGCATAATCATCGAATAGCGAAACTCCGGGGAATGGTGGGGAGGGGCAGAATATAAAAGAAATAGAAAGAAAGTAGTACGAAGGAATAACATGTATAATTCATATAGCATTTCCAAGCCAAGTCCCTCCATTCAATAACTTATCTCCTATAAATGCCCCCCCCCCCCCCCCGTGAGGAAATCTCCGGGGCCCCTCCCCCATTAGTATGAGCATACCCTTGATACGCCACTGTATGCAGCCATCGTAAAGTGCATGAGTTGCCCCACGACAGCTGCCCTTTAAAAAATGTGTTACATACCCGCAATGTACATGTTTTTATCAGCAAAGCAATATCGACGAGCAGAAACTGACGATGTAGAAACAAGATGTGACCATCATGATGAAAATGACATTTGAATGTGTTTTCATTCCCTGGTTTTATAAACTAAAATGTTGTTATTGTTGAAAACACACTCCACTCGACAGGCAGGCACTACGCAATTTTTACGTTGGACTAAGGTTTTAATTGCTAAATATATCAAATCATCTCAATGAAATTAAATGTGGCCTGAAAATCTTAATGGTTGCTTTAAGGTTTTAAAACTTCAACGGTTGCACACTATAAAGCAACGGTGTTGCTACAAAAACTTCAAAGTCATATTTACTTTGAAATTTTAATAACTACCGCTTAACAATCTTTGTATGTAATATACGAATCCTTCCCACTACAAAAGGTATCATTTCAGACTACGAAATCAACCCCAATCGACTTAAGGATTTTATTCGGATCTATATCCAAACCTCCCTTTCGACATACAGAAATTCACACCAGAGAATGATGGATACTTATCATATTTGACAAATGGAAGCAACTGAAATTTCATATCTTTCTTGTTAAAATACACAAAAACAATGATTTCAAATGTTTCGAGGTCTTACAACGTGCAGCACGAACATGTGCATATTAATCGTAAATGCTCATAACACTTATAGTATTCATTTTCTTAAATGTTTTTCTATTCATTTGTCCAATGTTTCAAATAACAGTTACGTTCTTATGTCGGATGAAAAGACGGACAATTTGTCTAGAAATCTGATTAGAGTTTGATGATATAATATTTCGATCTATCTTTTGCCTATATATATATATATATATATATATATATATATATACTCTCTGTCGAAAAGGAGCTCTTCTAAATGGAGCTCGTGTTTTTGCAGACTTGTGTCGGTCCTTGGACTCCAGCCACCTGAAACCTAATCGAGAATACCGGCAGAAATGACAATCTGAAGATATAACCCGGAAAATTATTGATTTTACGTCGTTTTTGAGTTGTGTCCTTGGGAGATTTTCATTAAATCGCGGATTGGATTGTTTTTGTCACGATTTAGGTGGTAAGTCATGCGAGAGAGGGTTAACATATTTGATGAGCTTCATTATAGCATCATGACGATGCTAATAATGTATCTTTGCTTTTTGTTGTGTCATCACAGTGCTGTCCTCCGACCCCCCCCCCCCCCTCCCATGAATATACGTTAAAACGCTAGATGAGCGCATTTAATAAGGAAATTAAAGGGGAAAGAACGAAAGAGGAGGAGCAAGGAGGAGGAAGAAGAAGAAGAAGAAGAAGAAGAAGAAGAGAAATGATAGTAGAGATTTATTTCAACTATTGGGATAATGCAATAATCAAACATTTAACATTTTCCAAGAAAAAAAAAAAAAACGAGAGTTTTTTTCGTTTTTGTAGAATCAAACAGACACTTGCTGGAAATAACACTTTCGTAAGCCAAAGACCAGGTGTGATGTTTTATGTACGTGATTCAGGGGGCTATTACCTGCCCGACTTTTGCCCATATCTGTCCCCATATCATTACTCACCTTCTATTCACTTTCTACCAAAATCGCTTTGCAAGTTAAACAACTAAAATATAAAGTCCAGTTTAAATGTATGACACGTTTCAATCAAGAACCGTCCCCATACATATAGGAAATCTATGAATGTAGGTTTCCATTTTCGTTTGTTTGTTGTATTGTTTTATTATTTTATTATTTGCTAAATATGATCATTCAAAACAATAAAAATAGTGCTCACTACCCCCCCCCCCCCCCCCCCCCACTGAGCAAATTTTCGGGAGCAAAAAAAAAAAATTGGGCCCCCCTAAGAAATAATATCACCAATAAATATTACTGCATAAACTGGCTTCATGAATACTTCAATATAGGTGGATTCACCATTTTCTGTGAATATTTGCATATCGTTTCTACATTTGTATCTTAATGGTTCGTTAACATAAATTCCTATACCACCACCAGGGCGACTCGTTCTGCCTTTTCCTAAAAAGTTATATCCTGTCAAGCAATTTAATGGCAAGGGCAATTCATTTTCCGTTAGCCATGTTTCGGTGACACCTATAACTGAAAACTTTATAATTGCTGAAATCCAAATTCTCATTTTTTTTTTCTTCAAGCTTCTTACATTACAATGCACGCAATGTAAGGATGGCGAGTCCAGATTTATGATATCTTTTACAGTCTACACAAACTTCTTCCATTTATTACAATTTGACAGTGTAATTTAAAGCAATCTGACAGATGTATTGACTTAAAACCTGTGACGTGTAATCTGTTACGTAATAACACAGCACCCCATATAGTTTGCCTATGGATTTAAAAAATACCATATAGAAGACACATGACCGTTTCGAAATTTAGATGACAACAAACAGAAATCTACTGTTTATACATTACACATATGCATTGCTAAAATGTGCAAAAATTCAACAAATATACGGGTAGAAAATACATTGTGTTAAATACCGCTTGGAGCAAATTAATTCACAAGACAGGAAAAAATATCGGGATGACGAACAAATAAAACATCCTCATCCGTATTATCCGTCCCCAAGGCGTATTAATGTGCGATAATGACATTCTGATTGGTAAACAGAATGGAGCATGAATATTCCGAGAACGATCACATTTCTCATGAATTTCATTTTCGCAGGTCGTCGGCTTACTGCAAAAAGGACTCTCCCGCCATGTATTGTCAACAGGGTGAATGGCTATAATGTCCTTTTAGCGCTTCGATGACGCTCGGTGCATGATTACACATCCTGTGCGCATAATCAGAAACATTACACAGCTCAGATCGAGGCAGGGAATCTAAAATTTGACAGTTTCCTGATGAGGGGATTATTAAAAACGGAGACATACGTGAGAACGCATATTGATTAATACTGGATGCGTTAGGATACACCCAGTCACACCGACATTAGGGACTTTTAGATTTGCACGTCGACATAGTAGACTGCTACGTGTGACGTCCTTTTAATGCACTGCTCCTTTATAAGGACGTCACACGTAGCAGTCCACTATGTCGACGTGCAAATCTAAAAGTCCCTAGTACCGAAACCAGACCGACATTGTGCAGGTCGGGGGGGGGGGGGAATCACGTTACGCCCAATGGCAAAGAATCAGCGGGTTCGAGTCAGTTTCGAAGTTTGACTGAGGCTTAGATGTGTTACAAAAACGAGCATCCTGAAATTAGTTTTTTTATTTATTCATTCATTCATATATTTTCTTTTAAAAAATTCGATCTATTGTCAATTTTTTTGTAAATATTTATCTATTTCTTATTTTATTATTGTCATTATTGTTATCATTATTAATATTATCATTATTATTATTATTACTTTATATTATTTCTATATATTTTGGGGGAGGAGGTCTGCAAATATTGTATACGTTGATTATAATTATTTTTTGTTTGTCTAAAACAGTTTGGCGTTTCTGGACATGGACGGTTTTTTTCACATTTTCATTAAATTTGTTAGCAATCTGCAATCGGTTAATCATCAACTACGCAATTCAAACATAGTACGATAAATGGGAAGGCATTTCATTTGTCATTTTGTGATAAAGTCAGTAAATGAAAAATTATGAACATTTATCTCTCTGGTTCTTTCAGTCTAATTCTCTCTCTGCCTCTCCGTTCCCCTCCACCCTCTCTCTCCCCCATTTTTCTAAATCTGAGAATGTATACTATTATCTAGATCTATTATTTTTAAATAATTTATAAAATAATTCCATAAATTGGGGTAAAACGTAAATATTCCACCTTTATGAGCGACAGTGTACTTTTTTTTTCTCTCTTTCCCGTATATCTTTGGCTCCTTTCTATTTATCATACAATCTCCGCTTTTTTTCATTCTTTCCCATTTTTTATTTGCTCCAATTTCTCCCTTCTCTCTCTCTCTCTCTCTCTCTCCCTCCCTCCTCTCTCTCTCTCTCTCTCTGTATCTCTCTCTCTCTCTTCTCCCTTTCTTTCTCTCTCTCTCTCTCTCTCACTCTCTCCCCCTCTCTCTCTCTCTTTCTATCTTCCTAAATTCACCCGTTCGCCTCTCATATCTGATACGTATGCATGGCAATCTGGATGTAGTTTGAAGAGCCCTTTTAATTTATCATGACAACGTATGAGATTTCTAGATCAATGATTGCATTTTTCTTGCCTAGAAAGTAAGCTAGTCGAGACAAATTGGATTAAAAAGCTGTACTATTGATTTTTAACGAAAACTGCACGTGCATAAACGAGGATGAGTGCAATGTGTGATGTATATATCATTAATAAATACAAACTAATAACCAATAATGCACACTGGGCTATATTTCGAACAGAAGGTTTAAGGTTAAATCTTTCGTGAACTTAATAATAAAAAGTTACTCGTATTTTAAAATGAATATCATTGTAACAATATACAGCAAATACTTGCTCTTGAAGTGCCGCCATTTCCAGATATGACTAGCAATAGCATACAACTCTGGCCCGAATTCTGATGGCATTTGCATGCATGTGTTCCGTCCCATACTATAGCTGTTTTTGCAGCGTAGTGTAGATTACAGAAGTATGGTTTACATGGAAATGGAAAAGCGTGGACATGTTTAGAAATAGGACACACAATCTTGTAAATGTGATGAAAATTAAATCTGCCATTTCTACTGAGTAGTCCCATGTGACTCATTTGTATTCATAAATTACAATGATATTCCTCGATAGCGGTCCAAACTATTCAGACCCTCTATAATTACATTCTGAACACGATTTTTATACCTTTGAATACCATGTTGTATATTCAACAGAATTCCTGTTCCGATTATGTAGGCCTACTACGTCACTGTAATGTTGATAACAATACCCGATGAACAAGGTTACTGAAATGTTTCGTTTTTTTCCTCGAAAGGCGGTGCAATCGTGTTGGTGCATTCAATCCCAATATTTCATCCATAATTCAATGAAGTCATTATCTTTTTTGATATCGTAATTTTTTTGTGGTTTCATGATATCACATAAACATTATCATGTTCGGGGCTTCCTGGTTAAGTATTTGTTAAACAAGCCAACTCCCCGAGTTAGTATGTCAGCTATTCTTAGCTGCCAGGTAAAATAACCACTTCTATCACTAGTATGAAACCCCTTTAAACTATTTAGTACAGATATAGAATGACAGATGGAAGCAAAGGGATTAAATATTTACCTTACCTATCGATCAAGGCTCCCATTTGGGGGCTACTTACAGACCACGGACAGCAATTGAACCCGATGGCTCATCCATTACAGCTGGCTCTAATCGGCTAGCGTCGAGACACGCTACCAATCTTAAACCCCATCAGAGGACCCCGAGGGTACATAGGTAATACAATCGTCAAAGGTTGCCTTAATTGCACTAGTAGCATTGGATATTTAGATAATGCATGTAAAATATTATGCGCCCTGAGGATATGCCTGTAGACATATTTTATTTTTTATGTTTTAAGATGTGTAAAGGCCAGAATAATTTACAAATACGATGCCGAATTTGTATCTCTAATATAAACCTGTTGATCGAGAAGCACCTAAATGTATTTCGAAGAAAGGAATGAGAAGAGGAAAAATACATTGGGTTGAATAACGGACGACAAAATGGATGGCAATATGTTTTGACATATTTTACCCGATGGGAATGATGCAGAGCCTTCCAACTTCATTTCTTGATGGCAAATAAAAATATAAAGGGGACGTATCATTGCAAATATTAAACATATACACGTACGCGTTTGATCTCTCTTCTGTCTTTACATATTACGATTCCAACAACAATTCACGCATTCTTCGTTTTGATATATGTATAGTAAACATTAGCCAGCTTTCATTTGGCCTATACACGTGGTCAATTCTACCAGTCGACATGGTCGAAGAATAATTATACATATTTGAAATAAAGAGAGACAGAGAGAGAGAGAGAGAGAGAAAGAGAGAGAGAGAGAGAGAGAGAGAGAGAGGAAGGGGATGGAGAGGCTGGTGTTCCTTTACAAAACAAAAGCATTGATCGAGGTCATGCTAACACGATACTTTCTCACATGAAGGCTTTAGGCAGCACCATCTAAGTGGTGTGGTTCCTGGGTTGGATTAGGATCATCGAGCGCCTTCACATATCATGAATACTCATTCACCATGGAAACCTACAGAGAAAATCGAATGACACATTTTGTTTAAAATTCGAGCACTTATCAACGATATCAGTTGGTCTCCAGCAGGCACATCGCTAAGAAATATATACTAGTGGCATCAGAAAAAAAGCACGGATAAATGTACAGATGTTTCCCACCTTGGCTGATTTTGCTTGTCAGGCTTTTCAGACATCATAGTTATTTAAGGCCTCTGACAAATGTGATCATTTCTTTAGCAGGTACCCTGACGAGAAAAGGAAATGAATAGTCTCAAGTAGAAATGTATATTGCCTAATGACGGTCATGGTTAGTTAATGACATTATCAGAATGCATACAGTGTTGACAGAATATCCTTCATATTATTTCTGAATTGTCCTTAGCGATGATTGATGATGCCTATTATAGACGACGTGACATTCATTTGTTAATACGACTGTATGCAAAAATCTATCCTTTTTTTTCATTAACTCTGCTGAAATGTGCATTTTAGGGGAGCAACGTAATGTCATAAACGTGAGTAAAATGATAAACATCTGGGGGGGGGGGGAATGAATGCCAGGCTTTAATACATTAAAAAAGAAAACGACGCGAGAAAAATTAACCGTGAGCGACAGACATAATGAATTTTATATGGAGAGCGAAATAAAAAAAATGGCGGCAGAATAATCATTGAACGGAACGTGAGATAAAAGAAATGCACAGGAAAAAAATATGCTGCGAGGGTTTATTGGGAGACAATGTAAGCATATGTTAGGTGTTTTAATTTCATTACTACAGATATGAATAAGAAAAGAAATGAAACAAACACGACTACTTATTCATCTCATGTCATAGGCAATTCTTCTGTTAATAAGATCACATTGGAAAGAATTATACATAGAAACCACCTTCTACAATACCATCACTGGATTATTCCCAAATATATTGATTTGAAAACCTACTTCTTTTACTTTAGGGTAGTATAGCATGTTCGGAATAATGAATTATACATTATCCTTCAGACAGAAGAGTCAACTAGTTCTCAAATTAATGTCAAAACAGTAAGTTAAGATACATAGTTTTGGTAACTTAAAAATTCTTCCCGATCAGAATACATTGTTTGTATATTAAGATACATACTTTTGGCAAGTTATAGTGAAGTGGCAAAAGGGGGGGGGGGGGGGAGGGGGACTCCTGGCTGTAACTAAAGATACGTCATTTTGGTAAACTGAAACTTCTTCGTGATAAAAGTGCACGTGGTACAAGTAAAGATACGCCCTTTTGGCAAAGTAAAAACCGCTTTAGGTGCAGAGTGCATTGGTTTGTTAAAAAGACGTAACTTTTATTCAAATGGACCGCACTCTTTATTCTAAATTCCTTTGCTGCTCGAAATTACCTGAAATAAACCCCAATTGCCTTTAAAGAACCATGCAATTATTCAACCATTATCTTCCATTGACAACAAAAAATGGAAAACAAAAAACATTTAAACACAATTTTCTCCGAATATGATTTTTCAAGTTACGCCCTTTGCCGAACATGTGATGGAATTCATCAAAAGTTGTTGGACGATTCTACGTTGTTTACAAATTCTATTGCCCCGTGCATCATAAGTTAAAAATTGTATCCTATCATGATTAATTTTTAAGATACAAAATAACACATCATTTTGCTTCTTTCCTCATGCTAAGCCATCCTGTTATCATGGTATTTTTTTTATACCCATATATAGATACACTCGAAGATAATAAGTCCACATCTAACGTAGATAGCTTTTATGATAATATCCTGTTTTTATTTCCGTGTCTCTTTCTTTCTTTCTCTCTCTCTCTCTCTCTCTCTCCTGCTCTATTTCTGAAACACACACACACCCATACATAATACGCTCTCTTTCTCTCTTTCTCACTCTATTAATTTCTTTCTTATAACTATTCGTGTGAAAAACTTACTATTGAAAATTGTATAATGAGGTGGACATCCTGTTGAAATAAAACTTTTATAAAATGAATGTATATTGACTTTCATTTAGGTCCCCCGGTAAGAACACTCTTTCGCATACCGACGGGGCCACTGTTAAAACAAAACTTCGTCAAATCAAGTATCTCTCTAATTTTCTCTTTCTCTCTCTCTCTCTCTCTCTTTCTCCGAATCTCTAAATTTCAACTTAGGCTTTTAATTTAGGCATTCTTACAGAAGATCATTATTTATTTTCCGCCGTATACCCGTCCTCCCCTCCCTCGTGTGTGTTCCTCTGAATCCTCTCTATCTATTGTATTTCTATCTGTCTCCCCTTTATTTCGCCCCACTCTCCTCTTCCTTCCATCTCCTTTTCTCTTTCTTTCTCTCTTTCTCTCTCTCTCTCTCTCTCTCTCTCTCTCTCTATTTTTACTTTCTCTTACACTTCGCCCCTTACTACATTAACTTATAAGTTTATAACATATTTTGAAGACCGTTGTTTGTTACACTGCGAAACGTCCCTCTATATATTTGTACAGCTTCTCCTTTCCCTTTCACTCTTTCTTTCTATCTTTATCTCTCTCTCTCTCCCTCTCTCTCTCTCTCTCTCTCTCTCACCGTTTCTCTTTATTTCTCTCAGTATTTCTATGTCTCTTTGCTTTACATAAAGCTCTGGTAAATCTCTTGGCGACAAGCAAGCCACCATCCTTATATCTCACGTAATCACTTCTTGATCCTCCATACTCACAGGAAGCTTTAAGGATTCTGCCTTGAAATCCGTTATTTACGCCGTTTTGCGTTTCCTCCAATTTGTGTGTAAAACGAGAGCCCATTACCATGCATTAGTCTTTAACTGCTACTGCCAATGATGCATAGTGAGTACAGCATTTAAGTGCAGACTCTCAAATGCACTTCACGGCAATCATGGAGTCGAGTAGAAATCTACTTTTTAAGATCATTTTGCGTTGAGTTGATTCCACTTCAAAATATAGTGGAATCCACTCCAAATTAGTAAATTGAATTGCTCTTTTGAGAGGAGATTTCACTTCTAAAACGAAATGGTACATAATTAGAGCTTTTTCAAAGTTGTCTTGTTTATTGTACGCTGATGACACGATCATTTTGGCAGAAAGCCCTGACGAATTACAAATAGCGCTGAATGCAGTACAAGGATATTGTAATACATGGCACCTAACAGTCAATGCGAGTAAAACTAAAATAATGATTTTTTCCAGAGGGAAAGTTAGGAAGATACCAAATTTTACGTATGGTCAAGCAAAAATAGATGTGGTATATGATTTTGCTTATCTCGGAGTACAGTTTAATTATAATGGTACTTTCAAAAAGGCAATGGCAAAGCAGATAGTGCAGGCTAGAAAAGCGTTATACAGTATGTTGACTAAAGCGAAGAAATTGCAGTTGTCAGTTGATATTCAATGTCATTTATTTGACCATTTGATTTTGCCTTATTGTATGGTAGTGAAGTCTGGGGACATGAAGATATAAAGCAGATTGAAGTTTTCCATAGGAAATTCCTCAGAACGTTATTATCTGTAGGTTCATATACTCCAGACTGTATGGTTTATGGAGAAACTGGACGAGGTTTGATTTTGAATCATGTGAAGGGTAGAATGGTTAATTTTTGGTCAAGAATTTTGAGAGGTAAAGATAGCAAATATTCATAAGTCCTTTTAAAATTCATTTCTGCCATTCATAAAGATGAACATTTGGAATTTACTTCCTCATGGTTAAAATTTATTGAAGACACATTTAATCAAGCTGGTCTATCCAATATTTGGCTAGGCCAAAATAGTGGATTTGGCTTAAATATTAATTCTTTGCTAAAACTGAGACTAAATGATATCTTTGGTCAGGAATGGAGAGATGCAGTATGGTCAAATCGCATTTGAACAAATTATAGGATATTTAAAGGCAACCATATATTTGAAAGCTATTTACTCACCCTAAATAAAACTGATGCTTTTACTCTCTGTACGTTTCGGTGTAGATCACATAAATTACCTGTAAACAAAGGTCGGTTTGATGCGAACACACCACATTGTGATATGCAGTGCATGCCTGTCCACTGATATAAGAGATGAATTTCACTATATTTTTGTTTGTCCGTTTTTTCAAAGAGAGAGATGTTTATATTTATCAAAAAAGTGTTGTAAGTCTAAGCTCCCAAGTGCTATGCACATGACAGAACTTTTTAATACTAGAAGCACTTCTCAGTTTAAGAATTTAGCGAGATTTACCCGCCTCATTATGTTGAAATTTAATCAAAAAACAGAGAAAGAAGATAGTTCAAGCATTTCAAGAAGTACAATTAGAGCTGAAACTACACGTACTCGTAGCGGTAGGATAGTAAAACAGCCTACTTTGTTAACTGTTTAGCTTGTAAATAGACTGCATTATACTTATCCTTTTATTATTGTCAGTTTGTCACTATCTACATTCATTGTACATGTACATGTACATGTTTATTTGTGTTTACTAGTTGGTTCATTGTTCATGTTTGTACTTTCATACACTATATACCTATTATCGTTTTTATCTTTGTGTCATTATCTATGTATAATGTATGTGAATTGTATTCATAAGTCATGCATTGTTATTTATACTTTTATGTTTGTTTGTACTCTCATACCCCGAGAGGGGGTCAAAGAGTCAATAAAATTCTACAAATTCTACATAATAATTATGAGTCCTTAACTAGGTGACTCCCAATCCTCTACGCTTAGAACGTGGCGGTGGAAGACATATATTTTAATATCAAATTGTGGCAAAAGATTTCCTATAGGAACTCAATGTTAAATTGCTCTGGTTCATAACATTACGAGCCAGAGCAATGTAACACTGAGTTCCTATAGGAAATCTATTTAATCAGATGGTCATATCTTAGCCAATACTTAACATATTCAATTGGTTTACGACATTTGGATATTATTTTTGATGCTCTCTCGGATAGAAAAAAGGTGAGAAATTCCAAAAAATAGATTTCTATGATGCCACAGCTTCGGTACTCTATACAAATAATGCTGTCATGTCTTACGTTTTCACAGGATGAAACCCTTTGCACACGATGCGTCATTTAGATTGCGTCATTACCTACGCTGATTGGACTAGTGAAAGCGAATAGCTCTTTGTACACCACACTAATTAGTCACTGTAACGTTTGAACAATATGTACCCACTTTATACTTTCACATGGCTCGTCAAAGACCACAACAGGCACTGACGTAGTCCTGCGTTAGCAAGATATCCCCTCTTGTGCAACAGACCCAAAGCAACAAAGAACTGCACTTCAGACTTTATTTAACTTTTCATCTTTTCTGATATTACAGGAATCCCTTCCTTACACAATCACCACGTATGCTTTCTTCTCCAAACTACAATCGTAAGTGAGGTTTGCGAATTGGCCTATCTTTAAATATGCACTTAATTCTAGAACTTATTATTCTTTGCAGACACACATTTTAGACAAAAGACTGTCGTCACTCGCCAATACTCTCTCTCTCTCTCTCTCTCTCCCCTTCTCCCTATCTCTCACGCACATACACAAACACACGCACCCACACACAAACACACACACATGCGCGCGCGCGCTCTCTCCCTGGTACCATCTGCCATGAATAGTAAACAAGAAAGACAGTTGTGTGACAAGTTAATAAACATACCGACAGTGTAAATTACAGCTTCGAACTCAAAGGAATCTAAGACCAAAATGACAGTCCTGATATAACAAACTCGATGGCCCGAATTCACAAAGGAGGTTTGTCGACAAACCTAGGTTTATGTGCGTCATATGACGCGTTTTGACGCACATAAACCTAGTTTGTAAAAACGCGTCATAATAATGACGCACATAAACCTAGGTTTGTCGACAAACCTTCCTTGTGAATTCGATCCAATCAGTATACACTACAAACCAAGCATTGCAAGTTTAAGGCGGAAGTGCGTGGCTTGTTGTAAGAAACACCATAATTTGTTTCTTCTTCTACTCCCCCCCCCCCCCTAACTTCGGCGTGCAAAACTGGAAAATGGACCTATTATTAGTTTCTTTTGAATCTTCTCTCACATGTGTTGGAACTTTACAGTGATAATTAGCTGATTACGGTGATAAGAATAATGACATCATGAGGGAAAAAAAATTGAGGACACATTTATTATACAGAGAATTCGATGATTGAAAAAACATTCTTACATTTAAGCGCTTGTATACTCTCCGTCCTGCTCCATTAAAAATCAAAGCATCACCATTAACAAATTAATTGCATTTTTAATGAGTACACCTGGGATAGGTATAATATTGATATCATTATTCCATGTTCAGGTAGCGCTTGTTACATCTACGATGTTTCTAAGCGCTTCACAAAATATGAGTCGACCGGAGCAAGCATCACTGGATACTCTTCAAATTAATTTGCTCGAGCCTCTGCTATTATTGTCACGAATAACGGCCTTGCAAATATTCCCGAGGCTTGTGCGAGAAAGCTTACAAATAATTGTGCCATATGCCTTCTAACTGCTGCAATACATTATCTCGTTATGCGAATTGAAAAAGTTCATCACAGGGTCTCGGCATAGACATAGAACGATATAGAAGCGCCTATAAATCTGAATTCACTTGTAGAGGTGTCTACGCGGGGAGAGGGGGAGGGTGAGGGTGTGCGTGTTTATGACCATGGAAAAACGTCTTGGCAGTTAGCACTTGGTACCAAATTCATGATCCCAAAAATCCACACTTGTTTTAACCATGGTCAGTTTTCATTCTGCATACATTTAGAATAATCAATCTAGAAGTGTTGGTGTTGATCTTTAAAAAAAAAATCAATTGGAAAGAATGAAGGAAAAAAAATCACCAGTATGTTCTGGACATCCACTGCTGGTGCCTGACTAAATAATGAATGATTGCATGTTTCATGAGCAAGTATCCCGTATTTTGTCATAGTATGTATTGGCATTTGTTACAGTTGATCTGCTCATACGCAGACTGAAATTGAAGGGAACAAAAAGCAAATGACTCAACCGTCGAACATCGATTTGTTATTTGCTTTATAGAATATCCCAAAACAGCCTCATCTTTTGTCGTAGACTTTTTAGTTAAAACCATACAAAATTAATCCATCTATACAAGGCTATAGCATAGACTGGATCATGACAAGTAGGAGGACTGATTAAAAAGCATGGACTTTGCTTTCAATATCAGTTCATCAAAACATGAAGGAAAGCTAGTTTCATATCCTGAACATAATGACTATTGATCGGGAAGTCGTGCATAAATCACCAACCTCTTGGGCGTTGCAAGGATATTCAACTGCAATGAAGGAAATTACTGTACAATAATTGTAGTCTACTGAGAGCATGAATAGGATTCAATCAAATGGCGGAGTGAAATAATATTTAGTGGAAGTAGTTATTATGGCGTGGAAATAAATGTAACCTACATCATGACTTAAAATGATGTATATGATGTAACGACCTATTATGATATTTATTTTTGTTCACGGTAACAGACCTGTTAGAAATCAATATTTGTACTAAATTGAAATCAGTAACTACCTAATTTATCTATTCCTAATGTTAAAAGAAATAAGTTACATGGTTATTTTGAAAGGTTATTTAAAAAGATGATATGAGCGTCATTCAGAATCATTAACTCGGTTATCGTTTGTCAATATAATTCAGTATTTTAACTTTCTCAAACATCTTTTTTATCAGATTTATTCCGATATACTTAAATTCAGTTTAAAAGTTGAATTTTATATGTGTCTAGTGAATAATTTTCATTTATAAATATGCACGAATACAGCTAAATTATGAAATTTAATTGAAAGGAAACAAGCCATAACCAAACGATAATCAATATTATGTATGATTATTCAGTATTAAGCCATCACCAAAATGTATCCATATTTTGTATTATATTTATGTGTTTTTGAAAACTATGTCTAAGCCTTTATTTTACATGTAAGCAAAACAAATATACATGTTGAAAGTACATTGGATAAATAAATACACTGAATTGAACTGAATTTATACAATTTTATAATGAAAAAAATGCCCCTTTGGTTCTCAGGAATAACATATTTTTCTTTCATTTATTTTCGGTATGTCGTCGGTACATTCGCGAAATTTTTCGCAATTATATGATAGAAAGAGGGTCTAGAGCGCAAATAACACGAGCTTTTATATTTTTCCCTAAACGTTATATACAATCGGTCACTAAAAAAAGAGAGAAAATCTGGAATGCAAGGACAATAAGTGCTCAAGTGATGCTATATTGGGGAATATATATCATCATGATCACAAATGGATCGCGTTGTATACATCAAAATTACCTTGGAGCATTTTTGAATGACAGGTTGCCATGACAACGATATATTTCATCGGTGCTTTTGAAAAGATTCTGGGGCTCAAAAGATTTCTGTATTTTTCCAATTCTGTTCGTGGTTTTTCATGATTTCATCGTTTTTAACCTTGCTTTTATCCTTCTTCTTCTTCCTGACCTCTTCCCGTTTCATTAGTCACGCATCAAGATAAATGCAGAGGCCAACTATCATAAGCAATTATGCTTGAGTCGAGAGCAGCCGGGAAGGGGGGGGGGGGAGGTTCATGGCACTGTTAAAGGAGTATGTAGGAGAATAGAGAGTAGAGTGTCACGTATAAAGATTTGTTCAGAAAGTATCTAAATAGAACGCGGAAAGAAATTAAATTAAATCATTATTTATCTAACCTAATGCACTTCATCACTTTATTTTATTATCCTTCTATTTCTCTGGCTGTACAGTATACCAGGATCACTTCCTTATCCTCTCTGTTATAATAATGTCAGTCTGTCTATATCAGCTAAATGGCAAAGTAAGCGACCTGGACTGCATTTTATATCAGACGAACCTAACTATTCATTAAATTGAAATTTTATATTCATAGATATATCAATGTCAGATTAAATATTTTCCCTTGTTTAATGAGGATTTCCCAACACCAAGGGATGGCCTCAGAAAAGGAACCCATATGGGCGATCAAAGCTATATTACATGTATGTACATTTATTTCAGCTACATAATGAAGGAAATCAATTTATTAAAAAGGCTCACAATGAAATGCGTTACGATTAGATGTACATGTATATATTCTGTTAATGTACGTCTGTGTGAAACCTGTCCATTTATGTTCTTCTGTGTGCATACGACAATAACCTTGATAACAGAATGGCTGTATTACATTATGGCAATATCAATCCTCTTGAGTATGTGTGATGAGGGCACCCGTATTAAACACCAAGGTTCGCAATCAATAAAATGGTAATGGCCAATCAAGATCATCGTTGCATGCAAAATTTGTTAACAGGGTTAACTATTAACCAATCAGAATCGTTTTCTAAAATGTGCAACTGATCGCAAACCTTTGTGTTACGGGGCCTATTGTCTTGACTTTGCACGCTTGTACAGCAATAACCGTTTAAAAAAAAAATCTGAATACAATATGATCAATATGATACACGAACATACAAATCGGGAAGATATTTTTTTCTGTTTAAAATTGTTACACATACCCGTTATGACTTAGTAGCACGGTACTGGTCATAGATTTTGAAACATTCCAAATAATACTGATAGGGATAATAAGAATAATGATAATAAGAATAATAGCGATAATGGTAATGAATATGATCATGATAATACTAATAACAATGACTATAAATCTGGACTAATAGCGCCTGATACGAAATATCGCCTCTATTAAAGCTCTTTACAGATATTAATTTCCTCGGTCATCGGAAATGGTAGTCAACCGCCTAATGAAATGACCATTTTAAAACAGATTATGACTTAAGTAGTATGCAAAATGTAATTTAGAAATTTTGAAATGTCAATGGAAATGTTAATACAAGTAAGTGGCATTCAATTTGTTTGTTTTCAATTTTGTTGTATGCGATGGGGATATTATTTGATTTATTGCTCGACCTTTAAAGGGAAAGTCCACCCTGAAATTAAGTTAGTTTTAATAGGAGTAGAAAAATGAGAGAAACAAGTAAGTGAAAGTTTGAGCAAATTCCGATTAAAAATAAGGAAGTTAGGATTTTTGAAGTTGCGATCAATCAAACACAAATTGGCAACTCTATGACGTATCATGCGAGCTCAACTTCCATTTGCTCAGTACTAAAAAAATCTAAAATTGTCATTTTCCCTCAAGAAAAATTTCAACCATACATGCACCCTAAATATAATAATTGCAAATATGTTTCTATACTCCCCCTGCAAGGAACAAATATATATTCCGTCATCAATAACGAAGAAAACATGATTTTATGGAATATTATGCACAAAGCAAATGAAGGAGAGCTCGTATAATAAGTCACAGAGTTGCCAATTTGTATTTGATTGATCACAACTTCAATAATTCATAACTTTCTTATTTTCATTCAGAATTTGCTCAAACTTTCACTCACCTGATTTTCTTATTATTCTGCCTCTATCGAAACAAACTTATTTTGGGGGTGGACTTTCCCTTTAAGGCCACCCCTCCCCTTCCCAAATTATAAAGCAAATTAATTTGGTCAAAAATGTTGGGGATTCGAGAATTTTTTTTAATGAAAGCCTTCTTAGTTTTAGACGCACGTATTCGAATGTCGGAAAGAGTGAGTGTTTTTATAACATGCGTATAATCATAGGGTTAATTCAGCCATTGACGGTGTACTCGAGTCAGATGAGAGGGGGGGGGGGGGGCTGGAATTGAAATGCGAGGGAACAATCCGATCGAGTGAGTGAAGAGGAGGTGAGTGAAGGGGAGATGTGTGTTGGTGTGTGTGATATGTGTGTGGGGGTTGGAAGGTTATTTCAAGTGCCTTCACCTCACTTTGTTGCACTTTTCTTTCTTTCTTTCTTTGTGTTATTTCTTTCTCGATCTATCGATCTTTCTTTCTCTGTTTTCACTCCCCCCCCCCCCTTTCGCTGATGTGATGGGACAAGGCGGGTATGAGCCCTAAGACACCCCCTGCTTTCGCCAGCAACTGCGATTAAACAATTTTGCAAACCAGTGTATGGACACTAGGAAATCTGGGGGGGGGGGGGGGCCTCTTCCGACGAGTCACTGCTATTGTCTGTGTTTTGTTTATCGCAATTGTTGTAGTTACGACGGACCTACTCGCAATAAAGGTTAGTTAGCATAGAAACTGAACTATAATTAGTGGTCTCGACTGGGAGAGACGTAGCTTTAATACACTTGGTTGCTAATGACATGGTACATGTAATTTGTTTTCAACCTCATTAAGGCCTAATATAATTACTCCACCAATATCACTCCCTCCCTGTCAGCCTTGCATTGTGAGGCCTATAAGCTTGCATACCCTATTCAAAATGCAGACTAGCTTTGCATACATTCAATCCTTATCATTTCAACAGATTTACTAATTGCTATATCTGCCAGCGTCCAAATTGATGGTCTAATCCCATAATGTTCCATGTTCTCTCGCGATCCACTCAATGTAATGAGAAATATTTAAAGTGTTATTCGTTTTTTCGGTCCACATATCGTGACTTTCCAGCAAAGTCATTTTTAATTCGCTGATGAATATGAAGCTCTGATGTATTTTTTTCACTCTCCACCTAGTTAAATGAAATGATATCAGGTAGAAAGTAATTCCCTAAATGAATGAGCAAATTCTCGGAGTGGTTCGGCTAAACCTGGAAGTAATTATCACTTTAGAAAGCGCTTAACAACCACTCATGTCAAGTGGCATAGATGTCGATCATGGGCGGACAGGGGGACATGTCCCCCTCCCATTTTCAAGGGAGGGGGACACAAAGTCAAATGTTCCCGCCCCATGTTTTGACCTCCCTTATCATGAAGCTCAAGTATTGCACTGTGTAAGACCAAACCTTGTGTCCCGTTGACCCGTGGCACAATGTTTTGTATAATGAGAGGGCAAGTCTTGTTACTTTTTGGATTTGAAAAAAAGGTATAATCATTTTGAACTTCACCTGCAGGACCAAACGGTCTGAGAAGCTAAAAATGCAATTTGTGCAAATTGATAGTATTTCCTTTTTGTTGTCATTTTACTGAAAATCAATCATCTTATTTAACTATTATCTTCTTGTAAATTGTTAATTTTGTTCCAGCTGTTTAGTGACTTCTTTGGTTATAGTATCATGTACATATTTAATATTTAATGAAAATTTCATTTAATTTTCATTTCTAAAAATTTGTATTACCTGAATGTACTATCTATTACATGTAAGCTATATAGGCATTGTGTATCATTATTGTTGTTTGTAATTAATTATTTTCATGTATCAGGCATAAATGTTCACTTCTATTCCGCCCTATCTCTATTCCCTTCTTTTCTAAGCCCATAGGGACTTTCTTTGTGTTAGTGATATGCGCTATACAAATAACGTTCATTAATATTATTATTATTATTATGTTTATGATTCAGTCGCAATATACCTGCTTCCTGGCAAGAGATTGGAAGTGACGTAAAAGGCGTCTGTCTATGCGCGTCCGCGTTATTTATCTCCTCGCGTGACCCGTATGGCGCGGTCAACACATTCGTGCATCTAAAGAGACGCCTTGGTGGTGTCACTACCGACCCCTTTATTATTATGACTGAATTATAAAAAAATTACTGGTTAAATATGATAGATTTTCAGTGAAATGAGAACAAGAAGCAAAAAATTACAGTTTTTTAGAGCCAAAAAGTAGTTATTACTTTCTTATAAAATAAATGCTTCTAGATTAGTAAATGCTTGAATGTTTATCAACCAAAGTGATATTTCAGTAATATCTAGTGTTTTTACAAGCAGATCTATTTATAATTTATGGAGTTGATTTTCAAATTTAAAGTCAAACTTCTGTACATTGATGAAAATATGTTAGTTTTATGGAGCAAATAGTAGTCTTCTATTCAATTTATGACATTTCCATTTTATTTTGCATCTGTTTAGAACAAAAACCTTCATGTTTATATCCAACATTTTGTAATTAATTCAACAATGCAGTAATCGAGGTTGTTTCAATATTATATCAGAAAATCTTTAAAGTGACTCGGTAACATTGTTGAAAGTTAATGAGAAAACTGCGTACTCTTTGTATAAAATGTTACTTAATAACATTTAAAAAATCCTGGGAGGGTTACGGAGTTTACATTTTTTTTTTTAAACACCCCACCCCCCGCGTACGCGCCTGACCGTGTCAATGATGCCTTAAAATATCTCAACGCAAACCGTGAACTGTCTCAACCAGATTCCATGTGTTGACATTTTATCCTGGCCTTCAAAACAATATCTAGATATCCATTTCTGAGCTTCCAGCGTCAAAACCAAAATTTAAACTTGCATTAGGCCTATTGCAAGGGCGGGTATGATGGTATGGGCGGGCAATTCATACTGCAATGAATAATGCAGATCGCATCTGCGATCATTTGCGAACAAATTGCCTTTTGAGGGAGCCTGGTTAATAAATGTCAGTGTGTCACGCACGTCTTGCATAAGCCATGAAAATTACACGTGTCAAGCAAGTGTCGCCGGTGCAGAGAGTGGAAAATGTCGATGCACCTTTATCCCCCCAGGCGAGAATATAATAAATGAAGTAAGTTTAACGCGCACACCTGCCCCTTGTGTTCGGCCATATGGTTGATTTGCCTGAATATTGAATTAGTACTTGCTTCGCTGTTTTCATAGTGTAACCATTCGTTGACGATGTAACACCTAACCATCTTCCCTCTTAATCCCACGTCTTACCGTCCCTCATTTCTTTCAATTGGCACCCACAATGTCCAACAAAGGGTAGGTATTCACACCTCCCCCGGTAATCCACACTTTCTCTCTTCCTTGTTTTCGTCCTCCTACTTCTCCTCCTACTTCTCCTCTTTCATGTCCTTCTACCTGTCCTCTTCTTCTTCTTCTTCTTCTTCTTCTTTTCTCTCCTTTTCTCTCTCTTTAACCCATCCAATCCCTTTAAAAAAAAATTAAATCATAATAATTTATGAGCTTTACTATTGTATATGACTCTTGGCTGTAAACGTATACATGTACAAAAGAAAATCCACATTCTCTATCATTTGGAGTCTGCATTCGTTTAACAATATGAGTGTGTATATACAAATATATATCGTTTCAAGGACAGGGTACGGTACTTTCATAATTGAACATTAATCCCTAACTCCCAGTAAAATGAAGCAAAATGAAAAGCTAATCATGCCCTAATATGTGTACAGATGTAAATTAAATCATTTTGTATAGACTTAAAGGGATAGTTGAGTTCTGTTGCAGGGGGCGCTACACAAAATAATTTTGTTGTGAGATAATGAAAAACTGAGGGTCAAATTTGAAAGAACGTAATATTTAAATGACAAAATCATCTTTGTTTGATCAAAATCGGTTAGGAGACGGCAGAAATATAACGATTTCTAATACTTGTATACCACCACAAATAATTTTTATTTGATATTTTTAACAATTTGAAAAAACGTTGACAAATATCGTTTTTTTTCTTAAGTGGAGCTGAATTGGTATGCTCGTGTTTGCTAAATTTCACACATTTTGGGGTCTAGAATTAACTTTATAGCGATTTTAGGTTCTAAAAGGGCACTAGAAATGTCAAAGATAAGAATAAGAGCAATAACCATGCACTTTGAGGGCATTCGCGGTCTTAAAACAGAACTCAACTATCCCTTTAATGAACATTACGTCTTTGAATTAAATTACAATTAAGAGCATAAACACGATATAGTCAGTTTTGTAATCTGAGCTCCTTAAATATCGGTGATAGATTACTGTGTAAAAAATCAATCGCACGTGAATGACAAAGATATTCATTGCGGACTGAAAAAGGTCGAGATGTTTAAAATTACACTTTATGTATAGCACTTTTCTCTCTCACAATAGAGTGAAAGAAATTGATTTTATGAAAGATGATGACTTACCTGTAACGAAGCAGTAGTTGGAGACGATGTCTCTGTTTCCGCCGATGCGTAACCTATTGGGAAAATAATGAAATTATGTTATGGTAAGCATTACACATCGTGTTGTGACGGCCAGAAAAGAAAAGAAAAACTGGCAGTGCAACGTCAACTAGAACAAAAACAACATCAAACATTTACAGCTCCAGTAAAGGAAAAAGAGAGACCTAGCACTCGCACGTAGATTCTAATCCTCCTTGTTCCTGCTAACCTTTAAGAATCACATGACTTCGGTTATATTCGGCCTGAACTCCTGAAAATCTCGAACCTTGACGAAAATAACAACGGCATTATTAAATAATGTCAACATCGACATCTCATTACTGGACTTGCCTCGCCAAGATGCTAAACATCAGAACGGTGTTTAGCATGGCGTTAATTATACTGGTACTACAACATCAAGAAATCAATACCAGCACATATGAAATACTCACTGCTGTCAATAGATTGAAGTGTTATATGCACAGCCCACGACAAACACTTCCATTTACATTAAACAGATTGGTACAATGCTTACGATATTCGGAGCAATATGAATATCACATATTATCAAAATTGTCGTCCTTAAAATGTATCCAGTCCGAAGTTAGCACAAAAACTCCCGACTACGCTGTTTGGAAGATAATTTCTTCGACCGACTTCCCAACACGTTATCCAAGTATTGTGTTGGGTGTGAGATTACGTTCGTCTTCTGGCCTCGGGTAAATGCAGACGACATTGGCAGAGAGGTGAAGCTGACGTTGGAGAAATTATTTTGCGCGGGAAAAAAGATTTATGCCATCGAAATGACCCAATTGCTGGAGCCGCGCATGCTCCCTTAGGCTCATTGAGGTTTTAGGAGGGAGAAATTTTGCTCCCCTGACTCCGCTGGTTCTTCTGAGGCCAAAAAGAAAGGAAAACAAATCCAACGAGATTCGCAGCTAAAGATGAAATGGTGAAAATTAATTATTTACGTTTGCATTTTAAGTTGAAGATGACGTGAAGTTCAGTTGTAGTTCAGAACCGTTATGTTTGTATCATTATTTTCAGTATACCTCTTTATTCTAAATTAATTTTCTCTTCCTTTCCCTTTCTATCCCTTTACTTCGTTTATTCTTCTCTTTCGTTCATGAATTTATATATCGTATTTTATACAGACGTTTCCGAAACAAGCCTGTGCTCAATGGGTTTTATGCCTTCTTCTTGTGTTAACACGCTCTTCGAAATTTGGTTTAAAATCGTTAAAATATAGTTTATTTGAAAATAACAGATGGAAGAAAACAATTTTATCTTCGAATCGAATATTGGAAACAGTTCTAGACAGTAAACAGGATTACTCAACGTCGAGTTCATGCATTAGGATGTAGCGTGGTAGCTATGTCATAATCTAATGATTAGTCAAACACAACTTCGGAAAACCGAGTACATAGTACTCGGAAAGAAGCGAATAACGCTCAATGGATTTAGCGCCCTCAAAGTCTAATGCGAGTCTTCTTTTTAGGGTTACCTAGTGTCGATATAGATCTTTTGGGGTAAAATAGTAATTATACTGTGATTGAATTTTCTTCAAAAACCATAAACGATTAGTCATGTAAAGATTTAAACCACATGGCTAACATTAAAAATGTATACATCCAAAACGTAATTAAGAAAAATACGAATGCAGGTTGACTTTTTGATATTTTACGAATGCCTTTTGTACACGTTGACACGTAATGAGCGATGAGCTGGGGTATTATATTTACAGTGCGTTATTCGCTGTTTTTTAGTATTTGCCTGCATTCGGTTTTGCGAAGTTGTGTCTGCCTGATAGTTACTAACAGCCGGCACTCGGTGATCAAAATTTGGTCATAGGTTTTACTTTTGAAATTCTAACGCCGTAACAAGCGATCCAATACATATTATTAGTTTTCTTGTAATCAAAATGACTATCAATATTATAGTTGCTGCACAATTCTATTCAGTGTTTGGTGGTAGGTAGGCGGTAAGTGGTGTATCCAGAAATTGATATGGAGGGGGGGGGGGGCGGGTGTCCTCTCTAAACGTAGAATGTGTCTGTGCAATCTTGACTGCTTCATAGACCTATCCAAGTTTAATGTACTTTTTTTCCTAATATGTGGGCTTTCAAAATGAGGGGCGCACCCCGACTCGACACCATATCAGATACCCACAGCCTGCATGGATACGCCCCTGTAAAGAGCATGCATACAAATGGTTTGACCTTGTATAGACTTTCATCGAGGTTTTCATGGTCCAATTTCGTTGCGGTGGGTGCTTTAAAATATGGATAATGAGAGAGCATTATCGCAATCTTCAAAGGCTTTCTCTCTCTCTCCGATACATTTTCAGGAAATTCCGCCACATACGAACCAATCATAGTTGTACTTGTACTCTAGCATGTACTGTATATTAACGTCGATGTGGATGTTTCACAAAGAAGAGAAAATGGGTAGTATTGGTTGTTCGATTTCTATAATCCAACTGACGAACCAATCGTTCAGAGATGATATTGTGTGTTTCATTTTCCAAGTATTTTATTTACTTGTCATTTGTTTGATTTATTTGTTTAATATATTTTATCAATCGCGGAAACAGTTGCATCTCATTAAAATGATACCCTTCACCAAGTCCATGCATATATAAAGAGACCAACAAGGTATAAAGAAAGGCATTTCATAAACAGCAACGAAAGAAATACAAAAATACATCGTGGTATGAAAATAAATAAACAGGAAGGGAACAACAGAGATTTTAAAAAAATACATGATCAAAACAAGATTAAATGAACAATGATGTAATAAAAAAAAACATACGGAATAATAGGAATATGTTTGCTCCTGAGGTTAGTATCAGAGGCAGGAAAGAAAATAAGAGAGAGAGAGGGGAGAGAGAGAGAGAGAGAGAGAGAGACAGGGAGAGAGCGAGGGCCAGAGATAGCGACAGGGGTAGAGGCTGATATTGGGGAAGAGGTAGAGAGAGAGGGTAGAAAGGAGGGGACAGAGACAAATACATTGATGAACATAAGAAGGAAGAGAGAGAGAGAGAGAGAGGGAGAGACAGAGTGAGAGAGAGGGAGAGAAAGAAAGCGTGAGATAGAGATATAGAGACAGACAGACAGAATGAGAGAGACAGAGGGAGAGACAAGGCGAAAAAAGGAGAAGAGAGAGAGAGACAGACAGACAGAGGAAGAAACTGGAGTAGATAATAATATCCACTTACCTAAGGTAGCTAACACGATGAGAGATGATAAAATGACACCCTTACTGCTAAGCAATCCTCTCCAATTAGATGACACAGAGCACGTGCATACCCCGAACGCCGTTTCCATGGTGATTTGTGTACGAACAACACAGACAACAGATGAGAGTCTGGTTGGTTAATAAAGATAATGGCGGTTAATAAAGATAATGGCGGTTAGGAAGAGTGTGCCCGACTGTCCAGCTTTGATTAATCGAAATTTGATAATTATCACCAATTAGCCTGGATGGCTGTGTGTATCTAGCGATATAACCTACGTAAAATGAGATTATGAAAGGACAATGAAGGTCTGTTGATAGGAATAAAAATGAAACATGCATGCATTGATTCAAGGGCTTTTTAAAACAATTTATATTTTTAATGATTAATTATTTTTTTGTATGGTCTTTTTTGTTAATACATTTTCTTCACAAATAACACGATACAGAAAAATATAGAAACATATCTATTTCTTACAGTTTTTCGAGAAATAACTTGATAAAGACATAGATACAAAATAAAACACCCTATAACAATCACTGCCTACTATTTCCCTTGTAGGGTGAATTATTGATTTGTATCAAAACGTTATTGTTATCAGCGTTATGCGGCCGGTCCTTAAACCATATATATTATATTATTTGCACAAACCTGTGATCGTGCCTATGAATACTTTTGTTCGAATTCCCTCGTACATGTTGTAACATTATCGTGTCTTTATGAATCTCTTGAATACTCCGTATTCCGTACGGCGTTGACAAATGAAATATGTACATGCATATTTTTGTCATACTTTCTGTAATAATATATATAATACCTTTGTTTATCTTTCTGTTGGAAATGAATTAAAAATGAATTCAGTTGAATTGAACGAATGATTTTTAAAAATCTTTATCACAACTTTGGTCTTTTCGAGTACGTTCACGGCAATAAATGCAATAGGTACACGTAACATGGAGTAGTTTATCTATTTTTACTCTTTCTCTCTCTCTCTCTCTCTCTGTCTTCCCCTCTCCCTCTCTCGTCCTCTTCTTATTTCTCCCACTTTCTTTAAAAGGGAAATCATTCGAAAAAGAACACAATTGTCCATTCAAATCTTGGCGTAAATAAGCAGTCTTGAATTATACCAAACTAGCAAGAACACAAACAAGATAACAGGATTTATGTTAAATATAATAGAACACCATTATCATGAATAATCACAATATCATTGCTTTCATTTCATGCATGTATATTCGAATCCAGGGGACTTTAACAAAGCCAAGATCAATGAAGAAGATTCAGATTCAATTATTTATCTCGTTGCCGTGGTAACACTATTAGATGTTGCTAATAGAAGGCTATACCAGGAGTAGGGATATTTTCAAGGCCCCGAAAATCTGATCAAATTAAATTGCAATCCTTCAGGATATTAAATCGAATAAAAACGGCCATGGTAAGCAACGAATATCGGTTTGGAGATGGCTCAATACCGTTTTCTGCTACAGGGCATGTTACATCTGACTCGAGGTTGCGTATTGAATAAAATACTGAATGATATAGATTTCGGGGTTGTCCCAGAATAAGATATTTCTCATTGAAAGACGCAAATGTTTGAATCTTTGAATATACACTTTTATATAAATGAGATTTTTAGTAGTTGAAACTAAATAAAGAGTATAATGTAAATACATTCCAGTGTAAATATTGCGTTGTAGTTTAAAGGAATAATAATAGTGATAATAATAATAATGCTAAAAATTATAATAATAATAATAATCACAGTGATAATATAATAATCGTAATAATCATGATAATAATATTCATTCTTGTTATCATAATAATGAAAATGATAACCTAAATTTGAATAGCGCATAATAACTAAAATTTAATTATTTATGATTATATTATAACCATGGATGGATAACACAAACATAATGTAAAGAAATATATAGCACTTTTGCATAGAGAGAAAGAGAGAAATCTTAAAGCCTATCTGCACTACTTTGCCATGGAGGGATTAGACCTCCCTGCACTGGGTCACTGTCAGGTGGTTATCTCACCAAATCAGCCCTCAATTAACATAAGGAAAAGGGGACCAACGGTCACCGATTAGGCACTGTTTGCTAGATAGAGGGCGTAAGTAGCTATACGTAGTGCAGTGGGGATTTAAGTAAGTGTATCAATCGAAGATATATGGTTTACGTGTATATGGCCGACAAAACTATTACATAAACAAACATAGATAGCAGATTCCTGAAAGAAGAAATTGTTCATAGTCTTACATATAACCTGATATCATGAGTGTTCTCTTTTCTCCATCAAACGATAGATCTTATTTAAGCATAAACAGATTTCCTCTTGCGATTCCTCCACAACAAATAAAAACAAACACACAAACATTTCATAACACATGACCTAAATAGATGTATATTATTATAGTTTTTTTTTCACAACAGTTGTATCTTACAAAGCCATTTACCATATTTGTCATTAAACGTATGCGTAACTGACCAAAAACAAACTGGTAACACATGCAGTGAACTATCAGTTGCATATCATGGATAAAGATATGTAGCAGAAATGAAAGGCACCCAACTAGAGTAGTGGACATTGAATAGGCATGGTAGGAGATAATTATTTTTGCCTCATTTCCTTCTTTTTTATTTTACAAAAAATCCATGATCACCGTTTAGAGGCGGAAAACACTGTGTCACTGAATTTTAGCTTCTAGAAATTATAATGCACAGATAAATATTTTTCTCGTACAATACATTAATAACAGGTAATATATGAATTCAATAGTCGATCCACTACCATCCTCTTTCCGAATCTCCATCATCATTAATTTAGTGGTTTATAATTGTGATGCAATGCATACCAGCGTATCTTGATACTCAACATAATAATTATCATTATGTTGCACTTGACTATCAATGTCAAGATTTCACAAAACATTAAAGGCTATAGAAATACTCACTCATACATGCGATGGTTATTTACGATGGCTCTTCAGTATAGATCAACAACACTTGAATACACTACCGATTATATATACCACACGATAACAGTATATTGGCCAGAACGCCTGTGGTAGAATTGTGATCATGGTGAGGATGGGAGAGGATGTTTATTACTTTTTCACTCTCCTCATCAGGCGGTCGTATTAATGAAAAAAGTATCTGCATACTATCTCGAACTCTCCCCCGCTGTGAACTCTCCGCCCGGAAATGATACGATGCTACTGGAAAGTACTTAATTATGAAACCTTACAGATGGTCATTAATCTCTCGCTGATATTCATGTTTAACCCGTTGACTACTGAATTGTATAGGTCCAATAAGCTTAACACAGGGAACACCAGGTTCCCGTAAGAAAAGGGTTAATAAGGGAAATGGTTGTAAAAACTCCCGGGTCTGCCTAATAGTATCAACAACAGTACTACAACAACTACAACAACTACTACAACAAAAACAACGACAATAATAATAATGATAATAATAATAATAATAATGGTTATAATATAAAGAATGAAAAATAACAATACTACTACTACTAATAATAATGATAATAACAATTATAATAATGATGAACTATTTTTAGAACTATTTTCCCGGTAACCATGGTAACTGGGATTTTAGGACTATTTTTTTAACTATTACATGGGTTTGGAATTTTACCGGGAATTTTACAGGAATAGTTAAAGTTTATGAATGCAATTTCGACCAATCAGATGGCTGGATTTCCTAAATGAGGTATATAATGATATTTATAACAATAATAACAAAAATAATAATAGTAATAATAATAATAATTTATTAACAATAAAAATAACGTCAATTATAACAATACATAAATACATGTATACATGCCCATATGCATGGCATTTTATCGACTTTGCCTCTCGACACCAAGGTGTTATATGAGTATCTGATAAGATTCTGCATTTTGAACGCCCGGATTGAATAATCCTCGGAGAGGGAGAATGTGCACACATTTTGTGCAGGTCATCCTAAATCTGATGACCGGGGTAATAATTAATATTTCTTTACACGGTAAAAAGCGTACAAAAGTGAACAAGGCTGCGCATATCTTCATGCGCGTACCCATTATTTGCATTGTCTTACGTATCTGACGCAAAGGCAAGGATGCAGTACCACCCCCCCCCCCCCTCTTCTCATTTTAATAATCAATCGGTCTGGTTTTCAAAGCATAATTTCTATATGAAATTAATGTGACAATAGACTTATAATTATGTTCATCTTTCATTCCCGTTCAAACTGTGTGCATGCATGGCATGTACAGCGTGAATTTTTCTTCTTGCCAGTAGATGGCGACATTTACATTGAATATTTAAGGAGCTCAACTCCGCTTCTGCATCCGTTCATCCATCAATCTGGGCTCACTGTGGTTCGAAAAAAAATATGACGCGTCCAGCCAGCCATGGGGAAACTTCGGATGGTCAAAAGGACACACTGCTCCCACTTTTTATGTATTAGCCTAATAGGCTAATACATCGCTGGTGCACTAAAAAGTCTATGTAGACGACAACTTTTTAGTGCACCAGCGAAATAGATATTTTGGCCTGTACGCAGCGCGTAAAATATGTAATTTATTAATTTGAATATTCATGAGGACTTTTCAACTTATTAGCATAATATCGCAATGAAAAAAAAGACAATGGCCCGTATTCTGAAGTCAGGTTTAGTTAAGCCCAGGTTTTACTTTAAACCCGGGTTTAACTAAGCCAGACTTCAGGTCTACACTGTTAGAACAAGTATTACAATTTTTAATCAACCACGGATTACCATATGAATCACACAATCGTTGGTTAAACTTTAATCAACGGCCTGTTGATTAAATTTAATCCGTGGTTGATTAAAAATTTTAATCAATTATTGGTTAAACAAATTTGCTCAATGTTGGTTAAAATGGTGTTGATTAAACTTTAACCATTTGTTGATTAAAAATGTAACCTTTTGTTGGTTATTTATGCTTTGTTCAGGTCTGATTCACATGTTGGTTAAACTTACATGGGTCGTTGGTTAAAATTGTAACCATTGTAGGTTAATTCTGCTTTGATTAATTCACACGTTGTTGGTTAAACTTTAGTGGGTTGTTGGTTACAGTTTTTAACCACTGTTGGTTAAACTTACGGTGGTTTGGAGGTCTTATCCTCGTGTTTGCAGGTAGGAAATTGTTTTAATATGATTATCATCAATGCTAAAATCGTAAGGAAGAAGTGAAAGAAGGTTCTTGCTCAAATTTAAAAAGGTTTTGTGTCCCGGGCCCGTAGGTTGTAGCTCAATCAGTATTCAGTAAGTGTAACGGATGACCTACCCAAATTGCATGCATATTCAAGACGTTTCACTTCATGATGATAATTAGATTTATTTTTTTTAAACATAGGTCTAGTCATCATTCATGCATGTAATTTGGGTAGGTAATCCGTAATGCGGTGGTCACATCCCGCCGTACTTGCAAGTGCGTGCTGTCTACGTGCAAAAACGTGGGCAAAATTTAGGTATCCGTACGTGATGAGTACCGCCTCCGTACGGATTTGGGAGCACGCAGACACACCGTAGCACTTTTAGTGCACGAGGAACTTTCGCTGCGTTCGGGCTGCGTTCGGGCTACCGATTCACCCCGGTGCGTGTGACGTGCGTGCCCGGTACTGCCAACGAGCGCACGACGCACTGACTCCGTGCGTCTTTTAAAGGCGCACGTGATAAGTGCGTGGTCCGTGCTTACTCGCCACTTCCCCAGTTCAGCTATCCGATGAGCAGGCAGAACTCACGTGGACCGTACCGAGTAAGCACTTACAACGCACGTTGTTCGCACTGATTTATGCAGTATATAGTCTCTTCGGTGGAATGGGCGGCATCTTGAGGCAGCAACAGCTGGGACTTCTGGAGAAAATCGGAATGTCGTCCTATATAAACACCGAGTTCATCGCACGTGCACGGACTTACAACATACGAGTGTGTAAGGACACCGTACGTGAGCAGCACTTGTAAGTACGGCCTCCGTACGATAACGTGGCAACCGCACAGAGACCGTACGTTGTAAGCACGTTGTAAGCACGTACAACGCACTTACCACGTGCGCAACGTACGATGCACGCAACCGTTTACGGCCAGGCGTGGCGTGCGGGCCACGTACTTACACAGTGCGTGTGACGCGCGTTGCCGGTACTCCCTCCCTGCCTTTGCCACTCCCTCCCTACGTTTTAAGAAAAACGTGGCGGCCGTGGCCTCCCCAAAAACCGTACGGACGTAAAACACGCACGGTGGGATGTGACCAACGCTTAATACACTCCTCTTTCTTTGGGTCCGTGCCTCCTTCACAGTTGAAGATTCCTGCAGACTGACGAGTGTGTGTGTGTGTGTGTGTGTGTGTGCTTACGAGAGCCAGGTGCATTGTGCAATGTGCAAATAAAAAGTTACTATACTGGTTGAGCTACGTACAGCCTAACGGGACACAAATCGTTTTTGATTTGAGCAAGAACCTTATTTCACCTCTTCCTTACAATCTTAGAATTGATGATGATAATATCAAAATAATTTCTTACCTGAAAACACGGAGATAAGACCGTCCAAACCCCCTCTTCCTTAGCGTCCTCGCGACAACCTCCATTGTTAATTTGTCGCACGCGTAGCATGTACTTTGTGTACTTGTAGCTATGTCGACTGTCGAGCAATCGCTAGCTACGCGCTTCGATATCGTTCCGTTGGGTCACGTGACCAGTACTTTAATCAACATTGATTAAACTTAACCGGAAGGGGGCTATCATTACTGTCGGAATTTTGTTTTTAATCCATGCTGGGTTACAATGTTTGCCAACGACTTGGACTTAACCAAAATAGGTTAAAAGGAATTGTTTTGATCAACACTGTTTTTAACCAACGCAAGATTAAAAGTAAATTTTAATCAACACTACATTTTTAACCATGGTGGAGCGTTTTTTAATCTACATTTTTTTAACCCGCAGTTTTTTAATACTTGTTTTAACAGTGTAAGTATCATTTCAGTTCCAGGAGATGTAGTCTGCTTCTACTGCACATGCTCAGTACAGCTCACCCATATTCCAGGGTAGCTGATATAGGCTTTTTCTATAGCTGGATTTCGTGCTGCAAATTTAATAATTTCAATTCGAAATATTCGACACAAACAAATCTCTTTCGAAGCAACCGTTGAACGTTACGGCGCGATTTTGTGTTTTATTTTACCCTTTGATTTATTGTAAAACTGCTGAAAAAAGTCTGAATCGAGGTGGAATTGATCTTTACGAATAAATAAATAATCAATAAAAACAAAATCGGTAATTCTTCAATTTCTTCAAGCCCAGATTAGTCAAAACTTCCAGAACATCATACAAATGCTCTAATAAAAAAACACGCTTTCCTATCCTCTCACAATAGTTCTACGAAATGCGCGTATCGCTATTATAAAATTCTCCATTGATAAATATAGGTGGCATGCGGAATGTTTAGGAAATTTAATTCCTGTTAATTTAATTTTATATAAGATTTAATTCAGGTTTTTATTATTGTTATGTTCTTTTGGGTTAAAATTACAAACCATCTTTACTCCTTTACTGCTTTCTCCTTTTTTGGAGGGGGGCGTTTTGGGGGGCAAAAATGCGTTTGGCCCCCCCCCCCCCTCCACTTTTTTGGTGGGGGGGGGGGGTTCCCACCCTGCCCCCCCCCCCCCACTTCCGGCGTCTATGATGATGATGATGATTATAATAATAAAGAAATACCTGTTAAAAACGTAGTAGGTGGCAAGCGGTAGATAGCCCAACGGTTTATCAAGATTTCGTGTTTGTAACTGATGCAAACACTATGTAAACCACCGGTTTCCACTGCTGATGCTCCACGCAATTTAACTAAAAATTGTTATTTCCGCAATGAGATAAGATGAAGAAGAAGCACAAGATTGTGTGTGGACGCCCTGTTCGCTATACGATAATTATTTATACAACGTTTCTTTATAGGGTTTCGGGATACAAAATTGATTGTGTGTGGACACGCTGCAAGTTATCCCGAAACTCTACAGCGAAACGTCGTATAGGTGCGCAGTTTGCTATCGCGCCGCGCCGCGGTCATGAAACGGAAGTGGAACTGAGAGGTCAGGTCTCCTTTCGCGCTCGGTCACGTTCAGCCGCGTCCAGTTATACCGTTCTAGTTCGACCATACGTTCACACACAAAACATTCCATGATTCTTTATCGAGTTCGAATCGACGCCCAGACCCACGTTTCTTTATACGACGTATCGTTTAAGCGTACACACATATAATTTCACCTTCCCGAAACGGTAGGCCTACAGCTATACCTTTTCGGGATAGCTATACGATGAATGTTGTGTGTGTGGACACGGGGTAAGTGTTTCACTAAGAAATTATGATTCGGCTATTATGCCGTTGTAACATACGCATATAATGATTTATCTAGGCTATTAGGCTATTGAAATTACCAGATTGAATTTTAAATGTTTTTGCAAGCATTTTTCCCATTTTACGTACTGTTCTAGAGGGTTCTTTAACTTCTTTGCACCATCATTTTATACCCTCCAATTGTTCTTTGTCCTCGTTTGTTACAGTTTTGATTTTAATTGAAGTTTAAAGTTTTACTAATTGTATCGATTTCTTCATTACTCGCAGTTATAAATAAAAGAATGTGCATTCATAATAAGCAGTGGTGTTTTGCTTGTTTCCTTGATGAGTCAAGTATGATTATACGAACAAAACTGTTGAGTGAAATGTCATTGCTGATTTCCATACATGTATAGTGGTGATGTTGATAATGATGATACTACTACTAATAACATGAAGAACAAGAAGAAGAAGATGATGAAGAAGAAGAATAAAAAGGGGAAGAAGAAAAAGAATGATAGTAATGATAAAATCAACAAAAGCAAAATGGCCATTATAGTAATATTAATGATAATATCAATAATAATGATAATAATGATAATAATAATGATGATAATAATAATAAGAAGAATAATGAAAGTCAAATGTACCATGAGAGGCTCTGGTATAAATCATGGGCTCTTGATCAATAATTGTACCGTTGCCTCTAAAACAGTGCATGGTATATTTGATTTATATCCTTCATTGAAGAAAAAAAAATTGCTAGAAAAACAAAGGGGTGAATTATTTATGAAGCTTACAATATCAACAATTCACCAGTTTTGTCCAAACTAATAATAACGAGATATATATGAAACTTTCTAAATTTGAGGGACTATCTTTGATGGTATTCTCATTTCTCAATCGCATTTATAGAGCATTGTATTCCAGTCAAATGGGTTATAAGGTCCGTTTGACTTCACATTAATAATTTTTGTTTTATGGTGGAAATATTTTACATCACGTAACCCATCCCTGACCATTTCCTCCACGGTTTAAAAAAAAAGGATATGATAATAGTAATATTGATAATGTATGTGCCATCATAGGCACCGGAAATGGGGGGGGGGGGCAGTTGCCCCCCCCCCCCAAAAAAAAAAAATGCGTTTTGCCCCCCCCCCAAAAAAAAACCAAAAAAACGCCCCCCCCCCCCCCTCCAAAAAAGAAAGAAATGCAGTAAAGGAGTAAAGATGGTTTGTATTTTCAACCCAAAAGAACATAACAATAATAAAAACAGGGATTAAATCACATATAAAATTCCATTAAAAAAAAAGAAAGTTAACAGTAAGTCAATTTCCTAAACATTCCTCATGCCACCTAAATATTCATCAATGGAGGTTTTTATAATAGCGATACGCGCATATCGTGGAAATATTGTGAGCGTGTGTATTTTTTGTGAAAAGACATGAGCCCCTGAACGCTGGCTTACTGATGGGGGGGGGGGGTGTATTTCTTATTCGATACTAGTGATTTACAAATGTTGCTGAAATGACATGATTTCCCGGTATTTTTTCTCAATTTTTTTGTAAGTCATATACCTTTTATGCGTTTGTTGGAAAATTTGAAATTCCCAAATTTACAGTCGGGCGAAAAATATGCTTATTTAGAAGCTTTCATGTCAGGGCCTGCTTTGCTCTAGCTGATCGTAAATACTTTAGCCCCCCCCCCCCCCCCCCCCACTTTGAAAAACCTTCTCAGGGCGTGCGTAACATGTAAGAGTGGTGGTAGTAGGGATTCTTCCCCCCCCCCCCCAAAAAAAAAGGTTTTGCTCATTACGCCACTGCTCCCTCGTCCCTCGCATTTCGTCCCCCCCCCCCCCCCCCGGTCATGAAAAGAAATCACCGCCCCTGCCTGCATGTAACGCGTAAGAGTGGTGGTGATGCATATTTTTCTTCTCCCCCCTTCCAAACGTTTTTGCTCATTACGCCACTGCCCCTGGAAGGTGAGCCCCCTGGAATGTTTGCCCCCCCCCCCCCAATTCCAAACTGCTTCCGGCGCGCCTGATCATCATCATCATCCTCGTCATTATCATCATAATTATTACCGTGTTTGTGTTTGTTACTTTTGTTGTGTTGATCATTATTGTTATTATCATTATTATTATCTTCTATTATTATTAATTTCTCTCAATTTTGACACAGTCGTAGGTCATCACCATGAGACAAGACAGGAAACTTTTTAAGTTCATCAGATTATCGTGACGTCATCCAGGCGCCATTTTGTGAAAATCCACTCATGATCATATCTCCATAATGGATATTCATTGTTCATTCATATTTATCATGATTAAGGTCAATACCCGTCCGGTCAACTTAAGGTCAATTAACGCGCACGTACGCGTCCGTCCGCGCGTCGGTGCGCGCACAAAAAATTAAAATGCTCAAAATCACTTTTTGATCAAATTAGAGTACGTTTCAGGTCATTTGCAGCATTTCAAAAAGTGTGTGTATGCACATCTATGCGCGCGCGTTTTCGTGCATAATGGTCGTACTCAACCTAGATTCGCCATTTTTTTCTTTTAAGATATTGACCATTCTTTTCCAAACAATTTGATATCATGTTTATCTCTTTATGACCATTAATAACGAAATGAGCGTCCATTCAAGATATATGTCCGTGCGTGCAAGCTCTCGTAATACAAAGCATATTATGGACATAAACATGCCTATACTCAATCCATTATGGCTCTTTGGGATACCTGGTGACCCCCAACTTTGTTTTCATATTCAAACAGAGTATGTGTCGGGAAATCGATTTCAGGTCTCATTTTGCCCTTAAGTATATTATGACATCATCACAATGGCCTTGGAACTCAAATAACGAATTTGCATATTACGATGTCAGCATATCTATGGACAATTGATTGTACCTCTGTTAATATTGATCAATTTCTTCCAAATTTCGGTATGTTGTAGCTGTGACTATTCTTTACAAAATCAGCGTTCACCAGATTTAATAACAGACCACCTAATACGTCTTCATGACGAATTAAATTTCTCGTTATTAATGTTATTATCATCATAAAAATCAAATCATCATCAGTAATCGGGAACGACAACATGTTATTAAATGGTCTATAGTAGCTTGTTCCATAGATATCTCATACGAAACTATTATTTAGCAGAATGAAGGTTCTTCCTGTCAAAGAACTAATATCACTTAATACTTGTATATTAATGTATCATTTCCACACTGGTAATCTTCCGCACTTTTTCAAAACATGTTAATTAGTAATTCATCCGTTCATTCAAATAACACAAGGCAAAAATTGTTATTACACAGACCCCCTGTACGTACAACCCATGCACTGAAATCCTTTCGAAATGTGGGAATAAGCAAATGGAATGATTTAAACGAGGATATAAAATCAAGTTCAACTTTGTCTAGATTAAAAGTTTTGTGCAAAAGGGGACTATTTATTAATTGGTAAAACTGGGTAGGACTATAAGTTTTAATCTCATATTACGCATTTTTCATGTGTTGCCTCTTCTTCCTTTTTCTTTTAAATATTCTGCTCTCTTCTTCTTCTTCTTCTCTCTCTCTCTCTCTCTCTCTCTCTTATAATATGCTTTAAAGTACATTGCATTGTGTGTGTGTGTGTGTGTGTGAGTAAGTATGGCCGAGTGTGTTTTTGTAATCGTTTGTAATAAGTATGAATATACATATATCTCTTTTTTGTTTTGCTTGTTATAGTATGTTTTTATTATATTTGTATTTAATTGTATTTTAGTAGGCCCCATTTACAAATTCTGCTTCTCAGGGGTCCATAGCCTGTCATCATCTTATAATTGTACTAGTACCAGTGTCATTGTAAATTGTTTTTAATGATTGGCTGAATAAATTGAAATTCAATTGAAATTGAATATCGTAATGGTTTCGGTGTTTACAATTGATTTGATTTGATATGGTTTATTATTGATTAAAAAACATTCAAATAGCAGCCAGAGGCTAAAACAAATTGAATTTACAAAAGATACATACAAAAGCATAACATATATATATATATATATATATATATATATATAAATGGCAATTTACAATAAATAATCAAGGATATGATCAATGAAAAGAAAGCGAAACAAGAGGAAAGATTGACACGGAAGGCAATAAGACAAATGTAATAGAAGATTAGAAGGACTGGTAAGACAATAAAAAAGAGAGAGAGAGAGAGAGATCGTAGAGAAATGAGAAAGAGAAGCTGGAGAGGAGACTGCACAATAATAGGGACAGATAAAGAGTAGGACAGATGAATAGGCTGTAAAGGAGAACTAGAAAAAAATCGGATAAAGTGTTAATAAATTATAATGAGACTTACAAATTACAAATATAATACCGTAAATGCAGCGTAATTTGAGACCAACTACAACCGACTACAAAATGAAACAATGAATTCCAGAGAAAAGCCACAATCTCATTGATATATTCATTATAAATATTTAGATATAAAAAAGCTTTACAGAATTAGGCAAAAGATGATTAATACACATGTATTTGCTTTAGGATTCATATTAAGATATATAATTAATATTGAATAATTTTTTTTTTTAAATAGCTGTTAAAAAAAGGGTAAAATTCGGTAACAAACTAGATGTGATTAACAGAATTGCATTGTTGGATTGCAAATGAAATTTTGAAATATATATATTATTTTGAAATTTGAATTGATGCAATCAAATGAAACGAAATCTGTCAAAATATCAATTCTCTTCAATTTCCAAAAGCGTCACTTAAATACTGTTTCATTAACCAAATCCCGTATCCGGACACCTACCCCCTGGACATCCACCCCCGGGTGGTTATCCGGGGGTGGATGTACAGGGGGTAGGAGTCCTAGAACCATCAAACCCAAGGTTTTTATTCCAATAACATTTTACATGTGAATTCTCTCATACCAGTTGTATGGAATGTGACAAATAATACATCTACCATTTCTACAGTCATTTTATAATTTGTACATAGAATACATAATGTTTTTTTTTTAATACAACAATTATACATTGATCTGAGTGAGGTTTGCGGTTAAACCCACGTGTTCATTCGACAGGATTAGTTGGCCCTTAAAAAAGTCCACCCATCCTACGTGGTGCAACCGCAAACCTCGCTTAAATTTATCCTTACCAGGGACGCCTTCAACGATAACACATATTAATCCCGATGTTCTTACGGTTTATTGATTCACTCAATTTGAAATATCAATATTTTAATCTCAAGATTAAGTGATGTTACAACCCATATTGTTGTCGATGTCGCAGGAGATTCGATTCGAGTTCCGGGGGGATCGAATCGGCGCGCTGATTCGGTCCCCGGAACAAATCGAATGAAATTAGGGTTTCTGCTAATAAAATAACGTAAATTGTTATTGTTGAAGTCGGAGAAACATGTTACCAATATGAATTAACAATATTTCTTCATTTGATAGTTGATCTTTATGACAGACCCATTTTCCTCGTTCTAAATTAGACTTCTGAATTAGGTTTCGTAGCCTCGTACATTATCAGCCACAGTGCATCTTATCTCAGCTAGCGCGCTGTATTTGAAACACGTATGAAACGATGATATTTGACAGGCAGCTGCATTTTTACATAAATGGTTATCAAATTGGCAACTTTGTGCACTTTGTTGGTGTAGATGATTCGTAGCAGTTTGATTGGCTGCGATCGAAGGCAGACCAGAAGAGTACATCTTGCTCTAGGGGTGTGTTTTACCATTACGTGACACCTGACCAAGGACGTGTTGTAGAGATGCGCCGGATCGAATCGGCGAATGAGTTTATACCCGCAACAACAAGTAAAATGAATGAACCCCTGACAACTTAATACTTTTCAATTTCGTATTTTCAGGACATCAACTTTAATGGGGGCTATTAACATTTTATCACTCATCTGATATTCTTTATTCGAGTATATTCTTCTTTTTGAAGTTTCATGATCTCTAGCGCCTTCTCGTAAATCATGATATCTTCATACAACGCTTCTCTTACTTCTGCACTATTAAGTAGCTCAATTTTCATTTGTTTTATATTCGTATCTTCCACTTTTGCATAGTTTCTGTTCATGTTAAGGGGAACTGAATATTCAGCTGTAAAATTCATTTGATAGGCTTCTCCAAAGAGCTCTAGAGATACCTGATAGTCCTCCAACATTCCTATTACGGCGAACCAGTTCTCTAGGTTTTCAAGGGTATAGTGGAGAAGTGCACGACGCTGCTCTTTTGTTAAGGTCGCTGTATGAAGAGCTCTTTGTCGACACATACACCTGCCAGGATTAACATGCACGTACTTGATGATATCCTTGGTGTAATCCTGATTTAAGTACTCATCGATACTTGAGCCATAATCCCTACAAGTGTCCGGGTGCATAAGAAGTTGATTGAAGAAGTGACCGCCTTGATCAATCGCCCAAGCAGTGATTGAGACGTGTCCGGGTATCACTGGTCCGCACAGACGTGCAGCGTGACGTCCAAAGGTGTAGAAGTACGACGAAATGATCCTGTCATATGGATTACGAAGTACCGTCATGTATGAACAGGGCCTCTTATGCAATACATCACATATGCCAAAGCTGTAACCTCCTTGGAAGAGTGTCGGCTTGGATGTACCTCCCTTCTGGATAAAAAGGTCAAAGTTGCTTGTAGGTGTCCTATTCATTATGACCGTACCCATTTTTGCTTTTTGACTCACCTTCCCCAATACCGCCTTAGTGGTTGTCCCACCTGCTTTATGAAGGTGCACAAAAGCAATGTTGCACATAGCGTAATCCCCTCCTATTCCAGATCTCAACCCATGAATGTAATAATTTGGCAAGCCCTTTCTATGCTGTGTAACATTGGCCAGTAGAGAAAATGTCGGACTGGCATTTTGGTCAGCCGTAAGTTCGGCCAATGTCCTGGTGTTCATACGTTCAGCACGGTATTCATGAACACCTCCATGTACTTCGGTTCTCCTCCCATCATTATTTCTTGAAAGAAAACAATAACAAGAAGAAAGGATTAAATGATACATGTACATGGCAACTCGTTATACACGTTCTTATACCGCAAATACTTTCAAAAAGCAAACCTAAATAGCCATGTCCATCACTTCATGAATTCTGCTCAAATTCCAATAACGTATTCCATAATCCGAACATGATATCTATGGGGTAAACAATAGAGTATTTCGAGTTGTCTTCTCGAAAGTATTTGCGATCGTGTTAAAGATGAAATCTCGCCAACAAACATTTCTGGAGGTTCGAGCAACCCGCACTTCATACAATATCTGTACTTAATTTTGTGTTTTAATTCTTTTGGGTGAAATGGCACCTTAGATGTTGAGACAGATTTCCGCCCTTTCTGTCTCTGTCTGTCTCTGTCTCTCTCTCTCTCTTAACTAGTTAATACAAATACAATATATGCACAGTGTTTGTAGCAAGACTATTTTTGCTTCCTTTTTCCCCAATATCTTAGTATATTCATTGTATTGTATTGAATTGTATTGTTTTGTTTAGTTTTGTTGTTTGTTCTTTTGTTTTGAAAGAAAAGAACAGACTTACCCACTGACAGGCTCAGCCTCATACCAGACGGACTCAGGAATGGGATTTACCGAAGACGTACTCACACCGCGTTGAAGCCAGTTACCTGATCAAGCGTAATCATTGAGATTTAGATTAATAAATATGATATTATTTTATTCATTTTATTCCTAAAAACGTCATCTCATCATTCACCATGTCTATTTCTAAAAATTGGGTCTATGTTCATAAGATATGTAATTTTCTATCCAAATCACATTGAGCATTTGCAGGCAATTAACAAATATTGCAGGTCTTAATAGCAATTGTTCGATAATCTCATTCAAGACGTGTTCTCTAATATCCTGACAGATAATAATCACTTAATAATAATTAGATCTATTTATAAAGCTCAGCTACTATATAGATATAGTCCACTGCGCTATATGATGAAATCAAAACTCCTAACAATGCCTTCTTACAGTCACACATTACACTTTACAGGGTCCTCATCTTTTTCAGTTTTTGATAAAAAAAATACCACGAACGGCTGCATGCGAGGGAAATTAATTGTATAAGTGCGTTTGAGGGGGGGGGGCGGTTATCTTGCAGGTGATAACGGTAGTATAGAAAATAATGCACTGTTGCGGGTGTGTTAGCGCAGGGCCAGTGCACGAAGTTTAGTCAGTGCCCATAGTGATAATACACGCGCCCGCGTTATCGATATCGCACTGACTAAGACGTTTGTTTCATAAGACGGGTCGGCAGTACATTCTTTTAATATAGTCTATATCTAGAGTATAGATAGATATAATATATCGATTTAGGTTAGATCTTACTAGATCTAGGCCTAGAATATTCTAGATCTAGATCTAGATATTGAAATTAGGCACAAAATAAAATTTGGCTGAATTACGCGAAAGAGATATCGGCAGGTATCGAGCGTGTGTTATCAATTTTTGATGAGAGCTTTTTTGCACGGTGGGACAAACTAATACACGTCCACGTGACGTCAATTGATCAATCGAATTGCTTAGTTTCTAGAACCCGTCTTATAAAAGTAAGTATCATCCCGAATTTGAAAAGTACGAAACTATCTAAGAAGATTAGGCCATTATTTTATGAAGATAAGTTTAGTGGCGGAGGACGCCTCAAGCTGTTTTGTCTGTTTGGTTGCTTGTTTTTTAAAGTTTTTTTTTACAGGGGTCGTCCCTTTGCATGGAGGTCATCCCAGTAAACTGACAGCCTGCGAGACTGACAGCCCACGAAACCGACAGTCCACCAAAAGGGAGGCAAAAACAAAGAAAATATAGAAATGAAGAATATCCAAAAGATCCCAGAGACCATCAGCCTAAGAGACCGACAAAACAAAGAAAAGCATGTGGAAAGATAGAAAAATATCGGTCCAGTGGACTGTCACTCTTGTGGACGTCGGTAAAGTTAACTCTCGCAGAACTTACTTTTTATCGAATAGACAAACACCATGAAGGCGATCGAGAGAAGCACAGATATGTTCAGCAGGTATTTTAAACTCCTTTGCGTGTATAGGCATCTTTTTATCCAACCCTGGCCATGTATGACACCGAACTGATCCATCACGCTTCATACACCTGTTTAAGAGAAAAGGTTGGATTCTAATAATGCAATTGCATTGTGAAAGAAACTACCTAGAATTTTCTTGGATTTTTAAGTACTTTTAGTAATGGTAGACAAGATCATAATAAGTATATTGGTATCTGATTTCGAGACAACGTGAATATCATACATACATACATACATACATATTGATATTTATATAGCGCCCTAAAAAATAGTGAGTCAGAAAAAATGTCCCACTTTTTAAAAGTTGTATTGTTTGAAGCATGAATATTCGGCCATTTTCATTTGAATCTCTGCATGCATGACTGAACATCAGACAATCTTTACAAGACTGCCAGATCTCACTCGCGCCAAGTTACTGGGCTGAGGAATAAAACAGTGCATTGAACAAAGACAGTCAGACACACACACACGCACACGCACACGCACAAATGAGCGTTCCAATCCCGACAAGGCCCACCCAAACTGTTACTTTTTGTCCGGAATTCTTCTTCTCGTAGGAAAAGTTGAGTGGCCGCTGTCCTCTTGGTGCGTATTGGCGGATGTTGTGCTTCATGATTACAAAAACGATGATGATGATGATAATGATGATGATGATGAAGAAGATTAAGATGATAACAATGATGATGATGATGATGACATGATGGTGGTAGTGAATGTGTACTAAAGGGAAAAATTGTCAGGGTTATGCCACTTAAACATTCAGCGATCTTGATACAAATTAATCAATGCTTAATCAGAACAGGGGAATTTATGAAATTATGTTTGTGTGTACGTGTGTGCGAATGCGTGTGTTCATGTGTGTGTGTGTGTGTGTGTGTGTGTGTGTTTTTTTTTGTCTGTCTGGCTGTCTTTGTTCAAAACACTTTTTTATTCCTCACGCAGCAACTTGGCGCAAGTGAGATCTGGCAGTCTTGTAAAGATTGTCTGATGTTCGGTCATGCATGCAGAGATTCAAATGAAAATAGTACCTAAATGTACTGGGCGGATAACTCTACCAAGACATATCATGAGGCCCATGATTAAATATTCATACTTCAAACAATACAACTTTTAATAAGTGGGACATTTTTTCTGACTCACTCTGTATAAACATGCTCAAAGCGCTTCACATAAGTAAATAAAACAGAATCATTATTTTGCTCTCCAAGTTCATACACTGTAAAGAAGATGAAATGAAACAACTTTGTTTAATAATGATAATAATAATGACGGTAATAATAATGATGACAATGATAATAATAATTATAATAAGTTTAATGATACTACTACTACTACTACTACTACTACCACTACTTCTACTACTACTACTACTACTACTACTACTACTTCTACTACTACTGCTTTTTCTACTTCTACTACTGCTACTTCTACTAACTACTAAAAATAATAATAGAGGGTTCTTGAGTGACGCTCATGTCCAAGACTTGACATTCCTAGCGCTCCAAAATCAGTACCCTGGCTCTAGTATTGCTGACATTATGGCGCATTACAATAGCGTATCAAGGAGTTAAATAGCAAGTCCGACCAATTCGCAAGTTTAATTGAATAAATAGAGAAACACTTAACTAACAAAACAGTTCAGGTTTCATCAAAAGTTCCCGAATAGATTAGAAATATAAACGTACGCAAAGTTCAGAATTAATGTGAAAACAAAAATTATTTAGTACGTTGTAAAATCTCTCACTTATGAACCGAAGTGCACCATTCAACTCCTTCTCTATTCTGTTCTGTAGGGCGCGTAGAGACCAATAAACCATGCCTATGACAGGGCTATGTGTTATGCACTTTACACACAATCTGTTTGTTAATGTTTAATTATTGTTAATATGTTTCCAGGCTGTCCTTATTTCACGCCAGCAAACTAATATTGTCCGTTTTCTAGTTCAGGTAAACCCGATCTATATGAGGAATAATTAAGTCAAAGCTAAACCTCGGACTGACTTCCTTCGTTACACCAAATTTTGAACAAAACACTTTAAACCTTGTATCGTCTTTAAATTGGTCCCGATGGATTCTTCGAGCGCATGGAGAGAAATCCACTTTTACACTCTCGAGGCAAACTTCTTCAGTAGATAAGGTTTATATTTAACACATGCACACCCACTTACACAAAACGAAATCAAACAGATACGAAACAAACTTACCTAAATAATCTGATAATACAACTCAGTTATATGGAACTGGCCCTAGACCCATGAACGAGTTCGAGAAATGATCACTGTATATAAGCTAGCTTTTAGTATGTAGACCAACGATCGATATAATTGCCTGCTTGGAATTGAACAATGGCACTTCAGCAGCACTGCCAAAATCGATAGTGCCTACACTGCTAAGGATCAATATGTCATCATTGTCAATGTCTCAAACGAAGTCATGATTATTGATCAAAGTGCGTATTGTTTTTTAAAATGTATCTTCCAGCTCTCGTTGACGTTGAATAGGAAAGAAAGTAAATGCCATAATTTAGCAAAGTGATATAAATGCATGCCTACCCCGTGACATGCTTTTTGATGGTTAACTAGTGAATCTCAGTTGGAATGTCATATTCCTTCATTTTAAGTCTAATATCGGAAATTGGTTACAACGCGTAACATTTCATCCAGTATAAAAACATATTTCACCAGGTAAGAATTACACAACTCTTCTCCAGAGTGTGAGTATAAACAACTAGGCCTAAATTCTAACTGAGCTAGCTGAAACCAAAATCAATGGGATTAACTGTAAATACATTGACCAGCCCAACACGAGGTGTAGGATAAGGTCCCTTATTCGAGGCTGACCCCAAAGTTCAAAAATATTCAACATCGATATGGTATTTAAAATACATTTTGAATCGCCTTACAAAAGACTATACTAATTAATACTGCTGTAATCCAGCTTATAATGAAAGTTATAAACTGATTTAGCTGAGGACGCAGGTTCAAAATTGAGTCACGTCTTTCGGATGGTGACGTTAAAAGTCGGTCCCCGGACGTAAATAATCATATCTGATTGATACACTTTTTTTTCAATACTTTTTTTTGTATTGATTCCAAACAATACAAATTAATCTTATAAATGAAATACAGTTGTTTTTCATCTTGACATAAATTTAAAACATTTTCATTACATAGATTGTACGATTGATGAAAACGAAAATGAAATCAGTAGTAACATAACATAAAATAACCCCATCCAACCAAACACACTACTACCCCCCCCCCCCCCACAATGCGACACACACACACACCACCCGACCACACCTCCACACATATACCACACACTATTCCTAGCCTCCTCAGAATACCCAAAATTGGAGCGACAGAAAAATTGAAATAATCTTCTCTTTTTTCTTAATCATTTAAACGAGGCTACAATAGCCCAGTGTTAAAAGTTCACGAAAACTTCATTTGTTCGCACTTCTGTATAATTATGTAAGGCTAATATACCTGCCCTCCCTGCAATACTCTTTTCTTCTTCCCTAAATTCCAGCAGTTCTTTTTGAAACTCATCCAAAGACAATATTACGGACTTTCCCCTGTATCTATATATCCAATATTTCATTGCAAAAATAATTGTATTAAATATCTTTATTCGTGGGGAATTACAGGACATTCCTAAATGAATATCTACCCAGTCGACAGGCCTTAATTTCCTTAGCTCAAACTAAGCTTTTACATTCTGCCGTAATCTTTGAACATTTACACACTCCCAGAACAAGTGTAAATATGTTTCAATCTTTTGCTTACAAAATGAGCCCAAGTTATCTTCAACAAAGCCAAATCTGAATAAGTGTTCTCTAGTATATTGCTCCATGAAGCAGTTTATACTGAATTTATCTTAGTCTGTTAATAAGAATAACTTTCCTAGGCCTACTAAATATCTCTCTACATACCTCAGTTGAAAAATCTGAAAATTCCCGTCCATCATGAATCTTCAAAAATTGTGTAACTTCTCTATGAAACATTCATAAACCTCCCTCGATAATACATCTCTGAGGAGCTTCACAGTACTGTTAAACTGCATTAAAATATTATACTATTTTACATCCACTTAACTCCAGTTATCCTTTTTTCCGCTTCTCAAAATAGCTTCCCCAATATTCCATACATCAACGATTTTGTTTCCTTTTAACCCCGAACGTTAAAAATGAGATATTGACCGCATGCCATTTTCAGCAAAAAATATGTTGAACTGAAATTATATTGCGTGTAAACAACAAAAATCGTTTTCTTTTTTAATAAGAAAGTGTTATTGTAAAAAAAAAAATTCTTCAAAATTCGTACAACCTTCTAACTCTTCCCATGCTTTGATCATTTCTAAATAGAACTTAGGTACTTTAAAACTTAATGACTTGAAATCATAGTTACACAAACAAATAAATCTACCTCCTACCATCTTGAAGCAGAAATCAAAGTATAGCTTCCATCTCATAGATTTTCTCCATACAATAGTCTTTTCACCCACATTACACGTTGGGTTTTTAGAAACGAGTCAAAATTAGTTATTCGTAACCCTTCTTCATTATAAACTTGATAACATATTAATCTCTGAATTCGATCTTTCCCATTCCATATAAATTCAAAAGATATTTTCTGTATTTCAGATATGACCCACTTTGGAACCACTAGTGAAGCAAAAACGTAATTTAATTTACATGATACAAATGTTTTTAATCAATGAATTTTTCCAAACGCCGTAAGGTCCCTCGTGTTTCCACCATCCGAGAAGTCTTTTAATCTTGCTTAAAATCTCCTTAGAATTCAATCCCTCTCTTATTCTGACGTCTAGCGCAAAATACACTCCCAAATTCTTAATTTCTTTAACCACATTTCCAAAGGGAAGATTTTTTGATTTGTCTTTGTTTTTCCCCAATTTGATAACATTCGTTTTTTCTGCAGTAACCCTTAAAGGTACTATGTCCCATTTGCAGGCCAAAAAAATGAAAAAGTTAAATTTCAACTGCATTTGAAAGATAATACTTATTTAGAACTTCCCTAAAAAAGGTGGGGCTTGAAAATGTCTTCAAGTGGGAAAATAATGACTATTAGTTGTCAAATCGACTTTAGGGCTATAGAGCCCAAAAGTAATAGTCTTGATTTTCAGACAATTGTACCGAATGGTCATACGTTTTATGCTGCGCAAAGATTCAATCAGTTTAATCTTGGCCATCACAAGAAGTGGGTTATTGATGTAGACAAATGCTCATGTAGCCTTTACAACTCTTTTCATGTATGTTATTACCAAAGAAGAAAAAAGCCAGTCTGACCCTCAATAGGGTCTGACAGTGAAGTCTAGCAAATAAACGGGTTTCCTTGTATAATTTGAACATGAGGACACTGCTAACATTTAAATTTCACAGATAGAACATACATGACATATTCATAATTCCTGCAAAGTTCTACAGAATTTGAGGTTGGCTGCAAAAGGGACATAGTACCTTTAAACTACTAATTTTATGAAATAACGTATACATCTCATTTACTCTTCCTACACATTCTTTATTTCTACAAGATATTGTAATGTTAGACTTCAATTCCTCTAATATTAACGCCTTTAATAAGCTCATCATGCCTCACTTCTGTTGCCAATATTTCAATAGCAAGAATAAATAAATAGGGCTAGAGTGGATCTCCTTGCCTTAATATCAAAATAACCAGTAGCAAAACCCCCATTCATAACACAGCTACTTATATTACTGTAAATAGTTTTTACCCACGAACAAAATGAGGGACCGAACCCAAACCTTTTTAAGACTCTAAAGAGGAAAGTATGAGATACGGAATCAAATGCTTTATTTTCAAAATCAACCGCAATCAAATAACTATACAAGCTTCATCATCTGACTCCTCATTCAAAAACAGAACATATCATCAATTAAACATACAGCTTCTCCAATATTACGATTATTCATATAGCCCACCTGGTCTACGTGTATGACTTCCTTAATAATGTAATCGGCCTATAATTTGTTATGTATCGAGGGTCTTTCCCTTCCTTCTCAATCAAAGTAATAACCCCTAGTTTTTGTGATATTGATAAACTCCCCATGGCATAACCTTCATTTAAAGCATCTACCAAAATATTTTTACACGTCTGTAAAAAAAACAATCACACACTCACACACACACACATTTTTTGTTCGCGTGCAGATAAGGGGGAAAGAAGAGTAGAACTAATATAGAGATACAGATATAAAATTCTGTGAAAGAAGGATGTAGTACAATATAGATCTTCTGCAACTTGTGCTTGCTGAGACACATAATAATTATGTAGCAGTATACACACCGTTTTTATTCTGTAATCAAATTTACTAATGCGATCTGCTTGAATTGTCATGCCGAATATGCCGAATTAAAACGATACGCGTTAAAAAAATTGTAACACTGAGCTGCTACTACTAATATATCGAGGGAGAGCAGCCCACAACGAAGGCCATGCATAAGCAAAGCCCCCCCCCCCCCCCCCCCACTTAGTATAGGATACATAGTACGCGTACTATATTCATGTAAAAAATATTCATCAAGAATATCATATTGTACTAACAAGCATTTGTAGACCGTTCGTAGACCGTTCGTAAGTTCAAAGATTGGTCGATGGTCTTGTCCAAAATTTTGTTCAACCTCGTACGAAAACCTCTCTTCGTAAGTCAGCCTTACGAACGTCGTAATAACATCGTAAGAATCACGCAAGATCTTTGCACATTTCCATATGGAAACGCTGTATCATCCGCTCAATCTGACTAGCGTGCCTAGAACAAATAAGCATTTTTCCATGCAAAAGTGAAGTTGTCTAAAATTTGCGTTTCTCGGGTAACATTTCATAAAGTATAATATAAAAAGACCATATGCAAATTTTCTGTACTTTTGTCGGAAAAAATATATTTATCCAGCACAATGTCGTCTCTTTTTGCGTTGGAGAAGAGCAAATAGCGAGTTTCAATCACTCTTTGGCCCCTCTCGCAAGCTCTCACTCGTTTCACTGTGGTCAAGCGACTTTGGGGCAAGCGGTTAATGAAAATACTAATCGTTAGCTTTCTTCTGGTATTAAACTTGTTTTGATTGATTGTATAATTTTGTCGGAATAAAGGAAACAAAAAGGCTTGACCAATAACTTATCAGCGTCTGATTTGACCTTTTGACCTTGAATTCCCTGATGCAAGAGCACATCAACATGTTCTAATGACGTCATGTTCGCTAAATCGGTGTCTTTTATCGTAAAATGCTACACTTTCACATTGTTTATATATCTTGTTTAATTATTAGTAATCATAACATATTTTGTCTGATATCACTGAAGTTTTGGGTTTTATTTAATGAGTAATTTTAAAATAAGAGCCATTTTACTGTTTTAATTTACTCGATCGTACCATTAAAGTCGCAGGGTAGAAAGATGCATTTTCCAACCGCGCCATTTACGTTCCGACATTCTGTTAAATGGGTTCGTGTTGTTAAGAAACCATTGCTTTTTGCTCCACCAAACGTCCACATGCGGAGTCGTTTATCAACTAAATTATTCAAATTTATGAATGCTTCCTTCCCAGGTGTTTGTGGTGTTTATGCATTTCATTCACCTGTTATTATTCTTTGTACTCCAATTGTTAGAATAAAAAATGCATTTTGGTTTTATAGTTTCAATCAATAAGTAAGTCAATAAAAGAATATGTTCTGCACAATAAAAACAATGTGTGTCCCTATTGTACAATGTTATTTGTTTTGTGCAACCCGACAAAAATTAATGTCCAAAAAATTGTAACATCTTCTTACGAATGATTTGAGAATGCCGTAAGTTACACGAACGACCATCTTTCGAGAGTCTGACGTAAGAAGAACTCAAGGTATTCTTACGAAGAATTAAAAGGCGTTCATACGAACTCTTAAAGAAGGACAAAAAGTGACTCTCACACTCTGCCGTGTAGGCCTACCGTGTGCCACCGTGCGCGAAAATGTCTGCGGACGGTGGAGAACGGCGAGGGCACACGGTGGTTCGTTATCAAAGCGGGCAACACGTTAATAGGGCGTTGGCGCTTATTTACACCCGGTGGGACCCGGCGAAAGTTTTGGGCATGTTCAAAACTTTGGCCGCCTGGCACCGGCCGCAAGTAAGCGGCAAGAGGACGGTGTTAAACGGTATGAGGACGGTATGAATACGTTATGAAAACGGTCACACTGTATGAACACGTTCACACCACGCTCATAACCCGTTACAGAACGGTGATGAACGGGCAAAAACAAATCCACCGTCTGCAACGGGTTGTAAGCGGGTTGTGAACGTGTCATGAACGTGTTGATACCGTGCCACCGTCTTCATAACGTATTCATACCGTCCTCATTACAGTGTTCATACCGGACTGCCAACGGGTGTTTCCAAAGCGGTACCGCCTGATTCTGACGGCGCCGCCTCCCTAACGCATGGGTAACATCCTGTTAACGCCTCGACGTTCCCATAACGTCCTATAACGGGTCCATAACGTGTCCTTACCTTCACAGTAGCGTCATATGAACGTGCCATTACCAACAAATTTACTTTTGTCACCGTGTGCCACCGTTTGTCACTAATTATTGGGTATATATAGAGGGGTTTCGTCAGATGAGCTTTACTTTTTCTTGTCATGACGTCAGCAGGACGCTCCGAGCGGTGAGGGGACGCTAAGTGACTGGTAGGTGGCTGCTACAAACCCGGTGCACACGTTCGAGACCCGGTATGGGCCTGGTATGGAAACGGCCAGAAGATGGCAACGAAACGGTGAAAAGATTAATTTTATGATTTTTTTTTTGCGGCCGGGGACAAGTTCGCTCAAAACCCAACGTTCTGGACTCTGTTGTTTTTTAACAGCCCGGCAGGTGGACGGTAGGCCTACACGGCAGAGTGTGAGAGCTCCATAAGAAAGACGTAAGAAACTATGCTTCATTTACGAATCTCTACGAACTCTGGAATTCGTACGAACAGGTAGATTCTTTCGAACGCATCGTTCGTACGAACCTTTGTGACCGTAGCTGTATGCACACATGTTAACGCTATATTATTCCATGAAATGGGGAATCCCCATCAGGCGTCATCATCTCAACGACTTGGCGCCATCTTTAAAGAGGTGGAAATCCAGACAAAAGCATGACAAACTGGAAAGATATCCCGGAAAGATATGCAACGCTCTCGCATTGGCTATATTTCATCGTGTGGCGAATACGAATGACACACCCTGGAAAAATTCTATTTTAGTTCCATCATCGGATCAAACTGCTCTTCAAATCCATTCTCTCCGAGTCTGAGATAAGCAAATGTTTCTTCTTCATCTTATCTCATTGCGTAAAATAACAATTTTTAGTTAAATTGCGTGGAGCATCAGCAGTGAAAACCGGTGTTTTACATAGTGTTTGCGTCAGTTAAAAACACGAAATCTTGATAAACCGTTGGGCTATCTACTGCCTGCTACCTGCTACGTTTTTAACAGGCATTTCTTTATAATAATAATAATAATAATAATAATCATCATCATCATCAAAGGCGCCGGGAGTGGGTGGGGGGGGGGGGTGGCAAAACTTATTTTTGCCCCCCCCCCCAAAAAAAAAAAAAAAAAAAAACGCCCCCCTCCAAAAATAAAAAAAAAGCAGTAAAGGAGTAAAGATGGTTTGTATTTTTAACCCAAAAGAACATAACAATAATAAAAACCTGAATCAAATCATATATAAAATTACATTCAAAGAAAAGGAATTAAATTTCCTAAACATTCCGCATGCCACCTATATTTATCAATGGAGGTTTTTATAATGGCGATACGCGCATATCGTGGAAATGTTGTGAGAGGATGGGAAAGCGTGTGTTTTTTGTTATAGGGGTAAGAAGATATAAGCCCCTGAACGCTGGCGTACTGATGGGGGGGGGGGTATTTCTTATTCGATACCAGTGATTTACAAATGTTGCTGAAATGACATGATTTTCCAGTATTTTTTCTCAATTTTTTTTGTAAGTCATACCTTTTTAAGCGTTTGTTGGAAACTTAGAAATTACCAAATTTACAGAAGGGCGAAAAATATGCTTATTTAGAAGCCTTCATGTCAGGGCCTGCAGAACGAATGGGCTCGGGGGCTCGAGCTCGACCCCCTCCCCTCACTTTTTTGAAAAGTATGTTACAGAGAAAAAGAAAGACAGAGAAAAAAAAGTGACCTGCCAATATCACAAATGTATAAAATATGCCTAAATACCTAAAACCCCTGAGCTTCCGGGGGCTCTGCCCCCTGGACCCCACCAAGCGCCATAAGGCGGGGCCCCTGGATGCTCATCTGACCGTAGTTAAATATCTAAAAACCTTTGATCTTCCGGGGGCTCTGCACCCTGGACCACATCAATGGCCTTAAAGAGGGCCCCTGGATGCTCATCTAACCGTAATTAAATACCTAAAATCTCTGAGCTTTCGGGGGCTCTGCCCCCTGGACTCCACACCAATTAGTGATCGGCCACTGTCACAAATAAGGTATCTAAACATGCTTATCTGACCGTAAATTAATGCTTAAAAACCCCGATTTTCCGAGGGCTCAGGCCCTGGATCCCACGCCAATTTTCGCTCCACTTTGTTATGCTTTGCTCTACCTGATCGTAAATACTTTAGCCCCCCCCCCTCCCACTTTGAAAAACGTTCCCAGGGCGTGCGTAACATGTAAGAGTGGTGGTGGTGGTGCGGATTTTTTTCTTCCTCCCCCCCCCCCCAAAAAAAAGTTTTTGCTCATCACGCCACTGCTCCCTCGTCCCTCGCATTTCGTCCCGCCCCCCCCCCCCCGGTCATGAAAAGAAATCGTCGCCCCTGCCTGCATGTAACGCGTAAGAGTGGTGGTGATGCATATTTTTCTTCTCCCCCCCCCCTTCCAAACGTTTTTGCTCATTGCGCCACTGCCCCTGGAAGGTGAGCCCCCTGGAATGTTTGCCCCCCCCCCATCCCAAACTGCTTCCGGCGCGCCTGATCATCATCATCATCCTCGTCATTATCATCATAAATATTACCGTGTTTGTTACTTGTGTTGTGTTGATCATTATTATTGTTATTTATATAACTTGATATTATTATTGTTATTATCATTATTATCATCATCATTATTATTATTAATGTTAATGTTATTATCATCATCATCATAAAAATCATATCATCATCAGTAATTAGGAACGACAACATGTTATTAAATGGTCTATAGTAGCTTGTTCCATAGATATCTCATACGGAACTATTATTTAACAGAATGCAGGTTCTTCCTGTCCAAGAAATAATATCACTTAATACTTGTATATGTATATGTATCATTTCCACACTGGTAATCTTCCGCACATTTTTCAAAACATGTTTATTAGTAATTCATCCGTTCATTCACATAAAACAAGGCAAAAATTGTCATTACACAAATGTGTAATGTGTAATTCGAAATGTGGGAATAAGCAAATGGAATGATTTAAACGAGGATATAAGATCAAGTTCAACTTTGTCTAGATTTAAAGTTTTTTGCAAATGGGAACTATTTATTAATTGGTAAAACTGGGTAGGACTATAAGTTTTAATCTCATATTTCGCATTTTTCATGTGTTTCCTCTTCTTCCTTTTTCTTTTAAATATTCTACTCTCCTCTTCTTCTCTCTCTCTCTCTCTCTTATATTATGCTTTAAAGTACATGTACATTATATTGTGTGTGTGTGTGTGTGAGTGAGTATGGCTGAGTGTGTTTGCAAGATATTTGTAATCGTTTTCTAATAAGTATGAGCATACATTTATCTCTTTTTTTGTTTTGCTTGTTATAGTATGTTTTTATTATATTCGTATTTAATTGTATTTTGATAGGCCCCATTTACAAATTCTGCTTCTCAGGGGTCCATAGCCTGTCATCATCTTATAATTGTACTAGTACCAGTGTCATTGTAAATTGTTTTTAATGATTGGCTGAATAAATTGAAATTCAATTGAAATTGAATATCGTCATGGTTTCGGTGTTTACAATTGATTTGATTTGATATGGTTTATTGATTAAAAACATTCAAATAGCAGCCAGAGGCTAAAACAAATTGAATTTACAAAAGATACATACAAAAGCATAATATATATATATATATAAATGGCAATTAACAATAAATAATCAAGGATATGATCAATGAAAAGAAAGAGAAACAAGAGAAAAGATTGACATGGATGACAAAAGGATAATTGAAGGAGAACGAGTAATAGAAGGCAATAAGACAAATGTAATAGAAGATTAGAAGGACTGGTAAGACAATAAAAAAAGAGAGAGAGAGAGAGAGAGAGAGAGATCGTAGAGAAATGAGAAAGAGAAGCTGGAGAGGAGACTGCACAATAATAGGGACAGATAAAGAGTAGGACAGATGAATAGGCTGTGAAGGAGAACTAGAAAAATAATCGGATAAAGTGTTAATAAATTATAATGAGACTTACAAATTACAAATATTATACCGTAAATGCAGCGTAATTTGAGACCAACTACAACCGACTACAAATGAACCAATGAATTCCAGAGAAAAGCCACAATCTTATTGATATATTCATTATAAATATTTAGATATAAAAAAAAGCTTTACAGAATTAGGCAAAACATGGTTAATACACATGTATTTGCTTCAGGATTCATATTAAGATATATAATTATTATTGAATATTTTTTTTTTTTAATAGCTGTTAAAAAAAGGGTAAAATTCGGCAACAAACTAGATGTGATTAACAGAATTGCATTGTTGGATTGCAAATGAAATTTTGAAATATATATATTATTTTGAAATTTGAATTGATGCAATCAAATGAAACGAAATCTGTCAAAATATTAATTCTCTTCAATTTCCAAAAGCGTCACTTAAATACTGTTTCATTAACCAAATCCCGTATCCGGACACCTACCCCCTGGACATCCACCCCCGGGTGGTTATCCGGGGGTGGATGTACAGGGGGTAGGAGTCCTAGAACCATCAAACCCAAGGTTTTTATTCCAATAACATTTTACATGTGAATTCTCTCATACCAGTTGTATGGAATGTGACAACTAATACATCTACCATTTCTACAGTCATTTTATAATTTGTACATAGAATACATAATGTTTTTTTTTTTAATACAACAATTATACATTGATCTGAGTGAGGTTTGCGGTTAAACCCACGTGTTCATTCGACAGGATTAGTTGGCCCTTAAAAAAGTCCACCCATCCTACGTGGTGCAACCGCAAACCTCGCTTAAATTTATCCTTACCAGGGACGCCTTCAACGATAACACATATTAATCCCGATGTTCTTACGGTTTATTGATTCACTTAATTTGAAATATCAATATTTTAATCTCAAGATTAAGTGATGTTACAACCCATATTGTTGTCGATGTCGCAGGAGATTCGATTCGAGTTCCGGGGGGATCGAATCGGCGCGCTGATTCGGTCCCCGGAACAAATCGAATGAAATTAGGGTTTTTGCTAATAAAATAACGTAAATTGTTATTGTTGAAGTCGGAGAAACATGTTACCAATATGAATTAACAATATTTCTTCATTTGATAGTTGATCTTTATGACAGACCCATTTTCCTCGTTCTAAATTAGACTTCTGAATTAGGTTTCGTAGCCTCGTACATTATCAGCCACAGTGCATCTTATCTCAGCTAGCGCGCTGTATTTGAAACACGTATGAAACGATGATATTTGACAGGCAGCTGCATTTTTACATAAATGGTTATCAAATTGGCAACTTTGTGCACTTTGTTGGTGTAGATGATTCGTAGCAGTTTGATTGGCTGCGATCGAAGGCAGACCAGAAGAGTACATCTTGCTCTAGGGGTGTGTTTTACCATTACGTGACACCTGACCAAGGACGTGTTGTAGAGATGCGCCGGATCGAATCGGCGAATGAGTTTATACCCGCAACAACAAGTAAAATGAATGAACCCCTGACAACTTAATACTTTTCAATTTCGTATTTTCAGGACATCAACTTTAATGGGGGCTATTAATATTTTATCACTCATCTGATATTCTTTATTCGAGTATATTCTTCTTTTTGAAGTTTCATGATCTCTAGCGCCTTCTCGTAAATCATGATATCTTCATACAACGCTTCTCTTACTTCTGCACTATTAAGTAGCTCAATTTTCATTTGTTTTATTGTCGTATCTTCCACTTTTGCATAGTTTCTGTTCATGTTAACGGGAACTGAATATTCAGCTGTAAAATTCATTTGATAGGCTTCTCCAAAGAGCTCTAGAGATACCTGATAGTCCTCCAAAATTCCTATTACGGCGAACCAGTTCTCTAGGTTTTCAAGGGTATATTGGAGAAGTGCACGACGCTGCTCTTTTGTTAAGGTCGCTGTATGAAGAGCTCTCTGTCGACACATACACCTGCCATGATTAACATGCACGTACTTGATGATATCTTTAGTGTGATCCTGATTTACGTACTCATCGAAACTTGAGTTATAGTTTCTACAAGTGTCCGGGTGCACAAGAAGTTCATTGAAGAAGTGACCGCCTTGATCAATCGCCAAATCAGTGATGGAGACGTGTTCGGGTATCACTGGTCCGCACAGACGTTTAGCGTGTTGTCCAAAGAGGTAGAAGTACAACGAAATGATCCTGTCATATGGATTACGAAGTACCGTCATGTATGAACAGGGCCTCTTATGCAATACATCACATATGCCAAAGCTCATACCTCCTTGGAAGAGTGTCGGCTTGGATGTACCTCCCTTCTGGAGAAAAAGGTCAAAGTTGCTTGAACTTGCTTCATTCATTTCGACCCTACCTATTCCTGCTTTTTGACACACTTTCTTCAATATCGCCTTAGTGGTTTGCCCACCTGCTTTATGAAGGTGCACAAAAGCAATGTTGCACCTAGCGTAATCCTCTCCCATTCCAGATCTCAACCCATGAATGTAATAATTTGGCAAGCCCTTTCTATGCTGTGTAACATTGGCCAGTAGAGAAAATGTCGGACTGGCATTTTGGTCAGCCATGAGTTCGGCCAATGTCCTGGTGTTCATACGTTCGGCACGGTGTTCATGAACACCTCCGTGTACTTCGGTTCTCCTCCCGTCATCATTTCTTGAAAGAAAACAATAAGGAGAAGAAAAGATTAAATGATACATGAAAATGGCACCTCGTTATACACGTTCCTAAGATTATAATATACAGAACAATTAAATATTTCGATATTATGTACTATATTGTATAACATGATTGAGAATGTGCCCGCAAATACTTTAAAAAAAAAAACCTAAATAGCCATGTCCATTACTTCATGACTTCTGCTTAAATTCCAATAACGCATTCCATAATCCGAACATGATATCTATGGGGTAAACAATAGAGTATTTTAAGTTGACTTCTCGAAAGTCTTTGCGATCGTGTTATAGATGAAATCTCGCGAACAAACATTTCTGCAGGTTCGAGCAACCCGCACCTCATCCAATATCTGTACTTAATTTTGTGTTTTAATTCTTTTGAGTGAAATGGCACCTAAGATGTAGAGACAGATTTCCGCCCTGTCTGTCTGTCACTCTGTCTCTCTCTCTCTTAACTACTTAATACGAATACAATATATACACAGTGTTTGTAGCAAGACTATTTCTGCTTCCTTTTGTCCCAATATCTTAGTATCTTCACTGTATTGTATTTAATTGCATTGTTTTGTTTAGTTTTGTTGTTTGTCCTTTTGTTTTGAAAGAAAAGAACAGACTTACCCACTGACAGGCTCAGCCTCATACCAGACGGACTCATGAATGGGATCTACCGAAGACGTACTCACACCGCGTTGAAGCCCGTTACCTGATCAAGCGTAATCATTGAGATTTAGATTAATAAATATGATATTATTTTATTCATTTTATTCCTATAAACTTCATCTCATCATTCACCATGTCTATTTATACGAATTGGGTCTATGTTCATAAGGTATGTAAATTTCTATCCAAATCACGAACGGCTGCATGCGAGGGAAATTAATTGTATAAGTGCGTTTGAGGGGGGGGGGGCGGTTATATTGCAGGTGATAACGGTAGTATAAAAATAATGCACTGTTGCCAGTGTGTTAGCGAAGGGCCAGTGCACGAAGTTTAGTCAGTGCCCATAGTGATAATGCACAGCCCGCAGGGCAGTGCGTTATCGATACCGCACTGACTAAACTGAGTGCACTGGAACTTCCCTAACTTAAAAGCGAAATAGTGCGTTATTTGTTTAATAAGACGGGTCGGCAATACTTTCTTACAGTATAGTCTAGATTTAGAGTATAGATAGATATTAGACAGTGGCAAAAAAAAGAAGGACAAAAAAGAAGGACAAAAAAGAAGGACAAAAAAGGACAAAAAAAGGACAAAAAAGGACAAAAAAAGAAGGACAAAAAAGGGGAAAGATTTTTTTTTTTTGGTGCTAAAGAAAGCAACCACAAAAAAAGTGTTCCTTCCCTCCCTCCTTAGCCACTGAACGAAGTATCTGACGACGTAATTTTATAATTTCCGGGGCAATTAAAACCCCTGAGCTTACCGGTACTCTGCCCCCTGGATTTCACCTAGGGCCCAAAAACAGGCACCTGGATGCTCATCTGACGGTAATTTAAAGCCTAAAACCCCTGGGCTCCTGGGGGCTCCGCCCCCTGGACCCCACACCAATTAGTGACCAAACCAGTGCCACAAATAAGGTATAAAAATGTGCTCATCTGACTGTAATTAAATGCCTAAAACCCCTTGACTTCCGGTTGCTCTGCTCCTTGGACACCACCTAGGGCCCTAAGGCGGACGGCTGGATGCTAATTTGACTGTAATTTAATGCTTAAAAACCCTGAGCTTCTGGGGTCTCGGCCCCCTGGACTTCACGCCAATTAGTGTCCTGCCAGTGTCACAAATAAGGTATCAAAATATGTTAATCTGACCGTAATTAAATGCCTAAAACCGGGGCTCCACCCCTGGACCCCATCAGGGACCCTAGGGCGGCCCCCGCATGCTTGTCTGACCATTATAAAATGCCTAAAACCCCTGAGCTTCTGGGGGCTCCGCCTCCTGGACCCCACGCCAATTCGTGATCTGCCAGTGTCACAAATAAGATATAAAACTATGCTCATCTGACGGTTATGTATAAAATCCATGAGCTTCTGGGGGCTCCGCCCCCTTGACCCCAAACTAATTTGTGTCCTGCCAGTGTCACAAATAAGGTATCAAAATATGTTAATCTGACCGTAATTAAATGCCTAAAACCCCTAAGTTTCCGGGGCTCCACCCCCTCGACCCCACCAGGGGCCCTAAGGCGGCCCCCGCATGCTTGTCTGACCGTTATAAAATGCCTAAAACCCCTGAGCTTCTGGGGGCTCCGCCTCCTGGACACCACACTAATTCGTGACCTGCCAGTGTCACAAATAAGATATAAAACTATGCTCATCTGACGGTTATTTAATGTATAAAATCCCTGAGCTTCTGGGGGCTCTGCCTCCTGGACACCACACTAATTCGTGACCTGTCAGTGTCACAAATAAGATATAAAACTATGCTTGTCTGACCGTTATAAAATGCCTAAAACCCTTGAGCTTCTGGGGGCTCCGTACCCTGGGGCGGTATTCTGAACATTGTTGTAAGTTTTGTGTTATCTTTTGTTGTATCTTCCAGAGATAACACAGCGCTAATATTGTTGTAAGTTGGTATTCTGAACATTGTTTTATCCCTGTGTTATCTCTTGAAGGACCGCCTCTATCTTATCTTTGACCATTGATGACACGCCCATTTTTTGTGGACCCTACCAATCAAAATCTATTTTATATAAGCATGATAAGTAGGTCAACCAATAGGAATACTTTATGCCATATCTGAAGATGCGCCTAGCGCATACTAATCTTGGGCGTAATTAGTTATTTGAGCACTTATTACGCGCGTCATCATTATGCGCTGTTGAATGTGGATCATGAAGACAAATCACGCTTTCACTATATTGGTTAAGATGAGAGCATTAAAAACGTCATATCCTAGCATGTAATATCTTAGAAAGTTCTCATCTGTGATGTTTCCGGTCAACACACAATCTTCTTCTAACTCGTCTATTGGCACGAAGTTGGTTCTCGGCGAAAAATATTGCCGCCATTATATCACCACGAAAGATACAACAACCCCCTACCTGTTGTAAATATTGTTGTAAATACCATGCGAGATAAGATAAGATAAAAGATACAACAACTTTCAGAATACCAATTATCTCGACATAATTATCTCCCGTGCGCATATGCAAATGAGGATTAAATGCCACTTTATTAATAATACGCACAATTACAAGCGCACCAAAGTATGAGCGCAGGCGCGGCCAATAAGATGAGAGAAAAGATACAACAAAAGATAACACAAAAGTTACAACAATGTTCAGAATACCAACTTTATCTTATCTTCAAAGATACAACAATATTAGAGATAACACAGGGTTCAGAATACCGTCCCTGGACACCACGCCGATAAGTGACCTGCCAGTGTCACAAATAAGGTATAATTATGAGCTTCCGGGGCTCTGCCCCCCAAACCCAACCAATGGCCCTGAGGCCCTGGATGCTCATCTGACCGTAATCTATTGCCTAACACCCCTGAAACTCCGCCTCCTGGACCCCACGCCACAAAATTTCTATTTTGGGCACTCCCCCCTGAGAAATTCTGGATCCGCGTCTGATATTAGATCTCACTTTTTGTTGTTTTTTTTTTTTGGGGGGGGGGGTTATTATTTTGTTTACAGGGGTCGTGTCTTGACAATAATTTCCTTTGCATTGGGTCATCCCAGTAAACCGACAGCTCCAAAGAACGACAGCCTGCGAGACTGACATCCCACGAGACCGACAGTCCACCAAAAGGGAGGCAAAAACAAAGAAAATATAGAAATGAAGAATATCCAAAAGATCCTAGAGACCATCAGCCTAAGAGACCGACAAAACAAAGAAAAGCATGTGGGAAGATAGAAAATATCGGTCCAGTGGCCTGTCACTCTTTTAAGTATAGAGGAGCTATTGCTTAAGATAATCTCCCTGTAATTGTAAGAAATGCCTCAACTCTGAATAGTTTTAAGCGCGAATTAACGTTGTTCTACTCACATGCCCAATCACCCAGACCTTGATAATAAATTGACCTATTCCAGACTCGGGAGGGGGGAGGGGGTGGACTTTCGTAGTCCTTTCACACAACTACCATTTTGTAGAGTTTAAGCATTTATAACTGTGTATTGTACCTTTTCTTATACCCTTTAATTTAGTAAATAATTGTACGTCATATTTTATATTTATATATATGATTCCTGGACCCCATGGAAGACCAGCAGTGTCGTGCCTGGCACAGCTGAATATGGGCTATCCAGCCGTTTTATTTACACTATGTATATACTTGTATTATATGTTTGTTTTTAAAACGGAAAATAAATACTATACTATACTATACTATACTCTTGTGGACGTCGGTAAAGTTAACTCTCGCAGAACTTACTTTTTATCGAATAGACAAACACCATGAAGGCGATCGAGAGAAGCACAGATATGTTCCGCAGGTATTTTAAACTCCTTTGCGTGTAAAGGCATCTTTGTATCCAGCCCTGGCCATGTATGACACCGAACTGATCCATCACGCTTTATACACCTGTTTGAGAGAGAAGGTTGGATTGTATTAAAGATAAAGTTGAGTTCTGGTCATGCGATTACATATTGAAAGTAAATATGTGGAATGGATCAGGAAGAGTTGATCATCAAGCGCGTAGCCAGGATTTTATTTTAGGGGGGCGGTAGTGAGCACGCGAAGCGCGCTCCCTAGGGGGGTGGGTGCAGGGAGGGGGGAGTTGAAAGAAGACGATTCGTTGTACCTTTCTCGACTCGTCTGATTTCAGTCCCCTCCCCCTCCTTCAGCGCGAAAGCTTAGACGTATTATTAGACAAAGAAGACGATTCGTTGTTCCTTTCCCCGACTCTTAATCCTTAATTTGAACTCAGTTTTCCCTTTTGTAGAAGCTTTCACGTTTCATTAAATTATTAGAGAAAGAATACGATTCGTTGTACCGTTCTCGACTCCTTTTCCCTTTTTCTTCCTGCGTCCTCTTACTTTTTTTCTCCTCTTTCTCTCTCTTTTTTTTTGACCTGCGTTTTTTTTTTTGGGGGGGGGAGGGGGGGCGACCGCCCCCACCGCCTCCTGGATACGCGCCTGTTCATCATGTAGTATGTAAGTATTGGTGTTGTATAACATTGGAGAGAATGTGAGTTTTATGTAACAACTCCCGTGGACATTTTATTATTTACAAGTTTCTTGCTGTCTGCTGCCGCGAGATCACTGGAAAGAACGTTTAGCAAGAAACCCTATTCAACGAAGGATTTTATCCTTTTAAAGAATCCCAGCAAAACCGACGCCCCCACAAAAACAATAAAAACAAATAAAACGCAATAAATTTTCAAAAATTCATTGCATTTTGTCCCGACCCCCATCATAAAAAAAATCTTCTATGTGGGCATGCCTTGAACCATAATGCATGGCCCTACAGAGGAAATTTTCCTGTCGGGGACTGGGGGAAAATGCAATGAATTATTGAAAACTTATTGCATTTCCTTGTTTTTTTGTTTTTGTGGGAACGTCGACGTACCTAGCGCCCGCTTCGTACAGTCATAATTCATTGGCTAAGCAAAGTTACTGTGAGCCCCCAGGATCAAAACCGTGTCGATGTGCTATATTAGTGCCCTTTTATGAGGCATTAATCCCCATTACTGTCAGTTATGATTTAAGGACGTAGGTCCCCTAGTTGATTAGCATAGTAGCACACACATGCTTTAGCAGTCACGCAAAACAAACACACCCCAATTGTCATTCAATAAAATCTGAGAATGTATACTATTATCTAAATCTGTTAGGACTAAATCATTGTCAAAATCATTCAATAAATTGGGGTAAAAATAATTATTCCATCATTATGACCAACAGTGTATATATACAAATTATTTATTGGGCTTATTTTGCTTTCCAATAGATCCATACAATATGGCACAGCTTTAAGGGCCTGGCAGAGCTCCTGCCTGGGGTTCCGGGGCGGAGCCCCAGGATGCTCTCGAGTTTATTAGACTTTCAAGAGAAAGATATAAAGAGAGGTTATTTCTTAAATGAAATGAAAGGACTCTTGAAAATAAAATATCCCTTTCATTTCATTTTTAGAAATAAACTCTAATCCATTCCTTGATATTTAAACTGCACTCCTCCTACTGTGTGATTTTTTCACACTCTCCCTGATCTATAAAGGGTGCTTTCTTTCTTTTGTCATCAACAGAAGCAAAATGCTAGGCCACGAACTTTTTGAAGCGTGACCAGATTCAAAGTATGCTTAAATGGGGGCATTGATGTATGTAGAAAAAACAGGATTAAGATCCCATGCAACGCTTCGAAATGTGAAAGAAGAATAAGAAAAATAAAGTTGAGATTCGACCTTTATGTCTAAACGTTGCATAATGCAATTCGTATTGGTATTTTATCCCATCTGAGAGGGATTTTAGACGTTATTTTTTAAGGATAATAAAGTTTAAGCTGTCCGGGTTTTTTAAGAAAATGCCTCTGATTCAAAACAAATCGAACAAGCTGTTTATTTCTTTATTCATGGTCTGTTTCTACTGTTTATCTATATTCATTGCCAACCCTCGAAAACGAATTTATTATGCATTTCACAGAGGAAGTTTGCACTTTATATCTATATCTATGTACATACGAATTATTTATTGGGCTTATTTTGCTTTCTAATGGATCCGTACAATAAAGCACAGATTTAGGGGCCTAGAAGAGCCCCTACTGGGGGTTCCGGGGCGGTGCCCCAGGATGTTTATTTCTTTAGTCATGGTCTGTTTCTACTGTTTATCTACTTTCCTTGCCAACCCTCGAAAACGAATTTATTATCCATTTACAGAGGAAAGTTAATGATGAAACATATGGGTGCAGGCCAAGATTTATACCCACTCAACTGTGAATTTGGCGCATCTTCCCTCATCTTCTTCAACCAGGAAATGGACTTCATTGTAGCCTTAGGACAGGATGGTGACATAAAATTGATAAAAGAACATCATAATCAGATTATCCGACCCCGGAAACCCCATGAATTTATCAACGTTTATCATACTTGTCTTTTTCCTTTTGGAACTACGCTTGACCTTTAACTCGGATGGCGGCCATTTTTTATTTGGCCGATATGGCCAGCATTACAGCCCCAATGAGACCTGTAATTGATACAAGCACATCATAATCAGATTAGCTAACCCCAAAATCCCCATAAATATATAAACGTTTATCATGTTAGCCCGTTTCCTTTCGTAACTACACTTGACCTGTAACTCAGATGGCGGCTATTTTGGATTTGACCAATATTACCAGTATGACCCGAGGAGATCTCAAATCGATGAAAGAACATCATAATCAGATTCTCTGACCCCCAAAACCCCATAAGTATATAAACTATTATCATACAAGCGCTTTTCCTTTTGGAACTACAAATTTGGTGCTTTTAGAAGAATCTGCACCAAACAACCCCTATTTAGCCCTAACAGCATGTGATTTGTATGCAGTTAAAGATTGTAATTACCACTCCCGTTGCCCTAATTCATTGCTGTCTGGTGCCTCGAGATCACTGGAGCAAAGAAAGGTAACAATGTATAGCAAGAAAGCCAATGATCCCTATTTCGTGTACGATCCTTTTAAGCCTCCCGGCAAGCGAAATTTTTTTTCCTACGAAAGTTCGTAAGAAAAAAAGTTCGCTCCCGGCAAAGGCTCTCCTCTGCACCCAATCGATCCGTAAAGATAAAAGTGGTTCCTTTGAGACAACCTTTTGTAACATTGGAGAGAATGTGAGTTGTATGTAGTTAAAGCTTCAAATAAATACTCCCGTGGAGCTGTTGTCATCTACACAATTTCTTCTTGTCTGCTTTTCTTTTCTCCAAAACATATACGCCCCTATAGAGCAACTTTTTCATTTATTTCCCCTAGAGCTCGCTCGTATTTATAATTGGTTTAACTGTGTTATTTGTGTGGAAATGTAGACTAGTTTATATTTTAAGTAGATCGCGGATTTGTCCGATTATGCAAATTAGTTCGCTACGCATGTTGCACATGGTTTCGCGGATGGATTATTTATTGTGTAATACACCGCCCACGTTAATATGTTAACATTTTTTTTTCTTCATTTTTTGGACCCTCCAACAGGCCATTTTATTGAAAATCAATTTCCAAATAACATATTTGAACACATGTTCCAATGAATATCACATAATAGTTCAGAATAAGATATACATAACGAATATCAACCACAATAAGCGATTATTGAAATCGTAGCATATTGATAACTATGACGATAATACTGTACATACAGAACATACATGTAGATTAGGGATGAAAAAAAAAATTAAATAAGAGTGCAACATCATGACTGAAATTGATGCGGGAAATTCAATATACTCATATTAAACGATCAAAATCCTCTCAACATGATCCATTTTTTATCGAATTTGTCAGTTTTGTTAGCAAGCATACTAACTTGCCTCTCATTTGTGTAACTATTCTTGATATATTGTTTTATTGTCCGAAAGGACGGTACAGACTTTTGTATTCGAGAAAAATATAATTGTTGTTTAGTCCAAATTATTATACAGTTTAAAGCATCATTTCTTTTTTCAATGAAACCTAACAAAACATCTATTAAGGACAGTTTTATTCTACAGCGTGTTACAATAGTTAACCAGTCAGTCAAACAACTCCAAATCAATTTGGTCACGTTACAGGAGTAAAACAGTGTACCATTTCTTCTTCTTCTTTTCCACAAAGGGAACAGTTCTTATTTAGAATTATATTAATTTTCACAAGATCTTTATTCAAATATAGCATCCTATTCAAAAATCTATACTGAAAGTACCGAACTGTTGTATGCGTTGTACAGCGAAACATAAACCTGAACTAATATTGCATATATTTATCATCAAATAATATACAATTTGCATGCCATCTATTACATAATTTATTCAAATATTCGTCCTTTTCTTTTAACATAATTTGATAAATATGTCTACATCCTTTTTTATCTTTCAACCTTGTTATGTTATCATATGTATATACGCATAATACAACTGATCTTTATGATTTCTTAACGTGACATAGCTTCTTCTCCCCCTGAAAATAAAAAAAATAAAAAAACGAGTTTTACAAATCTCAGCCATGCAATTCTGCCACTGTGTTGTAAGATCACTTTCAGATTAGGAGAAGTGTATTCTTGAGTATTTTAAATTGAATGGAACGTCTCAACTCAGTAAGCATTGCTGAGATTTGTAAAATTTGTTTTTTACAAAGATTCTGGTGAATAGCAGTGCTTATTCAAACAAATATTCGCATAAATTTGAATCACAATAATTATTTGTCGCTTAATCCCTTTAATGACCTTGTTTTCTTTCTCGTTTGAAAGGGGAAAAGAAGCTATGTCACGTCTTGGCATCATAACGATCAGTGTTGTATGCGTATATATTATAAACACAGGCTCCGCGGAACGTTTATCAAAGTGGGGGGGGGGCTAAAGTATTTACGACCAGATTAAGGGTAGCGAGCATAAATTGGTGTGGGGGTTCAGGGGCGGAGCCCCAGGAAGCTCAGGGGTTTTAGGCATTCAATTACGGTCAGAGAAGCACAAATATTTTGATGCCGCATTTGTGTCACTGAGGTCAGGGGGGGGGGGGGGGGAGGGTCGTTTTTTGTATTTTTTTAAGGTAAAATTTACGTTACTATCCTATTTGTTTACCGGTTTGGGAGGCTAGGGGGGGCGGTAGAATCGTCCAGTGGATCCGCGCCTGCAGTCCTTCATGATTAAATTGTGCTTGAAACCCATCTGGATTTGTTGTTGTTTTTCTTCTTATAAAACTTTTCGCGCTGCGACGTCACAAATCTTTAAATTTTCTCAATATTCAGACCACCACACCCAGCTGCAAAGTATGATTCTTAAACAGTATATTGGACCATGTCAAGAGAGAAACAAATTGTAATCATCCCTGATAATGTAATCACAATCATGAAAATGTCTAAATATTTCAGATTTACATGTTGATGTTTCCCTTTATAAGGTGGCCCTTATATCCCAGAAAGCGCCCATTTTGAAAAATGCCCAACCGCGCCTGCTTAACCTATTTTAATTTAGCTTTGATTGAACTCATACTCCCGATCATCTATCGTCGAGTCAGAAGACTGAAAGGTCCTTTATATTTAACAATATATATTTTACCCGATCTATATATGAAATAAAAGCTAATCCTCGGACTGACTTCCTTCGTTATATCAAATTTTGAACAAAACAGTTTAAACCTTGTATCGTCTTTAAATTGGTCCCGATGGATTCTTCGAGCGCATAGAGAGAAATCCACTTTGACACTCTCGAGGCAAACTTCTGTAGTAGATGATAAGGTGTATAATATGCACATACACACCCACTTACACAAAACGAAACCAAACAGATACGAAACAAACTTACCTAAATAATCTGATAATACAGCTCAATTATATGGAACTGGCCCTAGACCCATGAACGTGTTCGAGAAATGATCACTGTATATAGCTTTTAGTATGTAGACCAACGATCGAATAGTTGCCTGCTTGCAATTAAAGAATTGCGCTTCAGCAGCACTGCCAAAATCTGTAGTGCGTACACTGCCTAGAGCCCTAGACAATAGGGACTTTTAGATTTGCGTGGACTGATACGTGTGACGTCCATTCAAGGCAGTGTATTAAAAGGACGTCGACCGTAGCAATCCCCATTGTCTTCGTGCGGATCTAAAAGTCCCTATTACTGTTAACCCTGATAAGGCCGGGGGGCTAATTTTTTTCAAAAAAGAGGAAAGAAAAAGAAGAGAGGAGCCGGGGAGAAAGAAAGACAACGAAATGGCACTAAAAATTAGTGACAGTAACGACGAATAAGGGAAAGACAAGGGGAAGGGGGGTGCGTAAAGGCGGATGCATTGAGGGGAGGGGGGAGGGGTGACTGGCCGTATTCTTATTTTTAGGTTATGCGAAACTGAGTCGAAATTATGCTTCTTTTCAAAAAAATCTTAGCATGCTTGTTTATGTTAAGCCGGAGTGCATGAAAAGGTTAGTGTAGAAACACTTCTGAAAAGGCCGCGCCCGGCCCTCCAAAGAACGGCAGAAGGGTAATCCATAAATTATGGGGTCATTCTTGATGGCTTGGGAGTCGTTAAAAGGAGGGGGCCGGCCCTACTAAAATGGTAGTGACGGTAACGATGGATAAGGGAATAAGGAGGAAGGGATGCACATGCAGGCGCGTACGCAGGGGGGGGGGGGGTCGAACCCCCCTCAAAATTTTGTCAAGTTGTCAAGTTGGTCCTGATGTGTATAATGCGTAGACCAGGGATTCTCAAACTTTTTCTTTGACGGTCGGTCCAGAAGCGATTTCTATGAAAGCTGTAAGGTCCGAAATGACACTTGTATACTGACGATAATGAGGCTTGTTTTTGGTCTATATCTGATCCAAGGAGAATTGTTACAGTTTTAAAAAAACAGAACCGCCAGTGCTTCCACTCGTTTAAATAGAGTTTCCTGAAAAATAACATCCAATATCCTGGAATTTGAAGGAATTTTCTTAAAACTTTCAAAATGCCTCTTATGTGGATTTCTTATTTGGATGAATCGCTATGGCGTTTTAATATATATTAATTATTGAGTGGGCTTATTTTGCTTTCTAATGGATCCATACAACATGGCAGAGCTTGAGGGGCCTGGCAGAGCCTTTTCAAGAGAGAAATTGTCTTTAGGAGAGGAAGAGAGGTTATTTCCAAAATGAAATGCTCTTGAAAGTCAAATATTCCTTTCATTTCATTTTAGAAATAAATTCTAATACATTCCTTGATATTTAAATTGCGCTGCCCCTATTGGGTCCTCTTTTTAAAGAGCACAACAGAGCCCTCAGATTAGGCAGCAAGTAGCAAAACAAACCCGTAACACTGGACCAGTGGCGGATCCAGGGGGGGGCCGGGCCCCCCCCCCCCCTTGAGAAAAAAAATCATGTAAAATCATGTGATTTTTACCTTTTATGGGGGTTGGGCCCCCCCCCCCTGGCGCTCAAGGGGGGGGGGTGCAAATAGAAAAAAATTTGACGACCAAAAAAAAAATTGCGCTCTCTAACCCCCCCCCCCCCCCACGTTACTCGTACGTCTATCAATGTCTTAATATGGTAGATTTACATTTTGATGTTTCCCTTTGTAGGTGCACCTTATATTCCAGAAAGTGCCCTATTTTGATGGTGCCCCCCCCCCCCCCATGTATTGATCTTGATAAAAAATAACTTTCTCATTAATTCTATTTCCAATATATCTAATACTTGCACTAATCTCCAATTTTAAAAAAATCGTCTACTTTCTCTCAAGACAACATTATATAAAGGATTCATTAATGCAAGGCTATCTCGCGAGTAATCTCTCAATTTCTAACTTCCTGCATTCCTCATCTCCCAGTCTCCCTTGCTTTAATATTCCTCGTTACTTCCTTCCAATTGAACTCCAACTTAATTGATGTTATACTCTGTATCTATTCTTCAACTACAGTTAGATGCAAATGTTACTCAAAATCCATTATATAAATCACACTCAGGATACAGGCAACTGACGAGAATTGCTTCAATCTATATTTTACATGTATCATTAATATATGGTTTTACAATGGCTATGGTGATGAGTTGTCTAGGTAACATGTTGATGTGTTTGTTAAAATGTATTACCATGGTGCACCTTCTTGGTTGGGTATGTATTAACGTAAGTTCGTGCCTTTACATATCACAGTAGAAATCAATGTTTTATATTTGATGCAGAATAATATTAATATTTGGAGATTAGAAACACAAACAGTTTCCATAACCGTTCAAGTGTTTCAAGAAAAAGTTAAGCAAACTTTCTCCTGGATGTAAATTCACACTAGCGTATAGCACTAGCGAGCTCTCCGATCTAGGCTAGACTCTTCGCGAGCGGTTTCATTGGAATTTTAAGCGGTTTCATTGGAATTAATCGAGAAATTCCCCTCGCGAGCGTGTAAATAAAAAATACGCCGGCCGGCCATACGTAAATGGCAGTGACGGTAACGACGGATTAGGAGGAAGGGGTGCATACGTGAACTACAAGCGTAGTGGGATGATCATACTATCATTTTAGAGTGTGCAATCTGGGTCGGATTCCAGCATAATATATTTATAAAAAAGAAGTTCACATAAAAGCACTCATGATAAAGCCGCGCCCGGCCCCTACAACATCATTTTGGATTTTCAGATGATGGGCCGGGTGGCAGGGGTAGGGGGCAAAGTTCGCCCCACTCTTCAAGTACCCCCCCCCCTAAAGGGCCACTTTTACTTTGTAAAGAAGTGCCCCTTCCCCTTTTTAACTCGGATAAGCGCACATTTCATCAACACATGTGCCCCCTTTCCTATCTGATAAGGGCTATTTAGAAAAATGAGGCCCTTCATAAATAAAAAGTGTCCCTTTTCATCTCTGGTAAATGACCATTTTCATAAATGAGAAGTTAATTCTTTTTACTTCAGTGTGCTCTTCACCTCCGATAATTGCCCCTATTCAAATCTGAGAGATGCTCGTTTTACTTTGAAAAGTACCCCCTTCCCCTCCTGATAAGTACTCTTTTCATCTATGATGGGTGCCCATTTTCACCTTTGCTAACTGCCCTTTTATTTTGAATCGTGCCCCTTTTCCTTTCTAATAAGGGACCTATCCCCTTTTCATAAATGCCCCTTTTCACCTCTGATAAATCAATTTCTGATGGATGCCCCTTTTCCGTCAACAAATGCCCATTTCCCATACTCATAAGTGCCCTATCTCATTTCTGGTGAGTGCCTCCTTTCAGGTGTAAGAAGTGCCCCGTTTGAACCTTTGATAATTACTCTTTGTACCTTGACACATGCTCCTTTTCTTTTCTAATAAGTGTCTTTATCCCTTTCGCACGTAGGCACGGGGGGGGGGGGCACGTGCCCCTAACCTGCTCATCAGTAGTCTTGCACCTAATTTAAAGCGACTAAGAGTTATTTCCCCTAAAAAGGTCGCTCGCTCGCTCGCATTTATAGATGATACAATATGTCACTTTAAAACAAATGTTTTTTCAGTCTTCCGTGATGCTTATAACCCCATCATGATTTGGTGTTTTCCTCTTTATAAGATGTAATTTTTCACTCTGCGACCTCACAGATCTTGCATTTTTTCTCGCTTGCTTTGCTCGCTCGCAAATGAATATTCAGACAATCACACCCAGCCGAAAGTGTGATGCTTAAGCAATATCTTGTATGATATATAAAGAAAAACAAATATTGAAATCGTCCCTGATAATGGAATCACAATGAAAGGGTATATACCAATGTCTAAAAAAAAAGTATATTTTCGCTTTGAGATTTCGCTTTGTAGGTGCCCTTTTTTGTTGGTGCTTTCCACTTTGGAAATAGCTCCGCCGCCCCTGCTTACGCATTAGCGCCAGCGTTAATTTCACGCTTGCGTGCACAGGGGGTGTGTGTGTGTGTGTGTGTGTGTGTGGAGGGGGGGGGTTCCTCTCTAGCTCTGAAGCTGATTTTTTTTACCTGGATTCGTGCGATTCGGTTAATACTTTTAGAGGGAGTCTGAGGGGTAATGTGCCCCCCTCTGAAGCTGACATTTTTTGGATTTTTGAAACAGGATTCGTGCGTTTTGGTTAATACTTTTTTGGGGAGTCTGATTTGATTTCAAAACACCTGCAGTTAATGCGGGATGGGGTTGCAGCCTCTCTTTCCCCGAAAATTTAAAAATTACCAATATGCATTTGTTATATCTTATCTCGTATATTTTGGTGACAAGTAACACTTTTCACAACATACATAAGCTCAAATTTCCGCTCACTCGCCAAATTATTAAACCAGGAAATAGATATTGGGGCAAGAGGCTTCAGCCCCCACTGATGGAAATGTCAAAAAAATTGCGCGCGAGCATAACTTGAAAACGGGGAATGTTGATATCGGACAAGAGATGTGACGTGAGCATGTCCCCTTTCCAAAATAATTGTGCCCGCTTGTAGGTACCAGTACACTATTAAAGTACAGTGCTTCTAATATGACCTTGTCAGTATTGGTGGTTCCATGACACATGCTCCGCCGACGATTGCTCCGCCGACATTTACTCCGCAAAACGCGACAATTGCTCCGCGACATTTGCTCCGCGACATTTGCTCCGACGTCAAATGCTCCGCCGACAGGTGCTCCGCCGACAGTTGCTCCGCCGACAGTTGCTCCGCCGACAATTGCTCCGCCGACAGATGCTCCGCCGACAATTGCTCCTCCGACAATTGCTCCGCCGACAATTGCTCCGCCGTCAATTGCTCCGCAAAACGCGACAATTGCTTCGCCGACATTTGCTCCGCCGACATTTGCTCCGCCTGAAGCGACACTTGCTCCGCCGACATTTGCTCCGCCGACATTTGCTCCGCCGTCAATTGCTCCGCCGACAATTGCTCCGCCTGAAGCGACAATTGCTCCGGTGACATATGCTCCGCCGACAATTGCTCCGACGACATTTGCTCCGCCGACAATTGCTCCGCCGACAATTGCTCCGCCTGAAGCGACAATTGCTCCGGTGACATTTGCTCCGCCGACAATTGCTCCGCCTGAAGCGACAATTGCTCCGCCGACATTTGCTCCGACGACATTTGCTCCGCCCAAAAAGTGTCCCATAAACTACAAATGCTACTAGTACTACGACAAATGCTTCGCCGACAATATTTTTTTTTCACGGGTTGTTTTTGTTTCTTTCTTTTTTTCTTCATTTTTTGAATGCATTTCATGACATTATGTAAATGAAATGAAATGAATGAATGTTGATAATGTGGGAGGAAAAAGCAGTTGCCTAAAAGTCATTTCGAATATACTGAAATAACTTTCCATCTATCACTGTACGTCCCACATAATGTACACTAAACACTCATTACATGTCATGGGAAGTTTTTTTTTTTTTAAAGTAGAGCAGCAAGCCACATTCCCCAATACGCGCATACCTCCTAGTTAATTTCAAACAGCTCATCAATTGAGCAAATGTCGGCGGAGCAAATGTCGGCGGAGCAATTGTCGCTTCAGGCGGAGCAATTGTCGGCGGAGCAATTGTCGGCGGAGCAAATGTCGGCGGAGCAATTGTCGCTTCAGGCGGAGCAAATGTCGGCGGAGCAATTGTCGCTTCAGGCGGAGCAATTGTCGGCGGAGCAAATGTCGGCGGAGCAAGTGTCGCTTCAGGCGGAGCAAATGTCGGCGGAGCAATTGTCGCTTCAGGCGGAGCAATAGTCGGCGGAGCAATTGTCGGCGGAGCAAATGTCGGCGGAGCAATTGTCGCTTCAGGCGGAGCAAATGTCGGCGGAGCAATTGTCGCTTCAGGCGGAGCAATTGTCGGCGGAGCAAATGTCGGCGGAGCAAGTGTCGCTTCAGGCGGAGCAAATGTCGGCGGAGCAAATGTCGGCGGAGCAATTGTCGCGTTTTGCGGAGCAATTGACGGCGGAGCAATTGTCGGCGGAGCAATTGTCGGAGGAGCAATTGTCGGCGGAGCATCTGTCGGCGGAGCAATTGTCGGCGGAGCAACTGTCGGCGGAGCAACTGTCGGCGGAGCAACTGTCGGCGGAGCATTTGACGTCGGAGCAAATGTCGCGGAGCAAATGTCGCGGAGCAATTGTCGCGTTTTGCGGAGTAAATGTCGGCGGAGCAATCGTCGGCGGAGCATGTGTCGGGTTACCGTATTGGTAAGTTTAAATAACGGTCTGCGCGAATTTCGAATTTCCGCCCCCCCCCCCCCCCCCCCCCCCCTATTGGAAAATCCTGGATCCGCGCCTGTAAAGGCGCTATATAAATATCAATATGTATGTATGTGTATGTACTAGATTTAGGAAAATCAAGGTTGACGCATTCTCGATCGCCGACTGAGACCACGTAACGCATGCGCAGTGCCTTAAAATGACGTCACACGTTGCAGTCAAAGCTGTTGACGTGCAAATCTAAAAGTCCCTAATGCCCGGGATGCTAGCCGGTGCAATTGGTCCGCCCATTCCAGCAAGGATTCTGAAGGTCCCTGCTTGGCGGTGTGGGACGCGTGCTCCACCGTTTTAAATCATAGCCAAACGAAATGAAGAATATGGGACGCCGAGTTCAATGAAGTCTATTCGTTTTTTAAAATAAAAAAACGGAAACCCCTGCCCTTGTACAGAAGATAAAACAAAAGCATCATAAGTACATAATCACATAATGAAATCATGCAAGTCATCATTATTGATTGTGATCAGATTTCTGTAGACAAATACAGTTTTCAAAGGTTCAGTTCATATACATTGAAATTCAATTAACACACCAAGAAATAAATACGTAGTATTCAATACTATCTTTAAATACATGTATAGATATCAAACAGTCTTGACTCCGATCAATATTATTGAATACATAACACAAATATTCCTACGCAACTCACCCTAGACGTAAGTGCCACACGGGTAAGGAAAATACTACGTCATCGTCTGTTGTAGCCTAGCTTTGTAGCGTGGTGTCACTGGTGTGTATAAAGACACGTTACACCTCAGCGGCTAAAGTAGGAAAAAAAATGAAACATCAATCATATAATATGGACTTTCACATCTAAATCAGTATTTGTTGTAAAATCCCCATTTTATATATAAATCGAGTCTGATACTTACAGACTACGCATCAATCCCGTAAACAACTCAACAGAAGAATACATTTAACATGCCTCAGTACGTTTCCAACGTACAGTGAATAAAACATCTCATTACATAATATACAATTATTGAACCGACTCGTATATTACGATATCATAAACACTGGTAGCAAAGTAAAACTCAATAGCATCAAATATGTTCAATTATCTGTACATAGTGTATAAATGGTGCAACATAATTATACAGGCTAGTACATTGACGGCTTTAAACTTAAGCGTGTCGGATGATGTAGAGTGAAACGTACTACCGGCTTCGCTTAAAGCAAGTGGACGAATGTCCGTTATATAAAATGCCCATCAGGGCCTTGCCTGACATTGCGCCCGTCTAGAAGGACTACTTTTCGAGCATGAATGCACATCCTTCTGGACTAAGTATAATAATCAATTTTAGAAAAAGAACAATAAAACATACATGAGAAAGTATCATAATTTCATTATGGTACATTTAACTTTACCTACAAACGATTTATAGATAAATAATCAAGGGACTACTTCGTCCTTAACGTAAGTAAACCCAAACCACGTGACCATTAAAGTCATTAGGCTTCGGGTCTGACACGTATGTTTAAATTAGACACACCCAATATGCTGTACGGTGTTCTTAAATGAAAAAACAAGTTTTGAAAAGGTAAAAACGAGTTTGGTCACTACAGCGGTATTAAAATCCAACAGTGTGGCTTCTGGAGGCTCCCGGTATACAAACCGGCCCTCCAGCTGGCGCACTACCGAAAAATAACTCAGGTCCGGGTTCCGCTCCTGAATTCCATCAAAAACCTCGCTTGCCTGGCCGTCCAGACAACAGCACAACTGATTTAGGCGCTGTGCCCCAGTCAAAATAAAATAGTCTAAAACTATATAAAATATATATATATATATATATATATATATATATAAAATAGATGGAAAATAGTCCAGAAATAGATTAAAAATAGAAGAAAAAATAGCCAAAAAATATATTTTTAGGATATATGTTTTGGAACGCTTTAAAAATAGCGTAAAAATAGAAAAATATACAGAAAATATATGAAATAAATTTGTTTAAAACGGTAGAAAAAATATATGAAAAATATATTTTCTCACTATTTCTACTCTCTAAAAAAATAGATTGAAAATAGCCTAGTCCAGAAATAGATTAAAAATAGAAGAAAAAATAGCAAAAAAATATATGTTTAGGTTATATGTTTTGGAACGCTTTAAAAATAGCGAAGAAATAGTAAAATATACAGAAAATATACGAATAAATAGTCTAAAACTGTATAAAAAATACATGAAAAATATATTTTCTCACTATTTTGTTACCCCAAGAATTAGCAAGAAAATAGGAAGGAAATATATGGGAAATAGAAAAAAATATCTTAAAAATATATCCAGCTTAGATGTTATGGGATCCGCTAAAAATAGCTGAAAAATAAACAAAATATGTACATATTGTTCAAATGTCTTGTAACAGTTGTGGCACACTGCGGTCACCATCACAATACACCCTCTATATCATCATCTATAACCCTCTCACAATCACATCAACCCTAAAAATAGAGCTGACAATACACACACATTTCAGATTAGTGGAATTTATATGGACAAAGCCACAAGAATTGAAATTATTGAAATATATACAGTGTACGATCTGGAACATGAATTTAATGGTATATTCATTGGTGAATTTGTACAGCTGATTATGGAAAAAGCATGGACCCTATACAAGATGCCTGAAAATTTGGCTGATGTCGAGATATTGTTTTATCCTAGATGAATATAAAAATATAAAAAGGAAAATGTAGAAGAAAAAAATGCATCCTAATAAACTGAAAGGCAAGGGAATTGTAGCACATAGTTCATATAAAAAAAGAAAAAATGGTTTACCTTCGGCAAATAATAGTTATACAATATACAATATACAGCCACGAAAATAATTATTAGACCACAAGTATTGGGCGCATAGATAAATGAAATTTGTATAATTTTCATGGGCTCAATCAGTGAGTTATGAAATCAGTCACCGCTGATACTAATGGTGGAATCTTGGGTAAGAATTCTAAAAACAGTGGTATACACATATTCTTTTTTTGTTAAAAGTGTCCACATCTGACTAATGCAAGGTCAAAACAATGGAAAATGAAAAGAAAAGACTAACATAACACCTTCGACTTAGGCAGCTGAGAGTTGACTCACTCTATGTGATAGATAGGTTTCTGTTAAATTAAATAAATATACATAAAAATGTATCATAAATACCAAACATGGCATTCCTCCAATCTGTTTGGCACATACAAAAAACACTTTCCAATAATGTGCATATACGCATTACTTCACAAGTATACACGTTATGGCAAGCTACTGAAAGGCAAGGTTAATATTTGCCCTGAATATAATTAAATGTATGAAAAGTACATCTATTAACACACTGATGCAGAAGGCAGCTATTGTTTGGCAGTTGATAAACAAAAAACACTAAATAACATTGATGGACACTATACTTTACCCCCCCCCCCTCCAATACACAAATACCGGTACTTAAAGATGAAAAGCAAAAAAGTAATAGACTAGAGACCTGTGGGTCTTGTGCATACCTGAGCATGCAGCTTTGCAAGCTGGGCACTTTGATCATTTTTTCAGTAAATTGAGATACAATGATGTTGATTTGGCTTTTTTGTTTTCCTAGGTCCCCCTGCAGTGCACACCCCCCCCCCACCCCCCACTTGAACAAATTAAGATCCCCTTACTTTTAAGGGATGACTCCTGCCAAGTTTGGTCGAAATCTACATTGTGCGTTCTGAAGAAGATTAACATATTTTTAGCCTTATATTTGATTCCCTCCATCTTTACTCTCAGTCTCAGAGCCTGCCAAAATTCAGCTGATTTGTGTCCGGTCCCCTTTGATCTTCTCGCAATGAATTGCTGAAAGATATAAACATAAACAGAACAAAAATGTAATTATTAATTTTTTAGTGATGCTTTTCAGAATTGCCAAGAGCAGCATGACATGTTACTGTTGGCTCAAACAACACGATGCTCAGAAATAAAGTTCTCTGGATGCTGCCCATAAAAAAGCCATAAAAGAAGAGCTTTTTGAAAAGTATAGTCAATTTCACATACTGAAGTCGATCTTGACAGATAACAGAGTAATGTGAAAGACTTAGATGACATGCAAACTAAGTTAAAGTCGCAATTAAGTCTGGAGAAGAGTTTTATTTTCAACTAGATGGAATTCGACTGCGCGCAGTCGAAAATGATGCCTCCGTCATAGAGCAATTTTACAAACCGAAACGGAAGAAATTTTTCAAATTCAAGTTCAATTGTAATCCATTAACATGTTCTCAGAATATCGTGATTACAAGCAATTTCTCATATACATATATGACCCTTTAATCTTTGACCTCATGACCCTAAAATCTACTCAGTTCATTGGCTCTGCAAGATTTTATTGAGTTAAATAGTAATCCATCTGTCAGTTCTAAGGAGAATGCGTCCACAAGCTACTTTTTGCATACATAATGAGCCCATGACCTTTGATCTTATGAACCATTCATTGGCTCTGCAAGATACATAAATGATCTAAGTTTGGCAGGAATCCATCAATCTGTTCTAATGATAATACGATCACAAGCTATTTTTGCATACATAATGAGCCGCATGACCTTGACCTTTACCTCATGACCCCAAAATCTAATCAGTTCATCAGCTCTGCAAGTAACATACATGACCTAAGTTTGGCAGGAATCCATCAATCGGTTCTTGAGATAAGGCGATCACGAGCTGTTTTTGCATACACAATGTGCGCTGTGACCTTTGACCTCGTGACCCCAAAATCTAATCAGTTCATCAGCTCTGCAAGATACATACATGACCAAAGTTTGGCAGGAATCCATCAATCGGTTGTTCAGATAACGCGATCACAAGCTGTTTTTGCATACATAATGAGCCCTGTGACCTTTGACCTTTGACCTCGTGACCCAAAATGTAATCAGATTGTTTTCCTATAGTGATACACACTATCACTAAGTTTGAAGTTTAAATCTCCAGTGGTTCTTGAGATATCATGATAACAATCTCAATGTATGGAATTTCATAAGTTGACCTCTGTGACCCTTGACCTTTGACATACGTGCTCCAAAATCTAATCAGATCGTCTTCCTATGGTGATACATACTTTCCTTAAGTTTGAAGTTTAAATCTCGAATGGTTCTTGAGATATCGCGCTAACAAACTCAATACAAGGAATTTCATAAGTTGACCTCTGTGACCTGTGACCTTTGACCTACGTACTCCAAAATCTAATCAGATCGTCTTCCTATGGTGATAAATACTATTCCGGAGTCTTAAGTTTAAATCTTAAATGGTTCTTGAGATATTGTGATAACGGTCAAACGGGATGTACGGACGGACGGACGGACGGACGTACGGACGGACAACCCGAAAACATGATGCCTCCGGCACCACCTTCGGTGGCGGAGGCATAACAAAGGCGATTATTTAACATTAAAAAATCTACATTTTTAGGGTCCTTTCAAGCAAGGCAACAGAGTACCACTTCTTTTTAGCCTCATCGTACGCCTTCCATCCATCGATCTTCATCCTCCTGCCATGTACCTGCCGAACTTCGCTGCTCAAAACCACCCTCTTCACATTATCCAGTGTGACTGAACACGACAAGTGCATATTCTAGAATAGAAAACAAAAATGTATATGATTTAAATCATTTTATAAAATAAATCCTAGAAAAAAGGCATGCATGAATGGGATACTAAAGATGAATGTGATAACTGATATCATGACATACATATCATTATCGATGATATAAAAATATAATAAAATCATTTGGTATCATGTTTTACTTATCATTGATTATATTATTTGTATTATAGTATTTGTGTCAAGTTTGAATTTGAGAAGTGAAATTGAAATTTTATGAAAGAATGAGGACCTAAAAAAAAATGACCTCTGTGACCTTTGACCTCTTGAACACAAAATCTAATTAGATCGTCACTTGCATACGCATACATGAGCCAAGTTTTAAATTGATCTGTCAAATGGTTCCCAAGTTATTGCAAGAATCAAACCATTCTATTCTAATGTATACAATGACCTTTGACCTTGTGACCTTGTGACCTTGTGACGGTGTGACCTCAAATCTAATCAGATCATCGTCACTCCCGTGATATAAATACAAACGTGAGCCAGGTTTGAATTTGATTCGTCAATTGCTTCTTAATTTATTGCAACAATGAAAACACGACGGACGGACATGCATGCAGCAAACCGAAACAAAATGGCCCGAATAATTCACAAAGACACACAAGGAGGTTTGAATTTAACCCATGGTTTACATCTTCATTTACATGTACATGACACATTGTCTAAATTTAGCCCAAAATAGGCGTGATACAGTCGGAGGTTCATTTATTAATATTTGAATTGTGAATTTGGGCCATTATTGCCACCTTTGGTGGGCGGAGGCATACAAATCTATAACTTACGGGTCCTGTCAAGCTAAGGCCAAGCTACCACTTCTTGTTAGCCTCATCGTACGCCTCCCAACCATGGATCCTCATGTCCGGCCACCATCCGAACTTTGATGCTCAAAACCAACCTCTACTAGCTCTTCATCTTATCCAGTGTGACTGTGAACGCGACGAGTGCATGCATATTCTAGAAAAGAAAACAAAAAATTAGACCTTAGACTAGAAATTATTTAAATTATTTTACAAAATAGATGAACGGGAACTACTAATACTATCTAGTATTAGAAATCTAAAGGCCTATTAATTAGTAACAGTAGGGCCTTTAGACTAGACGGTCTAGAGGCTGGATCTGAAACTGTAATTAAAAGTCTAAAATAAAAGTTTTAGACTCTAGTAAAACTAGTAAAAACTAAAAAGTGTCTGACTGATAATTAATGATAGTCTATGATTATTTTTTATTGATATCACTTTTTTATAAGTAACTGAGTGATACGATTATGACATAGAGTGAAAGACCTATCAATGATATCAACAAAACATATTTTAATTACAATTTTGATAAACATCAACTCTAAAAAGTAAAATTAAAAATGGGGATTTCTGGACCCTTGTCAAATCAGCTTCTTCCTGTTTTTTCGGAATGAAATGCAGTAGACTAGGCCTAATATCTTCATTATTTCTCACCCAATTTCATCCCTAGGTTATTTTTAGAACCTGTATCCATGGATTTCACATCTAATAACTTTTAGCGTAGATTCTAGAATTCTAGATTTAAAATACTCAGAGAGTCAGTCAGTATTGCGTAACGACCAACCAACGGTCGTCTCAGTCATGCACTCATGCTCACCTTCAATTTATCATCGCTGTATCTGGCTGGTTTCTTGCTTGCTCGCGATCGGTTCACGGGAATATCATTAGAATCTACTGCAGTACTGGAAGACATTAATCAAATATAATCAATCGCTTCTCTTGGGGAAAACTAGACCTATATAGGCCTATATCTCAATGACTTTCGGATGATTTGATGAGGATATCGTAACTCATTAGTCGAACTTCCCGCTGTACCGTCATGTTATGGTAATACTGCGCATGCGTTGTTCATCATACATAAAACCACAGATAAGTATTTGTTTCTTGTATTTTCGGGAGAAAATTCCGGTATTTTTCAAGTTTTTTAACGATTTTATTTTTTTCAAACACAATGAGCGACAGATTCTTTTTTTAGCTGCAACTAATCAAATGATTAATCTCTAGATTTTTAAGGTGAGAACGTTCAACCTAAACGTCTTTGCGTTCAAATTCAACGTACGACTTTTGTATTGCGCGCGCGCATAGCATGCAAATCGCCTATAGCGATCGCGCGGCTAGCCTGTTGTCGATGGCCCTCGAGTTTTCGGAGTCCGTAAATTCTGGCGAGCGAAGCGAGTCAGAGAAACCGAGCGCGAGCGAGGGCCTCTTGACAAGTGATCTGAATTATATATTCATGAGACCCGATTTCCTACTGAATTATGCATGTCTAGACCGCTGCGATTGTGTGTGTGTATGTGTGTGTTTCGGGATTGCCCAACTAGGATAGTCTGCAAGTACAGACCCTAATTTGACACTTCATCAAAAAATCATTGTGACTTGAGAGAAGCCTAGCCCAGCTACCTACTGGCGTAAATATTCATAATTGAATGACACACGCCCTTAAAACTAAAACAACAACAACATGGTACCTACTGGTTGTACCAATATAGGTCAGGAGCAGCTGTAATACATGGCCTATGGTAGTCTTATAGTACAGACTCTCTTTTACGACTGATCAGGGTTTGTGCTTGCAGACTACAACTAGGCAGGCGGTCAGTCTCGCTCTCAGAGCGGTAGATATTACGTCATAGTAGCTCTCTCTGATTGGATGACTTTCACCTACTTCTCTTGGGTCGGAATTTTCGCCAAACAATGTAAAACATAAGAAATTCAGATCCCTTGTCAAGAGGCCCTCGCTCGCGCTCAACATAATGACCCAAATAAAATCATGTACAAGAAAGCTAAAAAAAAGAGAACAATTTGAAGAGGGTAATGTTAACAATAGCTCTCCAGATCACAAACATTTCAAATTCACCAAAAAGGTATCTTATCAGAATGAAAGGACACATACAAAAATACACAAATTAGAACAACTCCACATTAACGTTAAAGCAAAAAATAGAATCAGAAATGCCTAAATATGAATTACAGAACCTTTGAATGACACAGCAAGGGGCTGAGAAGGGAAATGCTGTCTCTGCAGAGAGCGGACTGTTCAGGTTTTGCTCGAAAAGATATAAAGCTCTTTCATAGCAGTAGTACTAGAACTCTCCACTCCAAACAAATTTCAAGAATTTCTACAATTTGAAAAGATACAATATACAAAGGGCATCATAAATGTACAAATGTCATGCAGCTGATAATTCGACTCGGTGATATGTTATCCCTTCTCAAAACTAAGGATGCTGCAAGGCAACAATTAAAATAGTAAAAATATTTAGATTTGTATTCCTTCTTCAGGTTTGACTTCAAACATGCTGACAAAAATGAGTACTAATGGACTGTTGCTTACTCCTGACCTGTTCTAATTAGTCTTCTGCAGTAAAGAAGTTCAGGCCAAAGCCACCAACTAAAACTTTTAGACTTCTATTCCCAATTTTCTGACAAGTCATCGGCAAGTCATCAAAAGGATATTTGGCAGCAATGGTTCAGACAACAGGTTAGACATTGAAGTACAGATCTACCTTATTATTTTCAACATGTTATAATGAATTATTTTATATGATGTAAAAAGCGATGAGCCAAAGCGTTTTGAACTCCAGTCACTGATATGAATTGTCAATTTACAAAGTTCACAAAGTAAACAACTGTACATCTACATTTGGCCAAACCATGACTTCCGTCTAACAAACCCAGTCTAATCATCATCTTGAGGGCTAGGAGATCTGGATCTTGACATTCCCTTGTTGTTCTGCTCAATAGGTGAAGGGCTACGGCTATTCCTGGGTGACTTGCTTCTTGAACGGCTACGGCTATCACGCTTCATTGGACTAAGAGACCTACTCCTGCTCCTCTTCGGGCTCTTCCTAGGGCTCTTGCTTCGGCTCCTGGACTTGCGAGAGCGGGATCGAGATCGGGACCTGCTGCGGGAGTGGCTTCGGGATCTGCTTCGGGGAGACCTGGAGCGACGGCGAGATCGAGAGCGAGACCTGGAGTGGCTCCTTGACCTTTGAAAAAAAATTGATAATCTTAATTCATCATCGTATCATTAAAATACAAATTATGAAGCAATTTTCAAGACAGAATCCAAGAAATCACATGTATTCTTGGAAAAGAAATGTAGTCATCCTATAAATTTGGTCATAACTCAGAACTAGCAGGTTGAATTTGCAAGGTGATAAACAAAAAGCTGAAAATCACAAACTACTTGGGAAACAGATGGTATAATACATCAAGATGTCCGGAAACTTTTCCTTCTGCTGTTGACAAATGTTCTGATCCATGGGGTGTTCTAAAGAAAGATGATCATGAAGTTCTTACCTTCTCCTAGATGATGATGAGGGTCTGTCCTCCACCAACTTGATGCGACGTCCGTTGATTTCTGTTCCATCAAGCTTCTCAACTGCATTCTTCATGTCGCTGTATGTAGCAAACTCAACGATTCTGTCAATGGACAAGGAAAGGAAAGAACATAAATGTATTGTCATTCTGTAAATTAAATAGTGCTGTAGCCGAACCGCCGAACCGCCGAACCGAACGGAAGTTCGCCGAACATGGCACTTCCGAACCGAACCGAACCGAACACAAAGGCCTGGTTCGGATGTTCGGCAGAAAAATGTAAATGTTTTTGCAAGCTAATAAACTTGTCATTTTGTACCTAATTTTCATGTCATGATTGCTCATTTTATATTTACTTTTTTTTCCCATTTTCCGCCTTTGTGATTTATGCCTATCCAGTGGTGGTCGCGACTTCACTGCTATTATATTACCGAACCCCGAACCGAACCAAGTTCGGGTGAAAAATTGCCGAACTCTGCCGAACCGAACACGAACATAGCGTCTGATTTACAGCACTAAAATTAAAGCCCTCATTTGCTGATCATTTTACAATCAAATATTTGCTTTTGCTTTTCTATACTTCAAATGGCTGTACAGGATTTAAAGATGGTTGTTGATTCATGACCACAATGATTATTAGTGAGCTCCTTTTTGGGGGGAGGGGGGGGGGGTATACTAGTTATTACCATGTGGGGAAAATATTGCAAAAGGATTTCTTGATACGCTCCTGTAGTTCATCCCCTAGGCAAATTTAGAGGATGTATTCTTAAAACATATACTTGAGCGGATCCAATTTATCAATGATTTCACTGCTTCTCAAATTTGTGATATTCTACAATTAGTGATTTTTTACGATATAGATGGTTAAAAAAAACTGAACATATAGTTATTATTTTCTGCATGGTCAGGCTATTCTAGGCTATTTATGTCGAAATGATATTCTACCCCACTTTAAACAATTAATTTGAATATTCATTGCACTTACCCTTCATTCTTGTGCTGCTTGTGGGCATCAGCAAAGGCGACTTCTCCTGCCTGTCTCATGTAGTCTTTCAGATCCTAGTCAAGAAGAAGAGTGGATAGGTAATTTAGGTATAACAATAATGATCCATAAACGATTTATTGTTGGTCATATTTCACACCGCATCCATGACAGCATGCACAAATTAACATACACTTTCTATTATCTTTTTGGGAGTTGTGTAATAATCAACATGCACAGCATATGCATCTTATCAATTTATCAAGTTTATTGTCAACAAGAAAAACACATCTTTTAGTGGTTAAAAATTTATATATTGCATTGATCAAAAATAAAATGAACACATCAGCAAGATCAGTAAATTGCTAATCTAAAATCTAAATAAATCTAAAAATCCTATATCTTGTGATTTATATCATCCCCCTTCACAGAAAAAAGACCATTATTCAGTTTAAAAAAAGATTTTAACAATGTCTAGCAATGACACTCCACTGTCTGCAAAAATTGAAGTGGCGCTAGTGTACTTTTGTATCCATTTTTGACCCGTTAAACTCTGGCTTTTGCTAACTGAACACACCCGCACGCCTGCACCCCAACGTCAATTGTATATGCAACTTTTAAATCATGACCTTTATTTGGACATTTGATGAATATTTACTTCATTTGGGGTAGACCTATGTTTTTAGTTGGGTATCTCCACGCTGGAGTTACGGGTCAAAGTTTGGATAGACTTCTGAACTAGCGCCCTCATTTGTTTAAAACACCAGCAGAAAAATAGGAAGGAGAAACTGAATTATAGACCTAGTCTCAGTTTGAATTGAATCATTTTAGTGCTAAATCAATGGATACTTTTCTACAAAAACTTCTTTATAAGGCGAGACGTTAAGCAAGACGTAAATAGATATTACTCTGTCATACGAATATCATAACGTCTATAAGCATAAAAATGCTCTGTCGTTTTGTCGTACAAATTATTTATGTTTCTGTTTTAAAAAAAATCATTTGCAGTTAGCGATTCCACAACCTGTTATAACCCGTATTTGTTCTCAATCGGTATTTGCAATCGCTTTTTTTCCTTCTTTTTGGTATCAATACCGGTACGCGTTTTGCGTCTACACTAATTAGACATTACAAAAGACACATATCTCTACGTGTCTTAAGAAAACCAATGACGCCATAGCGTTAATAAAAGTGCAGAAAGGTTGGTCATTTTTTGTTTACATTACTAATTCGTGTCAACTATATATGAAATTCACTTTTCGAAATGTCCGGTTAAAGTTATAGATCTTTTGGTTTGCTTATGATAAATGACTGAACGTCCTTCTTTTTCAGTTCGTTGTGAAAAAAAAATTGTGGCTTCTTCCACACAAGCGTCCAGCTCCTCTTCAAACATTTCATTCACGAGGTAAACCATGTTAATAAAGCGAAAGTATCGCTCCTCTGTGAGCTTGGTGATGGCTTCGTCGATATGCTTGTCTACCCTGTCTGGCCACTCCAGCCACATACAGTCATCGTGGTCTTTCTGGCTCGGATAGTTGAGTCTGCATCCTGTGCACGACCGATGCACCGCCTCGTTTAAAAGACCCGACAGTGCTTTGACGGCCATGAGGACAGGTGTTACAGGATGATGTATGTCATCTTTCGCCGTCTCCATCTCCTGCATGCTGACATCTGTGTCTAGACTATCCTCCTCCTCCTCCGCAGCCACCTCTATCTCCTCCTCGTAGTTGAGCTTTCTACTGAGTTTCTGGAGACTTTGAAGGACTTTTTCAGGTACGTCTACCTCCATCTGAACCGAGGAGGTTGCTGGAGATGGAGGTCTGCGTGTTCCCCTTGATTTAGTCACTCCTTCTATAACTGCATTCTGCCTCCGCAGTCGGCGGACAACCGGTGCTCTCGGTGGAGAATATCCGATGATCGTGACTTCTGGTGTGAGTATTGATGAAAGAGATAGCTGCCCATGTGCAGTGAGCAAGGATGTTGGAAGCTCTAGATTCATTTCGGCGATTGTGGCCTGGTTACGGGAAAAGGGAGGAGCGTCAGTCAGGTATTTTTTAATTATCTTCTTCTTCTTTTTTTACCTTCTTCTTTTCTGTTGATATGTTGCATTATCAAAAAGTCAAAACCAAACACACATCAAGATGTAAAGCTATTTCTTCACGTTACTCAATTCTCTGACAGCATCGCTGATTTCAAATTTGGCCTCGACCAATTTCCACCAATTTTCTCCCGTTAAATTGATACCCTTCTGCCCCGAGAGCATCCTGTTAGTACCCTTCATGTTGTAGTATTCTCGTCAAGGGTGTCGATTTGTATCCGTGGTTGGGGGGATGATAGTTGCCAAAAATATTTTCGGCAATGGATCAAAGCAATCAAGAGGTAGAAGCGTGTGGCAGGTTGCACCCCTCCCCAAGCGCGTAGCCAGGATTTAATTTTAAGGGGTGGTAGTGAGCAACCGAAGCGCGCTCCCTAGGGGGTTGGGTGCAGGGAGGGGGGTTCCCCCCCCCCCTCCTCCTCCACGAAGCACGGAAGCTTTGACGTTTCATTAAATTATTAGAGAAAGAAGAGGATTCGATGTGCCATTCTCGACTCTTAATCCTTAATGTTTAAATCAAGTCCCCCTTCCTCCGCGCGTAGCGCGGAAGCTCTGACGTTACATTAGATTATTAAAGAAAGAAGACAATTCGAAGTGCCATTTTCGACTCTTAATCCTTGTCTGAATGCAGTTTCCCCCTCTCGCGCGAAGCGCGGAAGCTTTGACGTTTCATTAAATTATTAGAGAAAGAAGATGATTCGTTGTATCGTGTCCTTGTCTGAGTGCAATTCGCCCCCGCCCTCCCGCGCGAAGCGCGGAAGCTTTGACGTTTCATATGATTATTACTCTTAATCTTCGTCCGAAATCATTTTCGCCCATCCCGCGCGTAGCGCGGAAGCTTTCATGTTTTATTAAATTATTAGAAAGAGAAGATGATACGTTGTATCGTGTACTTTGACGTTTCATTTAATTATAACTCTTAATCCTAGTCTGAATTCAGTTGCCCCCCTCCCGCGCAAAGCGCGGAATCTTTGCCGTTTCACTAAATTATTAGAGAAAGAAGGCGATTCGTTGTACTGTTCTCTATATTAATCCTTGATTAAATTCAGTTTCCTCACATGATGTATGTATGGAACGTTCGTTCGCAAATATTTGCATGCACAGCCCAAGACAGTGGTGGGTAGCATCCACCGGTAGTGCTTGTCGCAATAGCTTCTGGAAAGGAATTGTATACTACTGTTAATGTTAACGGCCACTAATTTGGCCCATTAGTGACTATACAAAATATATGCTTTTCCTGGCTATTTGGGAATGTGTCAGTTTTGCAACAGAAATGGAGAAACGCGAATTTTGTTGAAAATCATGTGATATCACGAACGTTTATAAATCACTTGTATGAAATTGAAAATAATTCATGGTTGGATTTTATTGGGGGTTGAACCAACCAGTACGCCAGTGACATAGGCCTACATCAGCTTTTTAATAAAACAAAAATAAGCTGGACATAATAATCTTTCTCCAAAAATGAAAAATGTTTTAGGAAATATCAGGAAATAAAATAAAAATAAAGATACAATGACGTGAATTTTAAAAAGGGTGAACGGAAACAACATAACAACTAGTGAACTATCTTATAAGTCATACTAATGTCCGAAAATCTTTCTCCTTGTCTCCGATCTCATCACGAATTCGTCACAGAGTTCATCTATGTATACATTGTCCAGGATGGTCTGATGTTGCAGATTGCTACTTTTGCGCTTCGCGCTTAACATTTAGCTCGTTGCTTTTTAATGCTGCGTCTTTGCATTTGGCGCACTGCATTTCTATGATGCTGTCGATTTAACAAATTGAATAAATTCATCAATTCCTGATGAAACCGTATGATCGAGAATTCATTTTATTCTTGTCTCATATACGGATGTCTCATTTACTTCGTATATGTATGTATTATGAAAATGAGATAGCAAAATCTCTGTATATATCTCTGTGTATATTGGTGGTCATCTTGCGAGTAATAACCATTAACTTACTCTCATCAGGCTCTCATCATTATTTTTTCTCTTATTTTTTTTTTTTTTTTTTGAGGGTGAATTATTGGGGGGGGGGGAATGATTGTACAGGCCATCCCCCCACCTGAAATATTGGGGGGATATATCCCCCCCCCCCCATCCCCCCCCCCCCCCCCCCCCGGGATCGACACCCATGATTCTCGTATGTTCACGTATGGGACTCCCCTGAATTTCTTGACTACAGCAAAACGCTTCCCACCCAAATGAAATGGTTTCGAACTTGCTTCAAATTTACATTTATCCACGTTAATTATCTCCCGACTAAAATGACACCCCGCCTCTTCCTTCACCGTAAACCAACTTTCGCTTTTTCTGTCACCATGTGCCTATGATAAAAAATATATTAAAAAAAGACAACACCATGAAAAAAATAATTGTTTTAAAATAAGTTTGTTGGAATCACACGCATGCTTCACTTCTCTCACGCAATTCGCTTGATTAATTGCATCCATTGATGCAAAGATACTCTTATTTTCAAAGACAGTAACGTATAACAGAGTGCACATAGAATATAATACTCAATTATGGACACTTACCCTCATTGCCAAGAGTCCACGAGGGGTTGCTGGTTTGAGCTTTTTCTGCTCCACCGGAGACATTGAAAAACTAGCCCGATGTAAGACATTGGTGGCGTTGTTCTGTATCATCCTGACCTTAGGCGTATTTAACACAGTGTTGTGGATGGTGGCTGTTTTAGTGGTAGACTTTTTCGGTGAGCGAGTGGCCATCTTGGTTATATATGAAGAGGTACGTGTGGTATATGCTATAGAGATGTTTTCAACGGTGTGTAACTCAGTACTCGGAATACAGTACCTTGTATCTCAACACCTCCCTGGTATATGTAGTCTCTTGACCACAACGTCTCTATGCACCATACCCTCAACCAATCACAACGCACTCCTTTAATTAGTCACCCAATCACCACCAAGCATGGGTCTTCGTTAACCAATCACAAGCAAGACGATCAATTAAAATAATCCAATCGCAACGCCTAAAAAACTTCCTCTCTTCTGACAATCAAAGAGGAAAAACGCCAATTCAAGACGGAAATGGTGGAAGGATCTCCTAATTGGTCTATTGTTCTTTTAATTCATGCTCATTCGTTATGAATGGGTCGAAGAGGAAAAATACTAATCAAAGACGGAAATGGCGGAAGGATCTCTTAATTAATCTATTGTTCTTTTAATTAATGCTAATTAGCAATGAATGGCTCATTAATGAGTCATGCATGACTCATTAATTAGGTGCTAATTAATTCTCCCTGTCTCATAAGACTATTACACTACTCATGTTGAACAAATCTTTTAAATCACGCACACACAAAGTATCCTTCCTTTCCTTTCCTTTCCTTCCTTAGCCTCTGTTCGCCTAAGATGTTTTGTTTTCCTCTCCTTGGTATTTCTCGACTTCTCTCCTTTTTAACAATTATTTATTATGTTGTACATATCTGTATTTATTATAAACATTATATCTAAAAACGCAATTACGCAATTTTGCTCAGTGCCTCAGTGCCTGTGCTAACTACGAAATGGTCTATTCAATAATATTCAGATCAGTTACACTCATTCTTCCTTCCGTACTTGATTAAATATAACCACAACGCCCTCTATCGGTCAGACTCTATGCTGCTTATTCCGGTAACTAAAACAAGTTGTCAAATCATGCTCTATAAAAGTACGACAAACAAACCCAATCTTTTTACTTCAAAAAGTTCACCCCCAATATCTACAACACTGTAATAATGGGGTCTGCTCGCTATTTATAAGGACCCCTATTTATAAAAGACCTCTATTCGTTTAGTCCCCCGTTATGGGTAGCGGTCCTTACGAATAGTGGTTCTTATGAATGGCGGTCCTTATGAATAGCGAGCTTGACCCGTTGTAATATTTCTAAAAACAGCGGCGAATCGACGTTGTCTTTTTCGTGTGAATACATCAAATTCTACAACGTTCAAATCTGATTTGAATTGATTGATTTCATTTATTGTTTCCCCCCTTTCAATATAAACATATTTAAACCTGTACAAAGTACATTTAAATTCAATTATGACATAGAACAATGTAACAACATTGTATATAAAAGACAAAATAGAACTGAAGTTAATGTATACACACGGTGGAATTGTCGTTTTAGCCGTAACCTTGGTAACAGTAATAAGATATTCATTTGAGAATAAAGTAACAGATATTTAGGGTGCTTTTTGGCAGGTAAGAGGAAAGGGTATACAAAAAGATATGTCTTTCACTTCGTTATGCACGATTCATTACGATTCCGTTCTCTGTCTATACGATATAAACGAAAACATTATACCTTTATGCAGGCGCGGATCCAGGGGGGGGGCCGAGCGTGCCTTGGCCCCCCCCCCCCCCCCCCCGCAAAAAAAAAAAAAAAAAAGGAGAGAGAGAGAGAAGGAAAAGAAGGGAAAGAGGAGAGAAAGGGGAAAAAAGAGGAAGAAGAAAAGAAAAGAGGGAAGAAGGAGATCGGGGGGAAGGACTTGCCTCCCCCTCCCCCCCCCCCCCCCCCAATAAAAAAATAAAAGAGAAGGAAGGAAAGGGAAAGAAAAAAGATAAAGAGGAGATAAAGGGAAGGACAAAATAGGAAGAAGAAAAGAAAAGAAGGGGGATATCAGTTGCAATTTTCCCGCCAACAAGTTGTGGATCGAGGGGGGGGGGGCAAAAGACCCTAGCCTCCCCCCCCCCCCCGTCCCCGCTAAAAAAAAGAGAAGGAAGGAAAAGGAAAAGAGGAGAGCTAAAAGGAACAAAAAGAGGAAGAAAAAAAGAAAAGGGAGAAAAGAAGCGGAGATTAGTTGCGGTTAATCCCGCCAACAATGTGTGGAGCGGGTTGGGGACCAAAATGACCATACCCCTCCCCTACCCCCCCCCCCCCCCCCAGCAAACCTAAATAGGAAGGGAAGGGAAAGTGAAAGAGGAGAGAAAGGGAAAGGAAAAAAAAGAGAATGAAGAAAGGTAAGGGATATCAGTTGCAATTTTTCCAGCCAACAAGGTGTAGATCGGAGGGGGGGGGGGCCACTGGCATACTGATAGGGGAGGGGGGGTTGGAGAAATAGAATTTAAACGTGGTTTATTTATAATTCCATAACGGTGGTTAACAAATAATGCTGAAATGAGATAATTTTCCTCACTTCATGCGTTTGTTGGAAAATGACAAATTCCTAAATTTACAGCCAGGCAAGAAAATGCTTCTTGAGATGCCTACATATCAGGGCCCGCGGAACGGCGGGGATCGGGATCCTCGAGCCCCTCCCCCCACACTTTCTTTGAAAAAGTATATTAAAGAGAAATAGAAAGAAAGAGAGCGAGAAAGAAAAAATATGCTCATCTGACCATGATTAAAATTAATGCCTAAAATGCCGCCTGGATTCCACTTGGGGCCCAAAGGCGGGCCCTTAGATGCTCATATGACGGTCATTTAATGCCTAAAACCTCTGATTTCTGGGGGCTCTGCCCCCTGGACCCCACGCCAAATAGTGTCCTGCTAGTGTCACAAATAATAAGGTATCAAAAATGCTCATCTGACCGTAATTAAACGCCTAAAACCCCTGAGCTTGTGGGGGCTCTGCCCCCTGGACCCAACCAAGAGCCCTTAGACGGGCCCTTCGATACTCATCTGACCGTAATTGAGTGCCTAAAACCCTTGAGATTCCGGGGCTCCGCCCCCTGAACCCCTAGCCAATTAGTGACCTGCCATTGTAACAATTAGGTATCAAAATAATGCTCATCTGACCGTAATTAAGTGCCTAAACTCCTGAACTTCCGGGGCTCTGCCCCCTGGACCCCGTCTAGGGCGCTAAGGCGGACCCCTGAATGCTAATCTGACCGTAAATTAAAACCTTAAACCCTGAGCTTCCGGGGCGGACAAGGTATCAACATATGTTCATCTGACAGCAGGCGGTGGGGTGGTCCCCCAATAAACGCCGGCCAAAAAAGAGAGGAGTGTAAAGGAAGAGGACGTAGGAAGAAAAGGGAATAGACAAAGAACATATTTGAAATTCAGACAAGTATTAAGAGTCGAGAACGGTACAACGAATCGTCTTCTTTCTATAATAATTTAATGAAACGTCGAAGCTTCCGCGCTTCGCGCGGAAGGGGGGGGGGATTGATTTTGACTAGGATTAAGAGTCGAGAACGGTACGACGAATCTTCCTCTTTCTCTAATGATTTAATGAAAAGTAAAAGCTTCCGCGCTTTGCGCGGGTGGGGGAAAAGGAATTTAGACAAGGATTAAGAGTCGAGAACGGTACGACGAATCTTCCTCTTTCTCTAATGATTTAATGAAAAGTAAAAGCTTCCGCGCTTTGCGCGGGTGGGGGAAACTAAATTATTTTCGAGAGCGGAACAACGAATCGTCTTCATTTTCTAAAAATTTAATGAAACGTCGAGGCGGGGGAAAAACTGAATTTAGACAAGGATTAAGAGTCGAGAACGGTACAACAAATCGTTTTATTTCGCTAATGATTTAATGAAACGTAAAACCTGTATTCAGACGAGGATTATTTTCGAGAACGGTACAACGAATCGTCTTCTTTCTCTAATGATTTAATGAAACGTAAAAGCTTCCTAGCTTTGCGCGGGAGAGGGGGATGAATTAAGACGAGGATTATGAGTAAAAAACTATACAACGAATTGTCTTCTTTTTCTAATGATTTAATGAAACGTAAAAGTTTTCCCCCTTCGGTTTTTTATGTGTGTATTTTGGAGCAACTCCCCCCCCCCCCCCTTTTCTGTGATTTTTTTTTTTTTTTTTTTTAATTTAAAAAAAATAAACAAAAATATGCCAATGGCTGACCTAAAAATGGTGACCTCACCCCCCCCCCCCAACGGAACAAAACGAAAAAAAATAAGTGTCCTCTTTCCCCCCCCCCCCCCCCCCCCCCCGCTTATTTAGCGGCTGGCTGAGTCGTTACGATTTTTTTTCGGACCAAAAAAAAAAGTGGGCCCCCCCCCCTAAGAAATCCTGAATCCGCGCCTGCCTTTATGCCTTGTTTATACATCTAGATTCGGACTAACCCGGATATAGCGCCTCTGATACGTGGAAGAGGCAATGCCATAAAGAAAACGATTGTTCATGGAGGAAACTAGAGCTCGATTACATTGCAAAAACTGAAGGAAATGACATATTCAAATAAAAAATATTCTTTTGACCTTGAAAAAAAACAACGTTCAACGAGGCCATTGACTATATTATCATGATTATCAAGAATGTTTGGCCATTGTCATGGTTATAGCTCTTTTCAGGCCTGTTGAAGGTATTCAAATACACTTAAAGTCCTTCAACCGCTAAAAAGTACACCGCACAAAATATAATTACTGTTTCCGGATTTTATTTCTGATCAAAGGTTGAACATTTTATGTGCAAGTCATTATTCAATCTCTCTAGCTAAGGCATGTAGTATTTTTCAAGTTCCTCCTTTTTCCTAATAACCATTTCATTGTATGTAACTTCAGTTCTTCTCATTATTTCCTTTTTATTCTTCTTCCAGTTGTTATTCTTCTTCTTTTTCTTCTTCTTCCCCTTTCTCCTTTTCTTTTGATTTTATCTTTTTGGGTAATGTTTATTTTTTTACATATTGTCTACTTGTAAGCGATTTAAAAAGAAACATGACATGCAATAAAACCATAGCCGAAGAAATATATTTCTATTTATTCTAACTGTACATGAGGTGGTATGAAAAAAACAAGATTATGAAAGTGTGCGAAAATATACATCTGAGCCTTCTTTCTTACCTTTTTTCTTTTCAATTGTCGTTATGAGGAACACCTTGTAGCCATAATTTTCTTGATACGACAAAAAATGATCACTTAACATGATCAACATTCATCTTAATAAATGAAAGTAACAATAATATTAATAATTATCATGAAAATAATAATGACAATGATAATGATAATGATAATGATAATAATTATAATAATGATAATGATACTACGGTAATACTAATAATTATAGAACATATAATAGAGATGTTCTTAAGCGCTGTACTATTACATGAATATATTCACTTGGGTTACCTGTATTTGCAGGTAGAGCGAGAGATTGTAATTCATATCCATTTCATCGTGTATTTTGTCTTGTCGGCAACGGCTTCTTTTTAAAGAAAAATCCCTGTTACGTCATTCTCATGAAAATACGAGACAGTCAAAGGGACCTCCTTCCTAGTTGTATCTTTCATCCCTTTGTCAACAAAGGCAGGTTTTATTTGACTTCATGATCTGAAAGCGTGGGGCTTTTCTTCTGTACGTCGACAAGATTTAACATTTATAAAAGGAGGGGGATACAAATCCTAGGACTTTGAACCGGATCACACACACTGTGATTCATAGACATCATTCAATACAAATATTGGACTGGAAGAGAATGAACTAAGGCATAAAGAAGTAAAGATATATAAACAGGCCAAAAACATGAAAAGGTTATATTCCAACGGCATTTGAAAGATAATATGAATTTAGAACTTCCCTCAAAACTAAAGGGCTTGAAATTGTCTGTTAATGAGAAAATAACGAGCATCAATTTTCGAATCAACTTTAGAGATTGTAATCTATTTAGTAATAGTCTGATTTTCATACCCTTGTAGGCCTACCGAATGGCGCAAAGATTCCATCAGTTTAATTTTGGCCATGTAGACAAAAATTAATGCTCATGTACCCTTTATAGCTTATGTTATGTATGTTATTACCAAAGAAAAAATCAGTGAGTCACCCAATAGTGTATGACAGTGAAGTCTAGAAAATAAACGGGTTTCCTGGCATAATTTGAATATCAGGACACTGCTAACGTCTAAATTCAACAGATAGGAAATGCGTAATATATCCATAATTCCTGCAAAGTTCCACATAATTTGATGTTGGCTCTCAAATTGGACATAGTAGAGGAGACCGGGGACATTTGTAACACTTTTGTCCAAGTCTGACAAATCAATGTTATTATTGTTAAATTCTTACTTAAATGTATATGAAATGAAAGATTCATATCTTGGCTTGAAATATGACTAGAATTGGGTTAAGTGTAACAAGTTATTTTTAAACCATTGTTTCAAAACCGGAAGTCAACTGTTACAATTGTCCCTCAACACGGGGCAATTATAACCACATGCAATTGTACCAACAAATCATATCCCTCAGAAAGATTTGTTTTAAATGTTATTATTATTATTATTAAAGGTGACGGCGCTGGACAGATTTCAACAATTAAACAGCATTTTACAGTACCCCAATAAAATAATTATAATAAACGCTATGACAAATGCTTGAATCATTTACATTATATTTGTCTACTTACGTGGGTAAAATTATACTTTATACTATTACGTTGTTACAAGGCGGCCGTTTTTTTTTTCGTTTTTTTCTTCTTAGCATTAGTATTCACTGGATGTGAAGGTGGAGCCAACACATCGTGATGGAAGGAAGGGGAACAAACCACGGCATGAGACAGCATAATATTATGGGGCAATGACATTGCGCATGCTCTGTGTATGCAGAGCAGTGATGGGAGCCTATGTTACATATGGCCCGTCCCCGGCCTTATTGTTTAATTGGCAAGGAGTTCAAGACATTATACAAGGTATTCACAAATAGCATAAAGCAAATTAAACGTTTTTACACGCAGAGAGAAAAAATGAAAATACTGCTATTAAGCTGTTTGATAAACGAGCCAGGGTAAATATGTCGGTCTTGTATTGTATATAATAATATATATATCATCTTTCAGTAAAAGGAGATGAGAGCAGGTCACCACAGTGTCAGCAGCCCGGGTTAAAAGAGGGTTTACCTCCAACGTTAAAGTACAACAAATAAAGTGCTCACACACTTAAAGAGTGAATTTATCTACGTCACAAATCTATTAAAGAGAGGATCGGACAACATAAAACGATTCAATTAATAATAGAAAGATCCGCCTGTAGAATGCGTGCATTGTTCGTGTATCGCTTCGGTGGCGATTTGGCGCGCCGTACTGAGGTCAGTGGTGCGTACTCTAACAAAGCTCTAGTGAGTCAGCTGTATCATAATTTATGCAGATGAAGTAATCTCGTTTGTTATTGCTATCGATCAGACTACACCACGCATGCTATAACTATCGTTATGCACAATTAAACTGACATACAAGGGAAAGAGAAGGACGTGAGGGGAGATAATTTGATCTGTGGTTCTACACCGGTTCTACACATTTTGTCAGTACTATTTTGAACAACGAAGCGGTCAGTGTATTTCCTTTTTCGAATTTAGCAGCTGATGATCACAAGTGAACACTGAAATAGACAACGATGGATCTGGCAAACCGGCGACTGGTCGTCATTTTGTTGGTGCTTTATAACGGTATATATGCCAATATTCTTAACATTTTGTATATTCATTTGTCTAATTTTTTTGCTTAGCAATTTACATTTGAATATTCTTATCTGCAACTCGCAGAATTACCCTTATCGATTCAAACTTATTATCTGCATGTTAAGGTCTTGTAGCAGTTGCAGGGACAAAGCCAAGAGGCGACGTACAGTATATAATGTTCGAAAAATAACTGTCAAGCCTTATACAAAAGAGAAAAGAAGAAAAGGTGCTTGCAAAGATTTGTCGGTGACATTTTAATATCAAACTTAGTTGACAGGCAAGAAAAAGAAGAAAAATGTGTACCATTAAGAAAGTGGTTGTGTACTACACGTACGTCACTGGTATTTCACAGGGCAATAGTACGGCCCATGCCCCTCCCCCTAAATCCGTCAGTTATGAGTCTGTGTATTGAAAGTAGAGTTAATACTTTCCATACTACTGCCAAACATGATACAGACTACCAGTTCATACTTTCATACGAATAGACTTATATGGGCAAATATAAAGAAGATTGCAATGTTCTATCAATGAGTTAATAATATATAATGATTAGTTTGCGTCCCGAAAATTCGGACATCAAACATGATTGACAATATTACATTACCATCTTCTTTATGTATGATATGATTGTATAGATGCATATACGACGGTATTAGTGGCACTGTATTCGATTTATATTGGCACATAATTATATTCGATGACTCCGTAACAGGCCATTTTCAATTTAATTGAATATGAGAACGATGACAGAAAGGTATATCACATTTAGAAGAAAAAACATGTGGGGTTTATTGATTACTCTTAAGAATTTCACCAAAATATCATCATCATAAATTGATTAAATCAAAGCTTATAAAAGTTCAATGTTATTGGTAAGAACATACGTCTCATCTTCAAACTTTTCTGGAAGAAGAAATAAAAGCTGCCATCAAAATCAACCCATGACTGTATATACGCGAAATGTTCTACCATGAGTCCACATGAACCGGGTATTAATGATGGTACGAATGATAACTTTCAATGCCATTCGATTCAAGGGTGCTAGAGAAGTAAAGAACAATACTCACATCTGACTTGTGGTTGATTGGTTGGAGCTGATAAACTGTTCATGATAATAAGATCGACAACAACAACGACAACAACGACAACAACGACAACAACATTAACGACGACGATGATAATGATGATGATGATGAAAATAACAATGATGATGATAATAATAGTGATAATAATAATAATAATGATAATAATAATGATAATAATAATAATAATAATATTAGTAATAATGATTATAGACAAAGTTACAGTAATATTTTGTTATTAAAAGAACATGTCGAGGGTCTTTGTATAAGCCATAGAGCTATATACTACTAACAGTCTTAATATAGATCTATGGTATAAGCATACTACATGTATAACTATATGCATACTATACTACGATTTAATTTAATGGGCTCGAACCGTATTCGCCATTTTATACACGCATTAGTGCCTCCATATCGCGTCAGTTGCTTAGCAACCATGGTGGATTTCACCTTGACTTCACTTCAATAGGAATATACCCTATCTGCATTTATACCCGCATTCGCATGTATCCGTCTGGATGAGGATGCGGGTATATAAATGTATGTGTTTTTAGTCAATATTCCCTTCACAGAAAAATGATATCATATGAAGATGAACCAATAGAGAGTTCATCTTTATTCTCTGCTTGTCGTAAAGTAAACGATATGTAGTTTACAACCTGCTAGGTTTTGTGGGGTATGGCAAATGTGCTGTTCAAAGTGGGTGTAAATTCTATTTACAAATACTACTACAACAACGACTACTACTTCGACAACGACTACTACAACTACTACTTCTATTGCTATACGATTATACTTCAGTACTGTACTTAATACATAATAATAGGCCTAACTATATTGCCCTTATATTGACACAAAGTCTGATTAAGGTCATCGTCATTTGAGTAGCTATATTCCGGCCCCGAGTCGGTCAAGGTTTTCTGTTTCATTTCCTTTCGTTTTCTTTTGTTTTTTCTCATAACAACGAAGTAAATTATCGAAACATAATAATAATAATAATCCGCCTTTACAAAGCGTTTAATACATCGGCGATATCTCTAGGCACTTCACAAATATATTACAGAGATGTATTTATAAACGACTAAAACGAGGGCATCAATTTCTTACTCATTCTATTGTTTGATCGATAGGTTTCGGTGGTAATATTCAGTATTCGTAAACAAGTACATTCGGAAAAGGTTTTTACTTTCGAATGTCCTTAAAATCTATATGTTTGAATGGTAACGGAGATAATGGGATAAATACATCCGGTATGAACTAGAAACCGAGGTAATTCGCACTTATCTCCTTGGCCAAGTCACACCAACAAGATCGACACGAGACCGACAACTGATCGAACAAAAAAGTAATTTAGCCAAATGGACAAGAATCAGTCTGCTGGGAATCGGCGTGAAGACAGTTTGGCTGTCTGACTGAGGTATTACACTTTAGATAGCGGGTTTAAAGTGCCCTGTGTATTATCACCTAAGCATACTCCAAATCAACGAGATTTTGCCTTAAATGGAAATCCAAATCACAGAACCAGACTGCTGAAACTTTGAATGAAATCAGACAAAAAATTAGAAAGTTATGAATTTGTAAATAATCACTATGGGTATGTGCTCTTCAAGTTGGCTGAATCGGTAATGTCTTTGTGCGTAGACGTAGTGTCGGACAAGTTTTCTATTTTTACCAACACAAAAGGACTAAACTTTCAATTTATCAAATATCTATGACTCGGGAGGATCTTTTCTCTTTAGAGGACCTATTATAATATCCTATCAATAATAATTTTCGAGTATTACCCTAAGGGAGAAGCCACTTTGGAGAAAATCAGAACTTAAAGATATTTGTGTACAAGACAAACGAAAGAGTTGTCCGTGTCTACGTCACAATCCCTGGACCAACTGTCAATGTGTGTATCGCATCTCTTTAGTAATCTCATATTTAAAAATTCATAATTCTCCTATTATTGTTCCGACTTATCTCAAACTTTCCCCATCTGTTTAATGCTTCTGCTTTCAACTGAAATATTATAAAATCTGATAAATGTCTTCAGTGTTGCTTGCATGCACTCCACGTTATGTGGTTTGGCTCAAAGACCTTTGATTTAGAGCCCTGAATTATACTCTATGCATTGTAAGTATATAGTCAAGGCATATAAGTCTGCACACGATGTATTCATTTGTATTGCATGTCCGCATTGTCTTTGATGCCATGAAGGCATTTTAGAAAGGAAAAATAAAAGTGAAACTTTGCGTATTGTTTTTATTACATAATTACATTCGGTTAGAACGATATAGCTTAAAAAGTAAATTATTGTGATATTTTTAACCCTATCATAATTCCTGTACTGAAAGGGTAAAGGGTACAGATATGAGTTATTATCGGCATGTTACTATAGCAGCAGGTCTCTTAATGGATATAAACCCGGATGTGCATCATGTACCAACGGATAACAATTCAAAATTGTAATGTAATTTTTGTTGTTGTTGCTATTGTTGTTATTAGTGGTGTATTGTTCATACTACTGTTCCTAAAGAGATGCAATGTCTTTAAACGGGTGTGGGAGATACGTGAATGCTTAATTCTCAAAATAAATGGTTGTTTACAAAAGTTGTTTACAAGGCCGCACCGTTACAGTTAATTTCTAACCCAATGTTTCTCCCTCATCCTCTCAATTCCAGTGGTGTCGCTATGTCAGGCCCAATACCATGGAAAGCTTGTTGGTACCTTTACTGATAAGTCATCACATGACATAGCCGGGACAGTGTACGCAGAGGATGACACCACTCTCAGAATCATCGGCTTCAGATATGACGGGGCTGGTCCAGGTAAGAACATGAACGCTTGCACACGAGGCGTTATTTGCGTGACGCAGGAAAAAGTGATATTTTGCGTGATGGAGGACTGCGTCATTTGTCCGCCACAGGAATGCGTCAGCGACAACACAATGTCCAACAATGACAAAGACTTATTCATAACTGAACTCTTTATGACCCATGTTAACATATCATAAAATATGTCTGAAAATTGGGGTGTCGAATTAGTTAAGAATTGATAAGTTCATCTTGAAAGAATGAAAAAATACACTGTCGCCCATTTAAGTTGGAATAATTTTTTCTTACCTCTTTTCATGTAATGATTGTGGCGTTTTTTCTTGATTTATTCATCTCTGAACTGTATTGACATATCTAAAGAGTCATACATTTAGCTAGTGTAATGTTCTGAGAAGATGTAAACTCTATCTATCAAGAATAAATCACATTGTCACAATAATCTAATGAAAAGAGTCGAGAAAATTTATCTAATTTTATGGGCAACAACGTATAGTTAGTTATTCAATATGTTATATATGCACTGTACACAGTTGGTCATAAAGGGTGGAATAATTTGTTTTACTCCAATTTATATTCCTCTTTTAGTTAGATACAAATTTGGCGAGAACATTTTCTAACAGTTTTACATAATAATGTGTCACTATCACTTTACAACATTTCTGCAATATATGCCACACGGCGTTGTAGATTTTATACCGATGAAAATGCTGACAAGGAAGTTCTGTAGAGGTCCACTTGGGGCATTACATTTCATAGCAAAGATGCTTAAAGCGCTCGAACAATCCTCATGTATAGGGACTTTTAGATTTGCGTGGACTGATACGTGTGACGTCAATTCAAGGCAGTGCATTAAAAGGGCGTCGACCGTAGCAATCCCCATTGTCTTCGTGCGAAACTAAAAGTCCATAATAGCTCAGATACACCACCTAACCACAATGGTGTATTGATCAAATGTATGATCGACCGTCAGACCACGTACAGCCATCACGTGAAATAATGGGTGTTTTTTCGGTTATTGAGTAAATGTATTATACTAGATGGATGATTTATGTTTGTTTTTTTCCTCGATAACATGGTACGGCTTGGAACGGGCAATTCAACCTTCTTTCAAATTGATATATATATTTCTAATGGCAAGGAGTTATGGGAAATAGTCATTTAATGCATTTGCGGTGAGATGACAATAACAAATCCATTGGTGGGATTTCGTTCCGGATGATTTAAATCATGAATCAGGAGCGTACGCAGGATTTTTTCAAGGGGGGGGGGGGGGGGGGGTTTAATCTGGCCCAAAATATTTTGCTCCCGAAAATTTGAAAATCGCGCCGGCCGAAAAGTCGCTCAGTGGGGGGGGGGGGGGGGGGGGGGGGGGGGGGGGGGGGGGGGGGGGGGGGGGGGGGGGGGGGGGGGGGGGGGGGGGGGGGACACTTTTTTTTTTTTTTTTTGGTATCGAAATTTGAAAATTTGACATTTTGCTCCGTTGGGGGGGGGGGGTAAGGTCATCTTTTTGAGGTCGGACATGGGAATATATATATATTTTTTTTAATTAAATTTTTTTTTTTTTAAATCCAAAAGGGGGGGGGGGGGTTTAGGGAAATTTAGGGGGGTTTACACACAAAAAAAATACCAAGGGGGGGGGGGGGGGGTTTAACCCCCCAAACCCCCCCCCCCCCTGTGTACGCGCCTGTCATGAATCATTATGCAAATTGTGGTAACATAACATAACAGCTCGCTGTTCACACATTCTCCATATGACTCATGACAATAAAAATATACATTTTCTAATACACAGTCCAACCCTGTATTATCTATATACAATTATAATGCTTTATAACAAAGAATACATCCTCCTTCTATGTATGTAGATAGGGAGGGGTTTTTCACGAGCCTCACTTACAAAGCCACCGCTCTAGGGGATAAAGCCTCCAATGAAATATTTTGTAAATCCCCCCCCCCTCCAAAAAAAAAATAATAAAATAAATAAATAAATAAATTAATTAATTAATTAATTTTTTTTTTTTAATTAAAAAAAAAAAAATTAAAAAAATGATTATTTTAAACATAAATTTTAAAACAATTTGAAAAAAAATTACCTGCAGTCGAGGCATATTCTTTTAGCAATATACAGAATGAGATAGTGAAGGAGGTTGGAAGACAGTGGAGACGGGTAAAAGGGTATACACATTTTGGAGGAGAGGGTGTGCTGAAGCTGACCCATTCTTTCACATCACTTGTCCTTGTGAATTTAAGACGGCCAGTGAAAAGAATTATTTTCTGATATGCAAGCTAGCATAATGAATGATTGAATAAATACTTGTTGTTCTTGCGTCGTGTTCTGTACCATTTGGTACTTGGTACCGATGACTCTATATATGACGGTATTTACATTGGAAGACAAACTGACCTAGACGGTGCTTGGGTCCAAGTAAACATGCATCACTTGAAAAATTGGCCATATATAGGACCTCATGCTTATTCTAACGTGATCAAATCAGAGCGGAGATAGTAATAGGAGTGTTTGTCAAACCTATAACAAACATAGCTCCATGTATGAATAATGATTGTAAACTTCTGTCTAAAATATAATTCATAATTCATAAATATATTTGTATTTGTTTTAGGTGTAGCAAACATCGTATATCCCAACATAGGCGCCGGAAGTGGGGGGGCAGGGGGGGCAGTTGCCCCCCCAGTCAAAAAAGTGGGGGGGCAAAACGCATTTTTGCCCCCCCCAAAACGCCCCCCCCCCCCCACCCCTCCAAAAAAAAAAAAAAACAGTAAAGGAGTAAACATGGTTTGTATTTTTAGTCCAAAAGAATGTAACAATAAAAAAAACCTGAATTAAATCACATATACAATTCCATTCAAAGAAAAAGGAAAGTTCACAGGAATTAAATTTCATAAACATTGCGCATGCCACCTATACGGTATTTTAAATGGAGGTCTCTATAATAGCGATACGCGCATATCGTGGACATATTGTGCGAGAATGGGAAAGCGTGTCGGTTTTTTTGTTATAGGGGTGAGAAGACATGAGCCCCTGAACGCTGGCGTACTGATGGGGGGGGGGTGATGTATTTCTTATTCGAAACAAGTGATTTACACATGTTGATGTTGTGACATGATTTTCCGGCATTTTTTCTCCATTTTTTGTAAGTCATACCTTTTTATGCGTTTGTTGGAAAAAAAGAAATTCCCAAATTACAGTCAGGTGAAATACAATTATTTAGAAGCCTTTATGTCATGGTCTGCAAAGTGGCTGGGCACGAGCCCCCCCCCCCCCCATCCTTTTTTTAAAAGTATGTTAAAGAGAAAAAGAAAGAAAGACGGAGACAAAAATAAGTGACCTGCCAATGTCACAAATAAGGTATAAAAAATGCTCATCTGACCTTAATTAAATACCTAAAACCCCTGAGCTTACGGGGGCTCTGCCCCTGGACCCCACCAAGGGCCCTAAGGCGGGCCCTAGGATGCTCATCTGACCGTTATTAAATACCTCAAACCCCTGAGCTTCCGGGGCTTTGCCCCCTGGACCCCACCAAGGGCCCTAAGGCGGCCCCCTGGATGCTCATCTGACCTTAATTAAATACCTAAAACCCCTGAGCTTCCGGGGGCTCTGCCCACTGGACCCCACCAAGAGCCCTAAGGCGGGCCCCTGGATGCTCATCTGACCGTTATTAAATACCTCAAACCCCTGAGCTTCCGGGGCTTTGCCCCCTGGATGCTCATCTGACCTTAATTAAATACCTAAAACCCCTGAGCTTCCGGGGGCTCTGCCCTCTGGACCCCACCAAGGGCCCTAAGGCGGCCCCCTGGATGCTCATCTAACCTAAATTAAATACCTAAAACCCCTGAGCTTCTGGGGGCTCTCCCCCCCCCCCCTTTGAACACGTCAATTGCCTTACAGAGGGCCCCTGGATGCTCATCTAACCGTAATTAAATACCTAAAACCCCTTAGCTTCCGGGGGCTCAGCCCCTTGACCCCTGCTGAGGCTCATGCCCTGGACCCCACGCCAATTTACGCTCTACCTGATCGATAATACTCCACTTTGAAAAACATTCCGCGGGACCTGCATGTAACGTGTAAGACTGGTGGTAATGCAGATTTTTCGTCTGCCCCCCCTTCCGAACTTTTTTTTTCTCATTACGTCACTGCCCCTGGAATGTGAGCCCCCTGGAATGTTTGCCCCCCAATCCCAAACTGCTTCCGGCGCGCCTGTATCCCAATATATACTTCGTTAAATACATCTATATATTACTACGTTAAAGCTAATCCTGAGCTCTGGTATTGGCATCGTCCGTCGAGAGAACATGGCTATAGTTCATTCTGGATTGTCTATCCTGCAGTAGATTGATTGTTTGAACCAGTAAAATAAGATAAAACTCACAAAAACTTGCTGGAAATCATCTCCAATAAAAACACAACTCTCATTTGCACATAGTGACCTGTGTGGTTAAGCACATGGCGTCAGGCCTACTTACCTTGATTTCCTTATCTTCCTACGCTCATTACTCAACCCGTATACACTTTCTACCAAAATCGTTATGCACAGGTCATTTATTCGTGATCTTGATTCATTGTAAGTTTTGTTGGATTCTGTTAGTATTTTTTCTATGATTACTGGAACTCAATCTTTGAAATAAACATAGAAATAATAGTCATATTATTGGTGTAATATCGAAAATCAAATCAGGTTTTTCCATCACGACCATCATTGAATAATTGCCGTGCACGAGCATTGATTTTAAAAGGCTCTTCATACATACACTACATCCGAAATATTTGAATGGGTGTTTCCAAATGTTTTCAATACATCTGGAAACTTGGATTGATATATATACATACATATGTTTTCATTCACACATTCGGATATTATATATCCAAACATTTGTAATAGCCGGTAGTTTTAACGAGTATTTCCATTTTTTCTTCAAATACCTGGAAGTTTGAATAGGTACATCCAAGTTATTCCAATATCCATTTAATATGCAGATCTACTTGTGTCTATCCACCTTAAGTCTATTTATTTTTATCTGATTTATTTTTAACTGATATCGTTGTGTATTTGTTTACATATTTACTTGTTATTCTTATATTCATCGATAAGTTTTCTTGTTTACTACACTACATTAGGCTATTATTAAATTAAATTTAATTGAATTATTATTAAATTAAATTAAATTACTTCCATGATTTCTTGGTAATCGTTTTTCGATTCTTTCCCTTTTCAGATGCTTTCATTTGGGCTGGAGAATCCGGGGTACCATCGGATGATGGTTTCATCATACCCGATGAAGAAGGAAGGTAGGAATACTTCATTTCAGTTAAACTCAATCAAATTTCTAGTCCCACTTAACCGACTACTCTAACCATACTTTGCATCAAGGGTACTACTTAATTATACCAGTATAATTGATGTTGTTGATGCATTTGTTGTCATTCTTACATTAATCCTACAATAATTGAATGCAGTAGTAGTAGTTTTAGTTGCTATCGTCCGCGTCCTCGTAGTAATAGTAGTGGTGGTGGTAGCAGGGGCGGCGAAAAAAAGGGGACAAAATGCAAGGGACGAGGGAGCATAGTGAACGAGAGGGGCGAAGGTGACGGAAGTGACTACCCCCTCACAGGTGACATAACGGAATACAGATTTTCTACAATATTTACTTATATATTTTAAAGGATGTTATGCGAGGGAGCGTAGCGACCGAGCCAGAAGATTTTGCAATTGTATTAGTCTAAACCCTGGTCTAAACGCTGCACTCTTGGGCCCTCCAGAGCCTAAAAATGTGTTGCAGTCTTTATAATAATAATAATAACAATATTTATAAAGCGCAACATATCCATCTGTAGAGATGCTCAAGGCGCATTCAAATAATTTAAATTAATATTCAACATACTTAAGATTAAAGAAATATTAAATGTTAACTTGCATTAGATCATACAACTTCATGGTGCCAAGGTACATACAATGTGGCACAGTGCGATTGTTTGTTTTGTATGCAGTGTATAAAAAGAACATTGAAATTTAACAATATGCATTGAGCATCAGGTGAGTTTTAAGCCCTGTTTTGAAAGTAGAGAGAGTGTTGGCCGTCTGAATAGAGAAAGGTAACTTATTCCACAAAGAAGGAGCTGCTGATGCACATGCTCTATCCCCCCAATTCTTTTGGTACGTATTTCTTTAAGTCTAATATTATGTGATGAACGTAAACCAGAACGACCTGCAGAGTGGGGTGATAGAAGGGATGAAATATATTCTGGAGCTAGATCATTTAGTGCACGATAGGTTAAGAGTAGAATTTTATAGATCACACGCTGTTGAACAGGGAGCCAGTGCAGAGATTTCAAGATAGGAGTGATATGTGATGATATTCTGGTGTTAGTTACAATACTTTAGTCAGTATTTGCTATACACTTGTTGTTGCACTTTGTTGCACGTCCCCCCCCCCCCCCCAATAAAGTTGAGGTGGGACGTGTCCCCCCTCCTCCTTTGTCCCCCAGGGATCGCCACTCCTGGGTGGTATAGTTTCAGTATAAGTAGTAGTAGTCGTGTTGAGTAGTAGTACTTTCTTCTTTTTTCGCCATAAACCAGCCTTTATATTTCTCTCCTGTGCAGAACGGTAAAGCTTGAAGCGTATGACAACGTAGATATCAGGGTGACCCTACCGGCAGGAAAAACTGTATCGTCTCTTGCTTGGATCTCAGTTTGGTGTCGAGAATTTGGGGTATGGAAAACGTTTTCTCCTCGCTTTTATTCAATGGCAGATACAGGAGTCCTTGGCGGGGGTGGGTACTTGTCCGGAAAATCTTCCATTTTGGGGTGAATTTTGAGGCCAAATATCTCTGGAAAGCAAAAGGTTCTTACATTTTCCATGTGTGTTTTCAGTGCCAAAATCTGCCGGGGCACACGGACACACATTTTGATTTTTGTAATGAAATTTCACCCGCATGTTGCATGTGGGCCCTGCACTTGTGTCGGAAACATTTTTTGTTTCCCTTGAAAATGGCTTCTCATTAAAACATATACTTAAGGAACCTGTCTACACAGACCACCTGTCTACAACAAGCACATTTTTTTGTTTCTCTTGGGCGGACAGGTTTGACTGTATATCACTTTTTGTTTTAATTGAGGAGAAAACACATGGGAAATTCTTTAAAGTTACTCCGACTAAAATATCATACACTTTAATATATCAAGACTGAACGAAATGAATTGACATTTCTATATTTTGGTCTGTACTGCTTTTTTCAACCATACAGGCAAATTTCGGAGACCTGACTGTTCCCGCCAACTTCATAGCCCCTGCCCTCTGAACCTGGGGACCCTCGGCTTCACACCTCGTGTGCACAACACATATGCGTCTGCTGTGATCATCTTGAACGCAAAGCAGATCCGAGTTGAGAATCTGGTCTATGACGGTCAAGGACCAAGTAAGATATTACAGTCAAACCTGCTTTAGTGACCACCTGTCTACACAGACCATCTGTCTACAACAAGCACATTTTTGTTTCCCTTGAAAATGGTTTCTCATTAAAAGATATACTAAAGGAACCCGTCTACAAAGACCACCTGTCTACAACAAGCACATTTTTGTTTCCTTTGGGCGGTCGCTGTAGACAGGTTTGATTGTATAAACATGTTCTTCGTAGAGGACCTGCGATCATGGGCATCGACAGACAGTGGGGAAGGGGTGTTACGATTTTTTTTTTGGTTGGCAAATCTTGGCAAGAGTGAGAGTCAGATGTGAAATTATTATAATACATGAGCCTGATATTTAAAGTTCAATGCTCCAAAGGAAGAATCGTATGGAGGGTTAATGGATGGTAGTTGTCAGAGGTTCCCTTTCATTTTTTCTGGAGTAACAACGAAGAATTTGGCACCAACAAAAATATGTTCATAATGTGAAGCCCTTGTGAGGCTTTGACCCTTGTCAGCTTTTTTTTTAAACAAATACATACTAGCACACTACTATAATTTTATGTGAGAAGCCAAATGATTTTTACACCGATCAGTTATGACACGAAAAGGTAAATGGACCTAACAGGCATTAGACAAACTGACGAGTGGAAAATTAAAAGCAAACGAGATCTCATGGACAAAAGACGAAATGCAATGAGTCGAGTGGGGATTGGACGAATCGATATGAGTAAAAACAAAAAGGAGTAATTTACTAAGCTAAAAGCCATGTCTTTTGTTCGTTTATTGTTTATGTCATTTTTTTATTTCTTTGATTTCCTTTCATCATTTTTCTTCTGCATTCAGGAGCATTTTTCTGGGTTGGACCGGAAGGGACGCCTAACAATAATGGCGACTATGCGATTCCAGACGAAACGGGAAGGTAATTGATTTGATTTGAGTGGTATCAGGAAAAGACAAAATAGGTTGGCCTCGATGACATAGTCTGTGCAATTACTTGACATTGAATAGCTACTATCAGGCGGGTACGCAGGGGGGGGGGGGTGGAGGTTGAACCCCCCTTTCAGCTTTTTTGTTACTTGTGTGTTTTTGTGGAACCCCCCTTTTTTTTGATAATTTAAAAAACAAACAAACATATATTTAACAAATTGTGGTAATGGGTGACCCCCAAAAACCGACCTTACCCCCCCCCTAACGGAACGAAATATCGATCGGCCAAACATTTTGGGACACCAAAGAAAGAAAAAACGTGCCCTTACCGCGAAATTACACCGAAATGGGCATTAGACAAACTGGGAATTAGACCGACTGGCAATTAGACTAATGCGAGATTTTATTGGAGATTAGACCAAATGATTATTACCCTAATAAGTAGACGAAATGGTTATTGGACCATGTGAATAGTAGACTGGTTAGGTGGAGACCATATGGGAATAGACCAATTGGGTAGTAGACGAACTAGTTTTAAACCAAACGGCTGTAAACCGTAAGACCGACAATAGACTAGTTTGAAGAACACGTCCTTGTCAGTCGCTGAATGTTACAGCTAGTGTCTGAATGCATAATGCATAGCCAGAGATTGTCAGAGCTAAGCTCAGGGGGGCGTTTCACAAAACTTGTCATCAGTGACAAATGACAATTTTCGTTATAAGCTTTTGAAATCCTTGCTTCTGATTGGTTATCAACAGATCTGTCACTGATTTTGTCATTTGTCATTGAAAAAAGGCTTTGTGAAACGGGCCCCTGTTCAAGGCTTAATAACTAGTGGTAAAGTGTCAAATTAGAGTCCGTGTCTGCAGATAGACATTAGCCACGTATCAGGATGTTCTGAGTCAGAGTGGAGTAAGTTGTGCAGCTCGACAATCGTATAAAGAAGCATTTTCTGGCCATTAGTTTGTCAAAGTAAACACTTATGTATGAAGAAAAGAATCTTACTTTTCAGGAATGATTTTACCAATTGATTGCTAAAAAACATATTCTCGATTTGAATTGACCCTACAGCAAAGGTCCCAAATATGAGAACGATTATTTTCCTAGCTTTGTTATCCCACATTATTGCCCTTTTTTTATACGTGGTATACGTTTAATTTGGCATTTATAGTAGCCCAATCATTCAATTAGGGTGATATCTTTTTAGCCTCGTTATTTCTTACAAATGATTAGTTCTGTAAAAAAAAATTGAATGAATGATTTTTTTTTTAAATGTAGTCATGGAATGAAAAAAGGGGTTAGTTTGGTTTAATCCTGATTTTCCATAATACTCCTGTTTAAAATATATTTTTCATCATCACTTTAATCGAAATCAAACAAAGGTATACATAAAATAATTATATGTGCATATCGAACAAAAAGTACGTCCAAATATTACATGGTTAATAACATGCAGGGAAACAAAAATATAATATGCTATTACATCGAATAAAATCATATACATAATTATATAAAATATAATCAAAAGTGTTCAAGTTTCAAAAAATTAATCATATTTAGGAACGATAAAGTATTGGATAGAATATGCGTGCGACGGGTAGAATGTTTTGAATGTAATGTTATTCATCCCCCCCCCCCCCCCCCCCCCCCCCCCCCCATGCATCCTTTCATTCACAGTACTGGTGTTATCAGCGCGTACAACGGTGAAACGATCACCCTTACCTTTCCCGAGGGAACAGACATATTCGACATCGGACACTTCGGGCTGTGGTGCATCGCGTTCACGCAGGACTTTGGGCACGTCGACATCCCTTCGCAAGCCGAGCTCAACATCCCCCAGCACCTCTCACCGCCGGTGGTGGCGGACCAACGAGATTGGTAATCATGATAGAGATGATGATGATGATATTTGGCAATGATGGATGAATGCTATTGGTATCATCTTCAAAGCTATTTATATCCTCATTGCATATAAATATCTAACATAAATTACAAGTCACAAAAATAGAAAAGCGTAGGTTTAGGTAGTGTTACGATATCTCTATGATTAAAAATTGGTTAAATGAAGTCTATAAGGATAGTGTGAGTAGAGCTACTTCTACTTGATGAATGATTGAATTTTAAATTAGATTGAATGATATAATTCATAGAAAATCATCGTACCAATGTAAAAGACACAAAAGGCATTAAGACAATGTTAATGATCGTGGAATGAACCAATCAAAGTATTGTACTCAATATGTAATTTAACTGTATAGTTTGAGTATGCAATTGATTAGCAAAGACCAAAGGCCAATCTTCGGCCGATTCCCATTGGTGTTGACTTTTTCCCCTCAATCATTATACGATAATAATCATCAGTAGACCAGCTGGTGATTTAGGCCAATAATGGAGTGGTTGGGAGAACACAAACTGGAAATAGACGAAATGGGATATTAGACTAGCTGGATAATGGACGAATTGGCAACGAACCAAATGGAAATAAACAATTATTGTAAGGGGGGAGTTGTCGCTTTATTAACTGTTTATGTTGTCGTAACCTATAGATGTTTCCAAACTGCGAGACGCTGGTCGAAGACGAGCTTCAAGTGAGTTGGATGATAAACGGCACCGACATCGTCATCCGACTGAGCAGCACCAATGTCGTTGGCGACTACGCCGCGTTCGGTCTTAGTGGATCGCCAACGGGTACTTTGATGGTGGCGGGGATGTTGTAGTGACTTTCAAGGATGATATGGAAAATTATTATGCCATTGACTACTATCTTCAAGGCCAATCTCAGGTACGAAAAAAAAAAATCAAGTTGATAGTCACCGGACTACATGTAGACCCACATGATAACGGGACACAGGCTTTATGGAACAGTTTCACCTAAGGTCGACGTTGCCTGCCTGAAACAAAAACAATGAATATTTTGTTTGGACAGTCTATCATTACTGATGATTTTCTTATAGAAATGTACTTCAAATGTCGGATGCCCGATGATGAGGTGTCTGGTGTTCGAATATTGGTAATTGTAATATTATAGAGGGGCCGCAGCCCGGCAGGGGTCATACTTTATATCAAGAATCAGCTCGATAATACAAATTCATGTATTTGAAAGTTATTTCCCTCCGAAATGTTCAGCTGTTCGGCAACAGCCTTAGTCAGCTACGATGACCCAACCTGACCTTTATGACGTAATTTGCAATATTTCATCACGTGCCAATATGATTTGATATCAATAAAAACAACTTGAAATAATGTCCACAATATTGCAGTGTTCCCCTCAAAATGGCGGTGGTGCCTGTCCAGATACAATTTCATCAGCACAAGACGGTAACAACAACGCAGAATTGGTTGAGGCCTATATGGAGAACGGAGTAGTCACAAACATCGTTTACCGCCGGCCTCTTAATGCATCTGGTAAGCAAAATATGCCTTAATTGATAACATAGAATGAACTAGCGGATGGGGGATGGAAGATGGGGAGGGGTACAGTATCTGCTCAGTTAATGGGTTCCAAATCTGCTACTAGCATGTTTGTATATATATATATATATATATATATATATATATATATATATATATATATATATATATACTTTGGCACTTATATCCTTTGGCAAGATATTAACCATCACTTGCTACTCTCCACCCAGGTGTTAAATGGGTACCCAGTAGGATGCGACCGTCATTGTTGGTCAAACAGTTTTTGAGCGTCAAGTAAGGCCTGGCTTGAATGCTCCACAGGGAGTGGAGATTGTGAACACAGTGTGTGCGGGCAAGTACTGAATCCAATGACCGGGGTAATAGTATATTTGTAAAGCGCTTATAGAGACATTGTATTAAGCGCTATATAAAAGCTAAATGTTATGATTATTATTATATACATTTGTTGGTACTACCTCCCTCCCTCAATTCCCTCCCTTAATTCGGTATGCATAACCATAGACATGATTGTGGGGGTCACCAATAATCCATTATATTACAATTATGTCCAACAGGCCTACTAAAATATAAGGCTGATCTGGAAAACCTTTCCTTATATATACTGTAACTTCAACGAAATTTCTTGGAATATACATAGACGAGAAACTGAATTGGAAAACTCATGTGGACAAATTAAGTAAAGTGGTGTCAAAAAATACTGGTGTTATTTATAAGTTGAGATCATGTATACCTCAAGAGGTATTGTTCATTTTTTTACTCTACTCTTATTTTATCATATATCAATTATGGTATGTTGGCATGGGGCAAATCATCCAAAACTCAAATCCACAGGCTTTTTGTTGTGCAGAAGCGGGTTATTAGAATAATTTGTAAAGCAAATTATCGTGCACATACAAATCTACTTTATTATGAAAACAGTATTCTAAAACTAGAAGATCTCTATTCAATGCAACTTGGAATGCTCATGTTTAGCATTCACTCTGGAGACCTCCCTCCTGCCCTTGCTCAAATCTTTAGAAGAAATAACCAAATTCACAGCTATAATACTAGACAGGCTTCTGCTCTCCATTTACCATATGCAAGGACAACCTTCACTTTGAATACACTAATGTCCACTGGCCCCAGGTTCTGGAATTCACTTGATACTACCATAACAAATGCTTCAAGTATCTCAGTTTTTAAACGTAGACTTAAGTCATATTTTCTTGACAAGTATGTCGATGACACATGAATGTGTTATCAAGCTTTATTGTTAGTGTACTGTAGCATATTTAACTTTACTCTTGATCTTTTTTTCGTTAATTCTTGACTTTGACATATAACCCCCTTTATCCCTTTTCTTTTTCTTCTTCTTTCTCATCTGTACATACTACATATACCATATATTCCTACTTGACCTCTGCACTCAGAGAGCAATAACTCATTGATGTCTCGACTTGGTGTCGGCTTGGGTTTGTCCATATTAGATCATATTAGATGCAACGTTGGGTAGTTGTTCTCTGAGAGTATTTTGTAAATAGTTTTATATATTCCATATTTGTTGTTGTATTCATAAATAAGTTATCTTTGTCACATCATATGAGGGGGCCTTAACTTAACAAGCTGTGCTTCAACCAAGGTCTCCTCGTCTTCCTTTGTTCTACATTGTACTGTTATGATTATACTCTATTATATTTTGTCACATGTGTTTTCTGGAAGACAAATAAACTTGAAACTTGAAACTTGAAACTGTCTGATTGAACACATTTTATTATTAGTTTCTTCTGCATTAATGTAATTTTCGCTTTTTTTCTGCTTTTGTTCTCATTACAATGTTTTGCGCGGTTAATTATATTTGGATGGTTTAGTATATTTCTATAGTAATTGGGATATATACTTTTACGACATACTAACTATTATTCAATTCCAATTTCTGCTATTTACTTTTCTTTTTTGCTTCACTTAAACAGACATGCCAGTGACACCTGAAATAACATATTGCAATTTATCGAGCTTTAAAGTTTAAGTCTATGAATTGTCATCAATAAGTTGTTGTTTTTGTTTTGATTATGACTATGTATAATATTTTAGGCATCCTCTGATGCATCTCCTGGAGTCGGAAGAAAAGACTTACGGGTTATAGGAATTTTACATTCCTTTTTTTCTTCCCGGCAACTTCGGGAGGTGCAGCAGGGGAAGCAAATTTTATTCTTTCATACTTTGTATCCTATGTGCCATTCTATTGTACCTTGTATTGTATGTTTGAAATGCCAAATAAATAATAATAATAATAATAATAATAATTTACAATTATTATTATTATTCATATCTTAGACGCAACATATGACAAGGCTTTCACTACTGATGGTCCAATCTACGTCATCTGGGCTCGAGGACCTATCAATGGTGATGGACGTGTTGCTTACCACACTTACCACGATCTACGACGGTCGCCAAGTAAGTCTGACATGTGATTGACTTGATCTATGTTTGAAATATGGAACGAAAAGAAAGGCTCAATTTGACGGGTCGTGAATCCTGCGACGATATGAACATGATTGAATTTCGATTAATTGATATATTAAAAAAGCATTTCATTATACAACAGATCTAGAATGATTGAGCATTTATCAGTGGAACATCGACCAGAATAAATTATATTGATATTGAATACCTGTGTTTAGATTGTATTTGTTTGTGAGTCATTCATTTGCAACAGAAAGTAGGAGATGGACTGGAAAGTTGAAGACTTTTTATTCATTCGTGTTCAAACTAAAGAATTAAATCTTTCTTTCTTTGTTTTTTAATTTGAAGACATAAACAAGTTGTATTTTTGGATCCAATTTTATTAGGCAACATAATGCCATGAACGTTGAGCATATACTTTGGTATTTATGAAGGATCTTTTTTTTTCGTTTAGGGTCTTCGAATCTCACGATCGATTTCGGACGTAATAGCACCAGGTGCCCACCTCTCGGCCAGGGTGCTACTGTGCCACCCATAACAGATGGCTGGGTGATCCCAGGAATTGAAGAACTTGAAGAAGCTACCTTCACCGTGGAGATGGGATTGTCTGGTGGAAGAAAAGGATATGAATCTATCACTGGTAAGAATTGTTCTAAGCACAAAACTTCCAAACTGACTAACTTTGGGTTATGGCAACTCCTCCTATCTCCCCCCTTTGATGTCTTGATCTTCGGGAGCATTGCTACTGTAGAGCCTTGTCACCACGCCCAAAATCGAAAGAAGTCCAACCCCTCCCCCCCCCCCCATTGTTTTTTGTGTTACCCCAAAATAGACTTCCGTCGGAAAATGAGAACATTTAGGCCCATTTCATCAACTATTTACCCTCCCCCCCTTTTCTTTGGAATTATTATTATCATGTGTTTGTTTGGTTTTTTGTTTTTTGTTATTTTGTTTGGTGGTGGGGAGGGGGAGCTTAATGGTAAATTATAACTTTTCTGGCTGCATGCTTTTGTTCGACACCCTCCTACCAATGAGAATGGAATGGCAATTTCCTTGGCAGAGATGTCCGAAACATCCATATTTCTTAGCAAGTTTATATCGAAGGTCTTCGGAAATATTCGTATATTGAAACAGTCAGATTCATTTCGGAATGAATCGTGAATCATTTGGAAATAGTATTTGTTATAATGTTACGTCATCGTGTTTTTCACCAGGCCGTGTTGGTTGGGGAATCGCATGGTTTATCAACGGTCAGCTCATTCCTGAGCTAACCCTGAAACGCAACGTGACCTACACATTCCGTGTCAGTGGTGGAGATGACCCGGTCGTCAGTGGTAACTATCATCCCTTCTATATTACTGATGACGTCAACGGTGGCTATGAGCAGCTCACCGAAGAAGAACGACAGGTGAGTTTGTCATGGTATCTTCTGGCGCAGTTCGCATGGCAAAAGGGCGCACTTTTTAATTTGATGATTTCATAGCTGTAATAAGATCGCAAAGACTTTCGAAAATCAGCATTCCACCACCTTTTGAAATGTGTGAATATTACAATGACGAATTACGTAATCCACACATGATTTGTTGGCGATCTAGTCTTTGGCATACGTCACTGTCTTGTTTTGGAGATCATTTCTCTCTTTCAATGAAGGACTTTATATTTATGTAATCATGGACCCTACCATAATTACATTCGAGCACGAAAAAGAGCAATATGACATATTGGCAAAAGCAAATATGGTTACATCAGTCGTCACATGTGTCAAATTATCTACCGATAAAACGGACTTATTGTTTTTCATACAAAGAACCAGCCCAACTTCACAAAAACGTCTCAGCATATTCTTGAAAGACCTTAAAGATAACCGTTTTGGAGACTTTCAGCATAATGTAACAAAATGTCTTAATCACAAGAAGCAGACATAAAAAAAAATTGAAATGAAAATAGTTTTTTTTTAAGTTGAATGATATATTCTCTGATTAGTTACGTTACCTGCATTCTTATTATGTTTAAGGCTTCTATTATGGTAACAATATGGTTTTGTAAACATGGAAATAGCAAGTGTATCCCACGAACCCTACAATAGTTATAGACATTACAGGGAAAGCATTATTATCATTATAGAATACCGATATAGAGTGTTTAACACGAATGTCTCAAGCAGCCCTTTTCAACCTTTTTGGGGTCAAGGCCCCTTTTAGGAATCAAGGATGTTTTCCGTGCGATTTTAGAATTTGCTGCAATAATCACAGTCACCATTATTCTGTTTGCTATTTTTTCCTTCTCTTTCTCCTCTCTTTTTCAGGGTATTAAGATCTACGCAGGCCCTGAAGGTAAGTCGAACCATTTCTCCTTTTTAATTTTGTATATACCTTTTCCATCCTTAAATGTGCCCCGTCTGTGTGTGTTTCGACGGGTCTAATTGGCAGTTAGTAAACATGTAAATGTTTTATTAACCCCCATGAAACCTTTCCTTTCCTTGTCACTATAAAGTCACTTTTTACTATGTGATTTCAACATTGTTAATTTATGTATAAGAGAGGATCAGAGACCTGCCGTATTTACAGTATCCTGCAATGATGATACATGTAATATAATGTATAGAGAAATAATTCAAAACAAATCTAAAAATGGGATCGTGATGAAAAACTCCTGTAATATATTTAAGGAGCATCCACCTGCCATTATAATCATGAACAACACATACGCTGATCCAATATCATTTAAAACTGGATTGTATATTCCTGTAACTTAATCATATATTGACAAACTTTGAATAGGGCAATTGTATGATGATTTAATTGAATTTGCAAATGAAAAGGTGTCTAGGTAACGGGGTTCCTTCACTTGACTCTCAATCCAAGAGTTGATGGTTCATGGTTCAATTGCCAGCCCGATCCTTTGGAAAGATTAACCTACAGTTTTATGACCAACGGGCTCTGCATTTTCCACCAATTGCCACATATGGATGAGTCATTATCTTACATTTCGCTCTACCGAAGACTATCCAAAAGACTGGCAGGGGGGGGGGGGGGGGTATTTCTTAATGGGACTGGTTTGCTGTTTGCGAGACTTGAACACACATGCACTAATGGTATTTCCACCAAATCTGGTGTCAGCAATATATAACCCACTGCACATAGAAACCCACGACCATCTGCCTTTAACCCTAATAAGGCCGGGCTATTTGAAGTCTTAGTAGGGCCGGGGGGGGGCCATTATGGCCCCCCCCCCCCTTAAGATCTCGGCCGCGAAGCGGCCGATCGCCGCAAAAATTTGCACACATGTCAAGTGAAGTGTAAAGAATAATATGATAATTTCAATTTTTTGAAAAACTCACTCATTTGCATATTTATGGTAATTTATGCAAATAAAGTCATAAAAATCACATTTTTACCCATAAATCATATATTATTCATATTTAAGCATTCTTTTTCACTAGATATATTCATTAGACCATTCTGAATAATAATACAACAAAAAATTTGGAAGAGCCACCTTATTTCTTATGTTATCCCTTGTTTTGATAATTTCTTATGTATTTCATTGTTTTTTTAACTTATGTATTTCATTGTTTTTGTTGTTTTATTTCATCTTTTACTACAATTCAACTATTTTGACTCCCAAAACAACCACCTAAACTTTAAACAAGACCCAATAACCCATGTTTGATCTGATTTTAGGAAAAATGACTTTGCCATATGTTTTGTACACAAATCACGAAAATGAGCGATTTTCGGGCTGACATGCAAAGACAAAAGGTCACGTGACCTTGTAACCGTAGGTCCGATTTTCAAAAAAATTATTTTAAAAGTTGCGCAAGACTCGAAAGAAAAAAGTCAGCGAGCGGCGGGGCGCCATCCATATGCGTTCCTGAGCAATCGGAAAAATTGTGGAGGGGGGGGGGGGCCATAATGGCCCCCCCCCCCGGCCTTATTAGGGTTAAGACTAAATTCGTCTGGTCACGATAAATTCATGTTATTAATTTGACAGAGGGTCCACTTTGCCAGTACATGAGCAGCGCAGACCCTAATTCGTACAGCACGTTTGACGACTATAAGACGACCCTGACCAAGGATTGCGCACCCGGTGATCCGGGCGTACTCGAGTGGACCGTCCCGCTCGATGCACCTGATCTGCTTTACTACCAGGTGAGATAAGTTGTGTCATTCTGGAGATCTGTCTGTTTGTCTGTTTGGCTTTCTCTTTGTCTATCTGTCTTTCTATGTATGTATGAATGTACATGTATATATCTATCTTCCTACATATATATCTATTTATATTCCACATACAAAGAATCTTGCGCTACGATTGGTCAAAAGTAAATCACGTGATGAAAGATAGTTCGCCCATCATTGATGGGAGAAGAAAAGTGTGTTGCACTGTGTTAATAGTAGTACTATGTACATCTATGAAATGTTTCCGATGTGGAATATAAAGCAAATAATCACCTTTTGGTTTCAGGTGATGGCAAACTATCAATTCCGACGTGATCTGGATGTAGCTATCTTTCTGAAGCGAAGCTGAGGAAAGATAGCTACATCATCCAGATCTACCTATCTATCTATCTACATACTCACCTACCTATCTATCAATCAATCTATCTATCTATAAATCTATTTATTTATATATCTATATATCTTTCTATTCATTCATCTATTACATCTAAATCAAGGACACCAATTGTTATGCTTCATATCGAGTTGCTCATCTATATATTATCAGATGTTTTATCTGAACAAATGTTGTAGTAATCTGTCAGCCAATAATGTCTGTCTATATGGTCATTGAAAATTATTTTCCTTTTCTTGTTTTTTCTTTTCTTTCCACAGTGCTACACTCATCGTTTCCTCGGATGGAAAATTAACGTGACAGACAGCGCCACCACCGTCTCACTGTCTGTATTCAACATAGTTCTCCTCTATCTTCTCTACTTAATCTTGTAAAAATCGTTATCTGCAACTCAAATTATTGGCATATCATTTTGTCTTTCATTTCCATAAACCTCTGAAAGACAGTTTTCCAAGATTTTTGTATATACATTTTCTGTGAAGTATGACTATAGTGCGTGGTGGAGGAGTATCATGCATAACGCACAACGTTTTTGCTATATTTGTGATATGCCTTCATAATCCTGATTGTTTTCATGGTTGAAGAGTCTAGACGTTGCGAAGAAATTATTTAGATTAATAATGCCTGTTATACATTCATTCGCACAAAATCTTAGTAGTAGAGTATAATGTGAAAGTGAAAGACGAAATAGTTTCAACAGGATGTCCATTTCATCCATTTAACCTCTGAAGTTTTTTATCATAATGTCTTATAACTGTTGACCTATACCACCAAGAAGAAAGAACATATTGATTGAAACTATTCTGCTATGTCATGTCTCAGGGCTCAAAGTTTTTTTTACCTACGGATGGGCTGTAGGAGCCCCTAATTACTACAATCAACTCTTCGATTCCTGTCGAGCATTTTTTAATTTAAACTGTTTTGTATATTCACTCAACTTGTAAATTTCGATAGATAATAATAGTTACTCGTTATCTGTCGCATATATAAAGTAAAACATGTTTGTCCAGGTTTTACTGACTAAAATAGGAATAGAAATTATGATTCATGATAGTGCATTGTACTGCATGTCTTGCCACGCGTATTATGGTAATGAGACTATCTGTTTTGTGTGGTAACGACCCATTTTCCTTTCAAGTTTGCAGAGTATATCATGACAACTTTGTAATTCTTCAAAAACTGATGTTATTTCTTACATAATATGTTTATTGTTCAGTGCCTCTCTATACAAAAAATACGTGAAAATTATTAAAAACACATTTACGAAATATAGAAAGAAGATAGTGCAACAGTTATTATCAATAGTTCTATATAACTTTCATACCGAATTTCTACTTTGTATGAATTTGCTCAAAGAACTAAATATATTACTTTCTGGAATATAATTTTATATTGTTTTAATAAATTGTTAAACTGATTTGTTAAACTAAATTGTGTGTAGTTTTTAAGTTCAGAGTTCAGAATTCTTTTATGAACTCTAGTACTTCATCTTTTCCTATGCATTCGTACTGTTTGAATATATATATATATATATATATATATATATATATATATATATATACATGTATATATATATATATATATATATATATATATGTCGATAGAAAGCAATAAACGATGTTAAATGGTATTGTTCTTGTGTGTGGGCCACTTTTTTCAGACAGTAGAATAATATGTAGTAACATAACTTTAATAATGATATTGATAAGATATTTGAGGAAGTGAGAGGAGGCGGAAAAAGAAGGGCGAAATACCGGAAGCAGATCCAGGATTATCCGAAAGATGGCTTTTGTTTCTCCGATTCAATTAAAACTAACGAAACAACAATAAAACCTAGAGCGTCATATACCAAAATTCATTGACAAGCAAGCAGGAATAAAAGATAAATTTCCAGACTTTCTACTACTATTATTATTATGATACTGGCTTTCATTCTCTTTTTTTTCCTAGTAGGGGAGGGGGCGTAGACACATCGCCCCCAACCCCCTTTGTCTATTTGAATCTATAATAATACATATCAATATAATGTTATATACTGACAAGACTCATTTACTAACATACTATATAATAGTAATATAGCACATCACTTTATAGCCCAACGCTACTTGGCACCAAAATACCCGGTGCTAGATTTCATATCCTTCCTCGGTTCCTGTCTTGGGCTTCAGTGATAGAACGGACTGTATTACCATTATTGTTATTATCAGTAGTAGTAGTAATAGTAGTAGGAGTATGAGAAGTGATTTTATATTTCGTCATGATAATTATCATTATCATTATTATCATCATCATCGTCAGTAGTATAGTGTCATTACTATTTTTGTTATTATGATTATAATTTATTAATTTTTTTATTATTTTTATTAATACTACCATTATTATCATTATTATCAGCAGCTGCAGTATCATTATTTCGATCATTATCCAATGCAATTTCATACGATTATGAACAATATTTCACATTTAACTCAATAATTAGCAATTTTTCAGTGTTCTTCCCACCTCTCAAAACTCAATTACGATCTCCGCTAGATTTATAATGAACAGATCGCAATAATTAACTAATAATTAACTCAAGTATATACGAGATTCTCAATATGTCCAATACTTCCAATACTTCCTCGTTAGGTTGTACTATGCTTTCCTATAAAACCTTAAAAATGTTTCAATGGGCCGGTATAGCAACACAATTTTCCTACCACGTTATCATGATTATCTAGAAACTGAACTTTTAATCATCATTTGGAAGTAGACGTGGGTCGTGTGCCACGATTCAGAGGCTTATCCAGAAACTGATAAATAGGAGAAGAATCGCCTACAAAAGGGAAGGAGCAGTATACGAATGTATACATGGGGTAGCGTTATGAAGAAACACAGTAGAAATGCACCCTTTTCTAGTTTGCAGTCAAACGCCTCATTGAGCTTTTGCCAGACATGCCACTGTTCTTGACTTTGCCTAAAAAAAAAGAAAAATAGTTTTCCTTTAGGAGCTAGGGCCATTTATTTCAAGGCTCTGTATGAATGGCTGGAAATTAACGAACTAAGAGAAGGGAGAGGGAGACAGAGAAAAAGGGGAATTTAGGAATTTAGAGGGAGGCAGTGATAGAGCAAGAGAGAGAGAGGATGGGGAGGGGTTATTGGGGAGAGAAAGAGAAGAAAGAGGAGAAAAGAGAGACAGATAGAGACAGGTTTTTATGGTGAAATGTCAGCTTAGTAAGTTAAAAGGAGAAAGAAATGTGGAGCAAGACTATGAAGAAGAAATACAAAGTCGATGATGCTAATTATTAAACACCTTGAATGATATTGACAAAAGTTGCAAATTATGTAGTTTTGACTTGTAACATGAAAATATCTCCCTTTTTTAACATTTGAAATAGACACCGAGCTACTGTACCATTACACGATTATTTTTTTTCAATATCCAAATGTTTGTTGCTAAAAATACATTAATAAAATATTTGTATAGAGAGATACCAGGTTTTTTTAAATAATTTTTGTAACGCCCATTAGTGTTTAATGCTTAAAACACAACGGTGTATCTAAACGGCCGGCAAAGTTTAACCATGATAATAAAAATATGTCTCCTCAACCTGATAAATATAGTAAGATAACATTCTAAATACAATTTGCTATCCAGCAAAATGTTATTATTAAAACAACAGTTGATTACACGCCGCAATTTATAAAGGTATGTGTGAATTCAAGCCCGAATAAACTCCTTATCAAACAGTTTGATCCTCGTTATCGTCTGTTTGGTCGCCGTCATCTCGTCCCTCGTCGGTACCCTCTCCATTGTCGGCATTCCTTTCTGGCATCAACGTATCCAGAGTAGCAATGAGTTGACCCCAACATCTTTCTTCTGCAGCAGGATCCCACTCGAGATAAGCAACATGGTTTAGAAGTACCCTCAGGGTGCTGTTCACCAATTCGGGAGCAAGGACTTCCATCAGGATGATGATGAGACGTTGTCCTTCGTGACCCGTTTCATCTTCCAGCATCCTCGTCGAAGCCATCTCAAGCTCCAACTTACACTGGCCATTCTGCATGAAGCGTTCATTAATGATGAATATGGTGGCACGACTGACATCCTGAGCCGAAGACACATTCTCCAGGAGGTTGGAACCCAAGCGGAAGTTGCGAAAGGAGACACACATATCAAAGCCGTGTTCGTCTTCGAGACGAGGAAGCATCTCATCTTCGACGAATGACTTGTCATCATCGTGATGACTGACGTAGGCGTCAAACACATATTCATGGTTGTTGTCTCCCACAGCTCCGTAATTGACATGGCGCTGAAAAGAAACCCCTATGCGGTGATGATAGTAGTTTATCAACCTGAACTTCCAAACGACGAATGATACGATGGTGACGACGAACGCGACGAGGATGACAGTGACAGCAATTATTACCACATGCCACGGTGTTTCACCAGGTGGAAAAATGGATGAGCTGGGATCAGGCCTAGGTAGACAAGACTCACTGAAGAAGTCCTGGAGGGGCTTGCCATAGATGTCACATTGATATGGCCCCTTTCCTGGAGGAGGACTTAGGGTGATAAAAGGAATGAAGTCAGGACTTCGTGTACTTGTACTCGGCCCCGGCAGACTAACATACCAGCTTGCGAAAAAGCAAAGATCCTCGGTACAGTTGAACGGATTTCCATCGAAATTCGCGACCGTTAGATCCCGAGATGCTTTGAGGTTATCAACAGCGTCTGGTGATATTTTAGAGATGGCACAGTACCTCATTTGTAGTGTCTGCAGCTTAGTCGTACTTCTCAAGAACATCAAGTCCATTGGATTGACCAAAAGTGTATTGTGAGAGAGGTCCAACTTCATGAGAGATTTGAGGGTTTGTATCGCAGTCGGTACTTCAACTACGCGATTGTAACTAAGGTCTAATTCATGTAGGGTATGTAACCCCGAGAAGGTTGTGTTAGGAAAATGTCGAATGTTACAACTCGATAAGCAAAGGCCTTTTAATTTCGCAAGACCATTAAACGCATCGGGTGATATATCAAGATAGTTTAGGTTATAGGTAATAGTCAATTCTTGGAGGTTGACTAATTCCGCAAACGCATTTGACGGGATGTTACGAAGACGTTGATTTACCAGATGCAGCTCTTGCAGAGAGGTTCTCAAATGGAAAAGAACTTCACTTGGTATTTCATGAAGACCGTTCCTTTCCAAATAAATGTATGATAACTCGTAAAGCCCCTCAAAAACAAATTGATCTACGAAGGAGACTTGGTAAGTACTTATCGAGAGCCTTTGTAAGGCAGGAAAGACACTCAGTGTATCGTTCGCCAGTATCATCTCGCCGTCAAATATATTCACATTAAGGAACGTAGTATTACTGGCGACACGACTTGGAATAGTATGGTTTAAGGCTTCATGGAAGTTGACCCCGCTGCACCATATGTCGGGGGTGTCACAGTAGCAATAATCGCAGAAAGTCAGAGAAGTGCAACGTCCAACAAACAGCAGGGAGCAGACCCAAACCCAAACACGAACTTGCACCGAGTTGTTCATGATGAATATCCTAGATCGTCGGCAGCATCAACGAATTCTGCCGTGTAAAAATAAAACGTATGAATAGATTAAGGTCATATAAACGGAATGGCTCGGATGATATCGAAACTACTTTACACTTTTCCGGACTGAATATACAAACAATATACGGAAACATATTAAACTTACATAGGAAATGTTTATTTATAGACAGAATTAGATGATAATGAAAGCATTGTTTCAATAAGTCGTTAACGGTTTCAGATGAACTTTCGTTAAACGTGGTGTCCTGTTGACTGCTTACATATTACAGAGTACAATTACAGGCCGATTAAACGGGGCGAGGAACAACGGGCCGCGCCCCCTTTCAAAAGCCAATCGATTCATACGCTAAAGAGGCAAAAATTGTATCTCATGTATATAGAGCTAAATGTATAATTTGTGATGAATGTTATATACCCTTGGGATCCTAGATCAACCCCTCTCTCTCTCTCTCTCTCTCTCCATCTCTATCTCTCTCTCTTTCTCTCTCTCTCTCTTCTTCTTCTTCTCAATCAGTTTTTTTCACGATCTCGCTCCCTACTCCTTCTCGGACCCTAGTCCAGATGCGCTGGAAGCAGCTTGGGATGGGGGCGGGGGGGGGGGGAACACTCCAGGGGTTCACCATTTAGGGGCAGTGGCGTAATGAGGAAAAAAACTCTTTTGGAGGGGGGGGGGCGGAAGAAAAATTTGCATCACCATCACTCTTACATGTTACATGTAAATGCAGGCCACACGGAACGTTTTAAAAAGTGGAATACTAACGATCACGTAGAGTGAAGCGAGCGGAGCGAGTGGAGCATAAATTGGCATGGGGTTCAGGGGCTTTGATCCGGCAGGGGTCAAGGGGCGGATCCCCCAGAAGTTCACGGGTTCGAGGCATTAAATTTCGATCAGATAAGCATATTCAGATACCTTATTTGTGACACTGGCAGGTCAATAATTGGCATGGGGTCCAGGGGGCTGAGCCCCATGAAGCTCAGGGTTTAAAGCATTTAACTATGGTCCGATGAGCATTCAAGGGCCCGTCTTAGGGCCCCTGGTGGGGTTCAGGGGCGGAACCCCGGTAGCTCAGGGTTTTATGGCATTTAAGTACGGTCAGATAAGCATATTTTGATAACTTATTTTTGAAGCTGGCAGGTCACTAATGGATCCAGGGGGCTGAGCAGGGACGGATCCAGCCGTCAGCAGGGGAGGCGCCAAAGAGGGGGCCTAATTCGTGAGAAAATATTAAGCAGGACAGTCAGCCGATATTACGCTGTGAGGGGGGTGGGGTGGGGGTTGAGCACTAATTTTGTTTCCCATTTGTTTTACATCGCACCCCCCCCCCCCCTCCATGGATCCGCCACTGGGGCTGAGCCCAATGAAGCTCATGGATTTTTAGGCATTTTATTACGGTTAGATGAGCATCCATGCAGGGGCCCGCCTAGGGCCCTTGATGGGGTCCAGGCAATAGAATTCCCGGAAGCTCAGGGGATTTCTTTCTTTTTATCGTCATAATCATCGTCATTAGTAGGAGCAGTAGTAATAGTATTTGTTGTTAGTAGCAGTAGGAGAAGTAGTAGTAGTAGTAGTTTGATTATTATAATTAATTTTGTTATTATTATTAATACTACCAGTATTATAATTATTATCAGCAGTAACAGTATTATTATTGCAATTATTATCATATGTAATTTCATACGATACTGAACAATGTTACACATATAACCCGATAATTTTCAATTTTTCAGTGTTGCTCCCAACTCTCGAAATTCAATCATAATCTCTGCTTGATTTATAATATAAAGATGTCAATAATTAACTCAACAACTCTCAAAGTGTCTTCTACTTTCAGTTTTACATATTTCATTTTATTGTACTTCCTCGTTAGGTTGGATGCTTTCCTACAAAATCATGAAAATGTTTCGATGGGGTATAGCAACACAATTTTCCTATCAAGCTATCATAATTATCTAGAAACTGAACTTTTACTCATCATTGTACAATTTAAAAAGGGAACGACGGACCTAGGCCTCCTTGAGCTTTTGCCAAACATGCCACTGTTCTTGACATTGTCTGAGAAAATGAGAAAATAGTTAGGCCAGTTTAGGGGGTTCGAGCCCAACCACATGTTTCCTATGAGGGACAATTTATTACAAGGCTCTTAATTGAATGGCAATGGAAATAAACGAACTAAGAGAGGAGAGAGGGAGACGGAGAGAAAGGGGAATTGGAAGGGAGGCAGTGACATAGACAGGGAGAGAAAGAGGGGGATGGGAAGGGGTTAAGGGGGAAAAGAGGAGAAAAGAGAGACAGATAGACAGACAGAGACAGGTTTTTTTCTGGTGAAATGTCAGCTTAGTAAGTTTAAAAGGAAAAAGAAATGCTGAGGAAGACTATGAAGAAGAAATACAATACATATATTTAACCAAAAATATAGAGCATGATTTTGTTTCAAGTTTCAAGTTTCAAGTTTATTTATTTCACTTTATCAAAAATAACATAATTGAACATAATGAACAATGGTAATTATTATAACTGAACATACAATATAAAAAACATAAGAGATTACCATGATAAATCAATCAATAAAGTGGGGGATCTACTAAAAAGCGAAGCTTGTATTATGTAGGTCCCGGTTCGTAGGTTTGTGTATAAATAAGGGTATTTGAATTAACATATTTACAAAAGCATATGATTACACGAGGGTTATCTTTAAGTGACACATTTTACTAAACATATCGTAAACAATTGAAAAAAGGAAGAGTTCTGTGCTTTCCTCTGCATAAACGAATATATATATATATATATACATTAAATAAAATGATCAGTGCTTATTTTAGCACTGCTTGTGTGGAGAAAAATAATAATTGCAAGGAAAACAATTTAGAAAAGAGAACAGGTACGTAAGGAAAGATGAATAACGAGAAGAAAAAAAAGCAATACGAAAAGAAATAAACATGGGACAAGTGAGAACGTTGTGAACAAGGGGAAAGAAAATAAAAAGGGAGAGAGCTATAAAAGGGAGGGGCAGAGATATCAGGGAAGAATTAGCTCAGGAATAAAGTCGTCTTTGACCGCTAGTAGAGAGTGAATGGAATGAAAAGCAGATGTTAGGTGTAACGTGTTTAGGTATCATTGTTGTCGTAGGTATTCAACAAGAAATGCTTGAGTTTACGTTTAAACATGTTAAGTGTGGGGGTTGATTTGAGAGCCGGGTTGAGTGAGTTCCAGAGTATGGGTCCAGTATAAATGAATGTTTTTTGGAAAGTAACTGTTCTTGTGCGAGGGGGTGAAAATGATTCGACTGCCTAGTTGGGTAGTTATGAATTTCCTGGTTTTTAATAATTATTTCCGTTAATCTTATTGGTAGATCGTTTACCTCAAGTTCATACATAAAATTACCAAGGTTGTAGGAGTATAAATCATGCATTTTCAGGGATTTGCTTTGGTGGAAAAACAGGTTGGTGTGAGCACGATATCTTTTGTTAAAAATTATTCTCATTGCTCTTTTTTGCAAGAGGTGTATTTTATTTAGGTTAGATCTTTTGGAGTTACCCCAGGCGAGAATGCCATAGTTCAATATAGATAAAATCAGAGTACAGTTCAACGTATGAAGGGTCTTCCAGGGGGGAAAATGCTTCTGTTTATTAATAATAACAATGTTTCTAGATACTTTTTTGCAAAGGTAATGTGTTTATGTTTTCCATGACAATTGATCGCCGATCATGACACCCAGAAATTTAGATGATTCTACCTTATTTATGGCCAGATCATTCATGATTTTATTTCCTGGTATTGTATGAAGAGTATTACTGAAAAGCATAAGATTGGTTTTGTCTAGATTTAAAGAAAGTCTATTGGCTCTAATCCATTTAGCCACGTTGTTTAATTCAGTATTTACAATATGTTTTAGTTGATGTGGGTCTTGATGAGAAAAGAATATATTTGAATCGTCCGCCACCACTATAAAATTTAATATTTGCGATGATTTATAGAAGTCATTGACATAGATGATAAAGAGTAGTGGACCGAGGATCGAACCCTGCGACACCCCACAACTGACTTCTTTTTCACAAGATTTATGGTTATGAAATATAACAAATTGTTTTCATTTGTGATGTTGATGATGCTAATTATTAAACACCTTGAATTATATTATAAAAAGTTGCAAGTTATGTAGTTTTTACTTGTAACATGAAAATATCTCCCTTTTTATCATTTGAAATAGACACCGAGCTACATTGCGATTAACGAACAAACATAAAATGCTTAAATTGTACCATTACATGATTTTTTTAAATTTTTGTTATATTCAAATGTTTTTTGTACACATTTATAAAATATTTGTATAGAGAGATACCAGGTGTTGTTGTTTTATATTATGTAACGCCCGATAGTGTTATGCTTAAAACGGTGTATATGTACACGGCCCGGCAAACTTTAACCATGATAATGAAATTTATGAAAATATGTATCCTCAACCTGATATATAATAGGATAGAATTCTAAATACAATTTGCTATCCAGCAAAATGTAATTATTAAAACAACAATTCATTACACGCAATTTAAAAAGGTCTGTGTAAATTCAAGCCCGAATAGACTCCTAATCAAACAGTTTGATCCTCGTCGTGTTCATTATCGTCCGCTTGGTCGCCGGCATTCCTTTCTGGCACCAACGTATCCAGAGTAGCAATGAGTTGACCCCAACATCTTTCTTCTGCAGCAGGATCCCACTCGAGATAAGCAACATGGTTTAGAAGTACCCTCAGGGTGCTGTTCACCAATTCAGGAGCAAGGACTTCCATCAGGATGATGATGAGACGTTGTCCTTCGTGACCCGTTTCATCTTCCAGCATCCTCGTCGAAGCCATCTCAAGCTCCAGCTTACACTGGCCATTCTGCATGAAGCGTTCATTGATGATGAATATGATGGCACGACTGACATCCTGAGCTGAAGACACATTCTCCAGGAGGTTGGATCCCAAGCGGAAGTTGCGAAAGGAGACACACATATCGAAGCCGTGTTCGTCTTCGAGACGAGGAAGCATCTCATCTTCGACGAATGACTTGTCGTCATCGTGATGACTGACGTAGGCATCATAAACATATTCATGATTGTTGTCTCCCACAGCTCCGTAATCGACATGGCGCTGAAAGGAAACCCCTATGCGGTGATGATAGTAGTTTATCAATCTGAACTTCCAAACGACGAATGATACGATGGTGACGACGAACGCGACGAGGATGACAGTAACAGCAATTATTACCACATGCCACGGTGTTTCACCAGGAGGAAAAATGGATGGGCTAGGATCAGGCCTGGGTAGACAAGACCCACTGAAGAAGTCCTTGAGGGGCTTGCCATAGTTGTCACATTGGTATGGCCCCTTTCCTGGAGGAGGACTTAGGGTGATAAAAGGGATGAAGTCAGGACTTCGTGTACTTGTACTCGGCCCCGTCAGACTAACATACCAACTTGCGAAAGAGCAAAGATCCTCAGTACAGTTGAACGGATTTCCATCGAAATTCGCGACGGTTAGATCCCGAGATGCTTTGAGGTTATCAACGGCGTCTGGTAATATTTTAGAGATAGCACAGTACCTCATTTGGAGTGTCTGCAGCTTCGTCGTACTTCTCAAGAACATCAAATCCATTGGATTGACCAAAAGTGTATTGTAAGAGAGGTCCAACATCATGAGAGATTTGATAGTTTGTATCGCAGTCGGGACTTCAACTATGCGATTGTAACTAAGGTCTAATTCCTGTAGGGTATGTAACCCCGAGAAGGTTGTGTTAGGTAAATGTCGAATGTTACAAGTCGATAAGCAAAGGCCTTTTAATTTCGCAAGACCATTAAACGCATCGGATGATATATCAAGATAGTTTAGGTTATAGGAAATAGTCAATTCTTGGAGGTTGACTAATTCCGCAAACGCATTTGACGGGATGTTACGAAGAAGTTGATTTACCAGATGCAGTTCCTGCAGAGAGATTCTCAAATGGAAAAGAACTTCACTTGGTATTTCATGAAGACTGTTCCTTTCCAAATAAATGTATGATAACTCGTAAAGCCTCTTAAAAACAAATTGATCAACGAAAGAGACTTCGTAAGAACTTATCGTGAGGCTTTGTAAGGCAGGAAAGACACTCAGTGTATCGTTCGCCAGTATCATGTTGACGGCAAATGTATACACATTAAGGAACTTTGTATGACTGGCGACACGACTTGGAACAGTATGGTTTAAGGCTTCATGGAAGTTAACTCCGGTGCACACTATGTCGGGGGTGTCACAGTAGCAATAATCGCAGAAAGTCAGAGAAGTGCAACGTCCAACAAACAGCAGGCAGCAAACCCAAACCCAAAGACGAACTTGCATCGAGATGTTCATGATGAATAGCTTAGATCGTCAGCAGCATCAGCGAATTCTGCCGTGTAAAAAGAAGATGTAGAAATAGAATGTCATATAAACGGAATGGCTTGGCAGATATTAGAACTACTTAACACACTTCCGGACTGAATATACATAAAATATACGGAAACACTTTCAACTTAGATAGGAAATGTTTATTTCCTTATACCGTGTAAGTTGAGTCAAAACGTAACGCGAACAGATCAGCAAGATGCACAGCTGTAGCAGACACTTTGTAACTCTGCACATGTTATCAATGTGAAAACTATTGTAGCGTAATTGCATTATTTACTCACCAGAAATTATTAGATTCTCATGAAAGCATTCAGTTTTAACAAGTCGTTAAAGACGTTAACGGTTTCAGATGAACTTTCGTTGTAGTTTCGGAGGGTCCTGTGTCAGAATTGCTTTCAGATAAGAATACACACGTACAGGCGGGGAACACGGGCCGCCCCCTCTTTCAAAAGCCAATCGATGCATACGCTAAAGAGGCACAAAATTGTATACTAATAATTATACAGAGCGAAAAGTAGAATTAGTGTTAAATGTTATTGGGATCCTGGATCCACCCCTGTACAAAAAAAAATGTCGACCCCTCACCCCCTCTCCCCTATCTGTCTCTATCTATCTATCTTTCTCTATCTATCTATCTTTCTCTCTCTCTCTCTCTCTCTCTCTCTCTCTCTTCCTCTCTCTCTCTCTCTCTCTCTCTCCCTATTTCTCTCTCTTCTTCTCAGTTTTGGATTGGGGGGGTGCAAACACTCCAGGGGGCTCACCTTTCATAATTATAGGCAGTGGCGTAATGAGCAAAAAATTGGGGGGGGGGGTGGAAGAAAAATCGGCATCACCATCACTCTTACATGTTACATGCAGACCCCGCGGAATGTTTATCAAAGTGGAGTATTAACAATCAGGTAGAATGAAGCGAGTGGAGCATTAGTTGGTATGGGGTCAAGGGGGTGATTCACTAACAGCTCAAATCGATCCCAAATTTCTCTTAGGAACGATATCGTTCCCAGTTAGTGAATCACCCCCCCCCCCCCCCCTCCCCCAGGAGCTTTAGACTGACGGGATCAAGGGGCGTGGGGTCCAGGGGGCTTAGTCTCATGAAGCTTATGGGTTTTCGGCATTTAATTACGGTCAGATGAACATATTTTGATACCTTATTCATGACGCTGGCAGGTCACTAATTATCGAGGGGTTCAGGGGGATGAGCCCCATGAAGCTCAGGGGTTTTAGGCATTTACTTACAGTCAGATGAGCATAATTCGATACCTCGTTTTGTGACACTGCAATAGCAGGCCACTCACTCTTTCTTTCTTTCTTTCTTTCTTTTTCTCTTTAACATACTTTTTCAAAAAAAGTAAGGGGGCTCGAGTCCCAGAGCACCGGCGTTCTGCAGACCCTGACATGAAGGCTTCTAAATGAAGATATGTTTTTCCTTACTGTAAATTTGGGAATTCGTAATCTTCCAACAAGCGCATAAAAAAGAAATTGAGGAAAAGTTCCAGAAATTCATGTAATTTCAGCAACATTTGTAAAACTCTGGCATCGAATAAGAAATAAACCACGTTTGAATTTAGGGGGGGGGGGCAATTGACCCCCCTTCCCCTTAGTACGCCACTCCAGCAAAGCTTAGAGAGTCAATGATAATGCGTATTGACCTTTTTGCACTGCACTACGTGTTAATAGGCAGCATTTGCACACATGAATAGTCAATACACTCATTATACACAAATGCACACAATTATGTCGATGTGGTTGATCGGCAAGTATGACAGTAGACTTACAATTTGAATTTTTAAATTATTCTTTCTAACACCGGTAAGTTTAAAAAAAAATTGTATTGACTGCTATTTTATAGGTGTCATCAATAACACTGAAGTACCGATTTGTAGTGAAATCAGATTATTTTTGTACAGTAGTCTAGTATTTTAAATGTTGAGAATCACAGGCGCGTAGCCAAGGTGGGGCCAAAAAAAAAAAAAGCCGGCAAAAAAAAAGAGGGAGAAAGAGAAGAAAAAAAAGGAAGAGGACGTAGGAAGAAAAAGGGAAAAGGAGTCGAGAACGATACAACGAATCGTCTTCTTTCTCTAATATTTTAATAAAACGTCAAAGCTTCCGCGCTATGCGCATGATGGGCGGACTGAATTCAGACAAGGATTATGAGTCGAGAAAGGTACAAGAATCGTCTTCTTTCAAAGCTTCCGCGCTTTGCGCGGGAGGGGGGAAACTCCCCCTCCCTGCACCCACCCCCCTAGGGAACGCGCTATGCGCGCTCTTTAAGTGATTAGCACGCTTCGCATGCTCACTACCGCCCCGCCCCCCTAAAATGAAATCCTGGCTACGTGCTTGGAGAATCATAGCACAGCTTTTGATACACAGCCAGGATAGTAATGCAGCTATTTGTGTAGTACGCCACTGTTCAGGGGCACGATATGCGCGTATGATCGCTATTATCAAATACTCCATTGATAAATTTAGGGGCATGCGGAATGTCAAGGAAATTCATTTTCTGTTTAGGCCTACTCTCCTTTCTTTGAATAGAATATAATTTGTATGTGATTCTATTCAAGTTTTATTTTTTTAATTTTTTAATTTGGTTAAAAATACAAACCATTTTTACTCCTTAACTGCTGATCTGTTTTCGGGGGCGACCATCCCCTACCCCCCCCCCCCCCCCCACCGCGCTTCCGGCGTCTATGCTCCTGTCACTTAACTATGAGTGCTCCTAGCTTCTTTTTCCTTCTTTATTTCTAAAAAGAAGGAGAAAGTTCTTTAGTTAAAAATATGCCTAATGGCTGTTTAATTCCAATAGTTGTATCATAATAAATTTTCTTTTTCACATCCGTATATATATTGAGGACCACGGTTAGATTTTGAAATAGTGTTAGCGATAGCAGTGTTTAAAAAAAATTACACTAAAAGATTTAAAAACAATAATGATAACAATAATGATAAAAACATAAAAAAAAGGAAAATTTCCTCTTTTTGGGGAGGAGTTTTTCTTCAAAATTTTAATCATCACAAGTCAAGAGCCCTCTGCGTATACATAATGGTCATGTCTCAAAAATGAAAAGTCCCATCCGTCGTGTAACTGTAAGTCGTCGACAAGCGTGACCAGATGTGCTTGTAATTTAGGACTTTGATGAGGTAATTTTTTGCTTTGATAGTCTTTCATTTCTTTCACTGATAATAAATTATATGTTGTTTCTGCTATGTAGCTTAATGATACCGAAAACTACATATTTCTGTGCTTGTATTGTTATGACTAACGTGAAACTTGGTACGTGGGACAAGGTTAATGGCAATGTGTTAAGTTCAGGGATTTTAGCCTTATCATATAAAATCGACAGAATGAACGTAATATTAGACTGTAATTTGGTAAATAGACCTCTAGATCCGTCATAGCAGCACTTAATAATTATATTATTCATAGTAGAGTCTATAAATCTAGGCATAGATATCTATTATCTACTAGATCTAGATCTAGACCTCTCTTTCTAGATCTAGATTCTAGATTTAGACCCTAGATCTTTTTTCTTTTTTTTTAAGCATCATTTTGACATTTAGTGATTTACAAAAGCTCATCTGTCATTTCTCTGGACAATTTTGACCTGTTTAATCTAGGTAATCTGTTAATTCGAGTTTTAGCAGCTGTACTCCTGTAGCGTGTAAAAAATGTATTCTAAAAGTAAAACAGTAAATTTGACTGACTTTGTATAGTAGGGTGTCTGATCGCGCACCCAATGTTGTGTGCTAAAACCCTTCCCATAGAGATTGTACGCTTCCCTATGTGGTCTACGTGCATGGCGCGACCATCCAAAATTGGTCAATGATTTTATGAAAAAATTTGAAATTCAAACCTTTATAACAAATGATCCTGAAGGTGAAACTCAATAAATGAGGTGTCATATGAAAGAGCAGGTTTTTCTCCATATTCCCCATCGGGGGCCACCCCCAGAATTCTAAAAATATCTTGGTCAAAACAGCGATTGAAATGTTGTTTGCATCCTAGCTCCAAAATTTGCCACTTTCCTGAGCTGCCGCCCCGCGGCTTAAGCAGGGCTAGACGTAAGGATAATATCCAGATGCTTTTTTTTTCGCTAGCCCCAAGGGATCATTTGTTATAACAGTTTGAAAATACCCTTCCCACATTTTTGGAATCAGCTAATTAGGGAGGCGTGAGCTCCGCTCAGTCCAAACCATGGTTACATCGTAACATGTGCGCTTATAGTGAATGAAAGTATGGGTGGCCGATTCTCGCCATAGAACCCGGAAGTGAATACACGTTGTAGTCAATGGCAATATCGCGGAGATTGTCTCCGCGATATTGCCATTGACTACAACGTGTATTCACTTCCGGGTTCTATAGCGGGAACGGCCACCCATACTAGTCAATGGCACATATCGCGGAGACAGCGTGGCTCAAGCTTGCAAGTCGCGCATTGGCTGAGCAACTTGCGTACGATATGCATACGCTTGCATATCGCGCGATACAGCTGTTTGGCTAAATTTAGCAAAACAACATAACTCTGCGTGTACGTCTTTTTCGTCGATTCTGAGCAAAATGCTATGAATATTTCAGCATTTTGAAGGGGCTGTATCTTTTGATAGAAACATCGGCGAGACTTGAAATTTGAAATGTATTATTCTGATTACATTTTTAATTCAAATATCAAACAAAAATGGTGAAAAACGATCCCAAATTGAAAATTGAAAAATCGTTCAGACACCCTATGTATAGATCTAATACGTCTAGATCTAGACTAGACCCTAATCTGTGAAATATATTTATAGATTTTTAATCTTGACACGTTTATCTATCTGTTGATGATAGTTTTTCTAAGTGCGAGCGTGTGTAGGGTTTGTGCGAGAAAAGATTTACGCACATGCGATGAGCTTGTGCTTATGAATGTAGCTACTTAATGAATTATGCATATATGGATTGCGGTGTAGCTGCTACTGCTAGTGCCAGTGGCATCGATGCAAAGCTGTTAAACTCTGTACACAGGGCATGGGAAGCAAACTGTTGTGTAATGCCATGATGTCATTTCTGAACTGCATTGTGGGACTGGGACAGGCTTTCAATGAATTGGGTAAAAAGAACTCGGTAAAAAGAAATTGGGCAATATCGTAAACTAACTCATGACATTGTGAAATTGTGATTTGCCTGATCATTTGCCTTTTGCTGTTGTCAACCGACATGACATTAGCAACCTTGCTAACTCGTATTGAGAAAAAAATACCGCTTCGAAATGATCATAAAGTGCCTCAAAAAAGTTAAAATCTTTGAGTGACCGGTTCTACCATACTCATTTTCTCCAATAGACTGTAGTGTAATATAAACCGTCAGGAAAACGAAAACTGAAATTTCGATTTCCAATCGTAAATTTCTTGATAATCAGACAGGCGATCAGCTTGTAAAAGTCATGGGATTCCTGACTGAGCTAAAGGTTTATAATTGTGATTGCAGCATGAATCTGAGGCAATGTTACCAAGTCACTTTAAGGCTTAATGCAATTCAACCACTCTAACTTCACTTGTGATTTTGTGAATTATGATGGTGAAAGCCTTTGACTCGTGTCACTCCTGAAGAAAGTGGAAAATTTAGTAATTCAGTCAGTCTACTCTTAAAGTGACTCAGTAAAATTGTTGAAGGTTCATGAAAAAACTGCCTAAGTTTTGTATGAAATGTTACTTATTTTATTCCTTCTACTTTACTAACCCACTAACATGCACAAAATCCGGAACAAATTCTCAAAACACAAAGATATTTACAGTTTTCTTTGAAGGTGTCACTGTGCGACACCCTCTAACAGTAAATTCTCCCAACTTTTTTTGAATTTTCCTAACCGTGTTTCATGCAAACAAGACATGGCAGGCATTAACAAAAATAGTTCAACACTTAAATGTCTGGAATTGTATATATACTTAATTCAATGCTTTGTGACGACATTTACATTCACCTAAAATGTAATTAGATTGTAATAATATGGTTGGGAGAATTAAGGAATCGATCAGATCAGTTTTTCCCAATTTTTATCATTGATAATGGTCTGTTTTCATTCAAACTTTCAGATTTTCTTTCATTGTACATCTAGCATTGAAGTCCCTACCTTAGCACCATTTTCCCTCATCTGAACAATGTTACCAGGTCTCTTTATTTTTAAGGTCAATAACTTTTATGCTCTGTACATGCCCCACATTTCTCACAATTTGTCTTTCAGATCATGTTAATACTTGCAATGTTTTTAAATCAACAGGGTTTGAACCATCCTACATGTCACCAAGCTAACCACCGTCATACAAGCTTACAGGAGGTGATCTAGTAACACCATGGTCTTCTTTACATGCAACGCTTGCGGCCAGGCCATCAAGAAAGCACAGGTAGAAAAGCATTATCAGCAAAGATGTAGGAGCTGTGAAGTGCTCTCCTGTATGGATTGTGGCAAAGACTTCTAGTAAGTCCTATATTAAGACACATGAATTGGTTGCCAATTACTTAATAGCAGAAAGTGCATTGTAAACGTAGGAATGACAGAAGTTTTAGTAAAAAAATGTGTTGCTTTTCATAGTGATTGATTGAATTTCAACTCATCCACCTGATAATGATAATTTGTATTGTTATTAAATACGAAATCATCTGAAAGCAACAAACACCCCCCCCCCCCTCCAAACAACAAAACAAAACAAAACAAAATAAAAATGTACAGAGAAATCTAAAGCACCCATAGAATATTTTCAAATGGTTGTGGATCAAAGAACAAAATAGCAGGAAATTATTTCATATCAAGGCCAGAGACTGGCATGGAAGTTAATTTTGAGTTCACTTCTTTGCCTGTGAGTGTGTCTTTGACATGTCATAACCCTTTATGCAGAGTGTAATTTGAGTCCTCTCTGGCATTTTATAATGTGTAGCAATGCAAAAGTAATCAATTAACTTGATATTATGATGATAGAAACACAAGGAAGGATGTTGACTTGTTCTAATATATTTTCTTCACTGTACTCTCGTTATTTGAGATTGTACTACACTGGAGATATCAGACGATACTCGTAATGTTTCCTATAACATTTCTTAGCCATGCTTTAGTGAGGATGACTACCGGTACAATCAGCACACACTGTATATCAGACGATGCTTGTTACGTTTCCTATAACATTTCTTGGCCGTTCTTTAGTGAGGATAATTACAAACAGCACACACTGTGTATATCACACAATGCTCTTTTTTTTTTCCCTATTACATTTCTTAGCCGTAACTTTAAGTTACGGCTAAGAAATTTGATGACGACTACAAACAGCACACACTGTATATCAGACGATGCTTATTTTGTTTCTTATTATATTTCTAAACTGTACTATTATCAATTTGAGATTATACAAGACTGACGGTGACTACAAACAGCACACACTGTAAATCAGACAATGCTTGTTTTGTTCCTATTACATTTCTAAATTGTACTCTTGTTTCTTTAATAGTGGGGATGAATACAAACTGCACACCCAGTGTATATCTGAAGATCAGAAGTATGGAGGCAAAGGTTACCAGGCCCCACAGAACTCTAACAAGGGAGAAGCCAAACAGGAACAATGGCTGCTGGTAAATTCATTTTCTATATTTACAACATAATTACCAATATACAGTTGTATGTAGATATAGATTTTTGCTGCTGCTGCAAGAAGTGTACTTCTCTTTTTTCCTTGTTTATATTAATGTTCGATGGTGATTTTTTATTTTTTTAAATAATTATGTTGATCTTTTTATGTATTTCAATTTGGTGGCCCCTTTTTATAAGCCCTGCTTTCTCCGGGGTCACCGGACCATCATTGTGTTCTTCTAAATTCTTGATATAACTTATTTCGATTGTATATATATTTTGATGGTTGAACAAATAAATGAATCGAAATTGAAAAATCCCAGTCTGTCTTTGTGCCCCCCAAAAAGAAGAAAACTATTAAAGGGAGGGAAGATAATATGACCCCGAAGCTTTGTATCATTTGTTTTGAGTCAAGAGGAGTTAATTCTTTGTAAAATCATAAGAAGCCCTTCTGGCTCCAAATAGAAGTATGATGAGAAAGACTATCAAGCCCTTTGAGAATGCTAACACGAGAGAATCTAGAAATAACAACGGCTTCAGGTATATTTGTTTTCTATCCTTGGGAGTCCATGTGTAATGAATAAGGGAATAGAAAGAGTGAAGTGTGAAATGGTCAGGGATCTGCATATATGAGGGCAAATCCAATGTACATGTATGTCCCATATTACCAAGTAATGCAATTTTGAGCATAAATCAGCACAATGTATCATGTTATTGGATACTTTTTCTGATCCAAGGCTCGATACAGTTAACAGATGAAATACTGAAATTTTAGATGTGAGAAGTAAAATGTGGAACAATTATTTTGGACTTACCCGGATTTCGCCTTTGGAATACCTAGCAGGGTTCAAAATAAGCAGTTGCCCTGATGTAATAACACAAAAGTTCTGCCCAGGTGGCACCTGAAAAAATCTGACCATTGTTTCATTTGAATTTTGAGTAGATACTGTTAAGATCCACCAATAGTTGAGTTTGGCAACATGTACATTGCTCTAGCTTTCCCGGAAGGAACACACAAAGTATCGATTGTTGGAACACCTTGGAGAAAAAAATTGAATTGTTTTTAAATCAAGGTTCAAGTTTTAATGTACTGTAATTATGACAGGTTTATCTTATACATCTTGTGGGTCAAATTCTGATGTAATTAAAGCAGAGAATAGAGTTATGAGCTGTGTAAATGTAATTTCTCCCCTTCAATTTGAAATTGTTATTGTGTCGTCCTTTTGAAAATATTACACGCACACCCCCCCCCCCCTCCCCTCCCTCTCTCTCTCTCTCCACACACACACATCCTTTTAGATGATCAAGAATCTTTTTAATTTAATACTAAGTGTAATTTAACCGATTCTAGTATTATTTCTTTGCAGCGTGTAAGAGAAGCTGTTGGAGCGGGAAATATCAGCAGCAACATCAAAAACCTGCTGGAGCAGATTGCAGAATATCCCAACGTTCCCAGAAAAAAGAGCAAATTTGAGGTACAGTACCATACCTTGGCCTAATCCTCAAGTTAAACCTGTATCAGGATGGCTACCTGCAAACATATATAACTTTATATCAGGGCTTAAATTAATCCAAGGCCACAAAGGCCATGGCCTTGGATGCCCCTTTGAATGGCCTCAATGCCCCTCTCATTGGCCTTGGAGATTTTTTGTGCCCTTTCCAATTCTTCCTATTTGTGCTGTAATATAGGAATGTGCCCTACAGAAAAGTGATCTTGCCCTAAAAATATTGAAATTTAACGCCTGTTATATGCTCTGGCTCTTAATGGTTAGGAGCCAGAGCATATAACACTGAGTTCCTATAGGAAATATATTTATTCAGATGGTCATATCTCAGCCAATACTTAACATATTAAATTGGTTTTTGACATTTGGACATTATTTTTGATGCTCTTTTGGAAAATGAAGAAAAAATTGAGAAATTCTAAAAATAGATTTTGATGACGTCACAGCTTCGGTACTCTCTAGGAAGGAGTCCCCTCTGTACACCCCAAATGTCTCCATCCATGCCTAAATTGGAATATTGCATGGAAAATATACATGCATACATCAAAAGAGTAGTAAAAATATGTTTATAGACCCCCATTTCTTGTTACTCTTTTCAAATGCTGTCAGATATTTTTCATGATAAATATTATAGTGATACTGAGAAAAAAGTTGTTAGAATATTGATTTTGATATTTGCAGGAGGGATTTTATACTTTATATCAGTATGGAAGGAATCAAATGTAGAGCTATTCAATGATGAATCTGAAGGCTGTAAGGGCATTTATACCATTATTTTTTTCTTCTCCTATGTCATGTTATTCTGCTACAGAACTTCGTGAGGAACAGTTTGAAGGTCCATCACCCAAAGACAATTGAACAAGTCTGGGATGTTTTCAGTGCTGCTACAGCTAAACCAGTAAGACTTTGATTTCTTTATGGGCTCAGTTTAATACGTAGTCCACAGAGCTGCCAACTAGTACGGATTTTCCGTAATTGGTACGGAAATTAACGACCATTACGGAATGTTGTCTCAAATTACGGATTTAAAAAAAAAAAAAAAAAATTTTTTTTTTTTTTTTTTTTTTTTTTTTTTTTTTAATGAATTAAATATGATTTATCGTAGCGAGTGCTGTGAATAGGAGCCATTTTTCATGATAAACTGTGTTGTGATGACCTGAAATTCAATACTTAACATCTTTGTGTGAGTAAAATCACCAAAAATTTCAGATAATCATGCGTCCGCGCAGTGTTGGCGTGTCGTTTTTTTAGATTCATAGCGCCGCATAAGAAATTACTGATTTATACCCCAAATTACTGATTTTGAGCCTTGTGATTACTGATTTTCTGTTCTGGAGGTTGGCAGCTCTGCGTAGAGGAAGAATTATGTGCTGTACTTGATATTTCTGGTGATTGATGCTTGTTTCAAGTTCTGTAATTTTCAAGAGGACAGATGTCTTCAGGGATATTAGTTGTCATGGGAGGAGCTTTGTGTTGGAGGAGTTGTCCATGTGGAAGGCACTTATATGTGCACATATCATAGTCATTTCCAAGAGGTCCAGGTTCCCATCTTATAAACAGTTAATTGCAACTTTTTTCATCATTGATATCAGTTGCAACTATGTACGTAAGAGATAATAGCCTGTGAACTTGCGCTTGATTCAGATCAATCGCAACTCTTATCTAAGGCAGGACGTAGTAGTCCAGGGTGGTTGTCCTGAAATCAAAGCGATCTTAGTTCATTTAACTTTTTAATAGGTAGTATTTCACCATCAGCGTTGCACGAGCTGTCCTGGATTAGTTTTTCTTTTCTAACAAGATTAATTTTCCCTTGTTTTACAAAGGGTTGGTGACTTTTGCTTCAACATTCATCTTGACGTATTGAACAGCATTAGTATTGATCATCAGTTTTACTGTTTCAATATTAGCTTACACTACATTCAATTTTGTCTTCCACAGGATGCTTCCAAATCTACACAGCCAGTACCCAAGGAAACAAGTGAAGCCCAAGGAACAGTTTCTCCCAATTCTGTCCCTGATGGAGGTGTCCAAGAGAAAGAAATGGAGGAAAAGGCTGAAGAAATGAAAGGCAAGGATAAAAGATTGTCTAAACATTCTGAAACTAGCAAAAGTGGTCAGAAAAATAATATGAAAAATGCCAAGGCTGGACAGAAGAGAGAGAAGGATAAAGGAGCATCAAAACATTCTGAAATTGGAGAAAGCATTCTGGCAATTGCATCAGAGAGTAGTGAGGCAGAGACAATTAAAAAGACAAAGAAGAAGAAAAAGAAGAAAAGCAAAGCATCAGAGGCTGAAAATCCTGCAAATGAGAAAGTCAGTGCAGGGGTAAAAGTGAAGGCTAAAAAAAAGAAAAAATCCAAAGATAGGAATGACTCTAAACCTGCAGAGAACGTGGAAAGTGATCAGGCGAGTTCTTCAAAGGAGAAAGTGGGTGTCAAGCAGAGCAAAAAGAATAAGAAGAAGAAAAAAGATTCCAAAAGTGATAAATTACTTAGTTATAGCGATGGAGAAGTCAGTTTTGAGTTGAAACTACCAGCAAAAAAGAAAATATCAAAGAAAGCGGATCAACCAAAATCTGTTGCTAAGGCGACTAAAAGTGTTGTCAACACTGCAAATGGTTTGGAGGAAGGGGCTGCCAAAAAGAGCAAGAAGAAGAAGAAGAAGAAAGAGAAAATTAAAAGTGTCAAGAACAAGGGTTTGCTTACTCCAAGCGAGGTGAAAAGGAAAGCAAAGAGTGTCGAACAGAAACAAGCAGCTACAGGAGAATCGAAGCACAGTGAGAAAAAGGAGGATGAAGGTTTTGAAAGTACTGGCAACAAGAAGAGTAAGAAGCTAAAAAGGAAAAGAGACAAGGACATTGATACAGTTATTGTGAACAAAAAAGTCAAGTTAGATGTGATTGGTGAAACAAAGAAAGCAGGAACCAGTAAAGATAAAAAGAAGAAAAAACAGAAACTTGGTGTAGGTGAGAAATTGAAATCTTCAGTTGGCAGTATTGAAATATTCCCCCTTTCAAATGGACATTTAGTGAACACGGACAAAAAGACAGCAAAGAAGAAGAAATTAGGAAAACAGTTGTCATCTCTCAAAATGAAAGACTCGAGGTCCAGCAAGGGGAGAAATAAACCTGATGAAAAGCACACCACCCCTGTGAAAAGGAAAAAGAAGAAAGAGAAGAAACTGTCAAGCAAACATATGTCACCATGCAAAATTGATACCAGTACTAGTTCAGATGAGTTTGGGAAAGACCTAAAGGTGAAAACTAAGAAAAAGGCAGGCAAACATAAGAAAAACATTGAGTCAAAGAACAGGGAAACAAATGTGAAGAAGGCTCACTCCAAAAAGAAAAAGAAAGCAGGCTATGATGGTTTAGGTTCAAGCGATAACGCAGGAGAGATTAGAACTTTGTCAAGTCCAAAGAAAAAGAAAGCAAGGTCTGATGTAAGTTCAAGTGATAACGCAGGAGGGATTAGAACTTTGTCAAGTCCAAAGAAAAAAAGAAAGGCCAATGTGTCACAAAATGCTGCCTCAGACCACAGCAACAACTCAGACAAGCCTGCCTCAAAAGATAGCGCAAATGGCAAGACCAAAAAGAAAAAAGTGTTGCCACCTGACAAGAAGTTGAAAGGAGACAAGAAAAAGTCGAAGAAGCCTTTGGGTGTTATCTTTCCATGTAGCCCAGGCAGCAATATCACAAGTTTTGAGCTGATTGGGAATCAACTTGTAGTGCATGTGAAGAAAGTTCGGACGCATGGGCAAACAAACGTTCAGCACGGAGATCAGAAGGTATTGCAAGATTCTTCAGCCGAGCCGTTGCCACAGAAAGTAACCAAGACCTCCTCACACTTGGACTCCACACCGAAGAAAGTTAAAAAGAAGCAAAGCGACAGTGATGGAGATCTAGGACAATGGGGAGAGACGAACATCGATGGGAAGGAAGGTAATCAAAACTGTTTTGTATTGTGCTTTTTATACCAGTTGCAAGTAACTGATCGAAGCAAGTGCTATGCAGTATGAAATGACAGTCCTGTTCTTTGGATTCCTTCTTACTTCCTCTTGGTATGTAGTACCCTCTCCACTCCCTGGGGACCACTTCAGCCTGTTGCTATATTACACTTCAAGTAACTGCTCGGAGCACTTTCCAGTCTACTGTTCATTGAATTTGATCAAAATTCCTTACTCGCACCCTCTCCACTCCCTGGGGACCACATCTATCACCTCCAAGTAGCTGATGAAGTACTTTGCAGTGTAATTATCACCCTTTCCATCGGATTCAATTTTAATTCCGCTTTTACAAAAGCTCAGCTCCCTTTGGAACACTTTAGGTAGACGCCATTTCAGAGAACTTGCAATTAACAGACCAGAGTGCTTCACAGTGTATTATTACCCTAGTCATGGGATTCAGTTGTCAAATACTGAACTTACAGTATACCCTGGCCTCTGCATTTCCCAGGGACCACTTCAGCCAGTCATTGTTTTAGAGTTACAAGTTAATGATCAGTGCGCTTTTTGGTGTATTATCCAGGGATACCAGTTTTTAGGCAATAACCTGAATTCAGGCCCTGGCGAGTTACTTTCAGACCATAGATTAGGCATTTTTGTGTACAAAATAGCTCATTCTAGGTTATTTTCAGGCCCTCTGATCAATTCCAACTGGCATCCCATCCTGTTTACTGGAGGTGGTCATAATCCAAACTTGCAGTCCATCCTCTCCCATTCCAGGGCACGAATTATGCCAGTTACTAAAGCTGATGCAAGTATCTATCAAAAAGCTTAGCAGTGAAAACACCCTAGTCGCCGGACTTCCCTGTGGAGCAAACTGGATAATCCAGACGGAGATTTCGCTAGCCCCTTCCCGTTTTGGGGGCCATGATATTTCTTTGGATAAGCATAATACTTGCAAGAACTTTCAGGAGACTTGCACATCTTGTAACAAAGTCTCAAAGGGTCGCCTTCCCTCCTATGTGGGCTCTACACAATGCACATTTTTTATTCTGTCCATGAATCATGATGTTGATTCTTATTTTTGTGTTCCTAACTTGTCCTAAGAAAGCAGATGTCTGCTTGTAAATACGCATCAAGAAGGCATACACCTGTGCATGTACATGTAGTTTCTATCTTTATAGGAACAGGGTACAGTTTGTACGTAATGTACATGTTATATTTTGGGCTCTTGATGTTGGACCCAAAGGGCTTAGACACTTAGATTGGACCCAGGACCTCTCAGTTCTAAGACCACTGCCTGATCCTCTGAGCCGTTTCCCTACATAATGTATGAATGATTAACACAACGTTTGTGATACATGTACATGGCTTTAAGACCTTACATTATAATGTGGGCTTATAAATATTAACATACATTGTATGCCATTGGGTTTTAAGGCTTAGATATCAATTCTCTCAGAATCATTGTAGTCCTTCAATATAGTTGTAATAATTGTGATATCACTGTAGATATGGCTTTTACTTGTAAATCATTAAAAAAAATCCTTTCTTATCCATGCGACACTTTTGTCGCCGCTTTGCTTTGTTTTTAAGAAGAAATTCCACAAGTGATGTGAACCTTATTCCAGTTAGAGTGCAGCTGTACAAGCTGCTTGTATGCATCTTTTGATCATATTTTTCATCTAATTTCTTCCATGTTATGCCTCAATGATTTTGTCTGTCATTTGAAAGTATGAATAATTATTAATTTTTATTTAAAATTTCATTGTGAATCATTAGTGAAGAAGAAGAAGCGTAAGCATGAGGAGACTAATGGCCAACCTGGTGATCAAAACGGAACCTCTTCCACAGAGCCTCCTTCACCGAAGAAAGCAAAGAAGACTTCCAAAGAGAAAAGAAAGAAGACTTCAACAGAGATACCCGAGGAGACTGCTACAGAGAAAGTAGAGGAAACTTCCATGGAATCTTCAACGAAGGAGGTCAAGAAGAAGAAGAAGAAGCAGGAGATTAGCGGTGATGGGGATCAAGAATCATCAGGTAAGATGAATAGAGGTATATATACCGTGTGAGTCAAAAAAAAGTTTACACCTAGAAAATTACTAATTATTTTAAAACTCATATATGAACAGTAAATTATTATTATGAAAGAGTGTTTTATCCCAAATCATTTGGTATCATTTTTGTGTGGTATGTGTTCACGTTTGGATGAACAGGAGGCATTGTTTGCGAGAGTGTAAAAATCGACTTGCGCCATAGTGATACCTACAGCATGTATTATGTTGGGATTAGCGGAGTGAGAGAATGAATTGAATGTATCAAATGAAATGCATTGGATATGCTTTTGTCAGAAGCAAAGTCGGACACACACACGCGCACAAATGTTCTTTGATATTCAATATTTGATATGTGTGGCATGATTAATTTTGTTAGGGATGTTATTTGGATCTGCAAAAACCGATTTAATTCCCCAATCCCAATTGTTTTATTCAAACATCACATGAGCAACTTTGGCGCAAGTCGATTTTTTGCACTCTCGCAAACAATGCCTCCTGTTCGTCCAAACGTGAACACATACCACACAAAAATGATACCAAATGATTTGGGATAAAACACTCTTTCATAAGATGTATAATAATTTACTGTTCATAGATGATCTTAAAAATAATTAGCAATTTTCTAGGTGTCATTTTTTTTTTTACTCACACTGTATATACAAAAGCAGGTATATTATCCTTTGTGAGATGATTAAAGTGAAGTAAGCTTTATCAGGGTTTTTACATGTACACCATGCAGTAAAAAAAAAAAGAAACACTGCGTTTTGACAAATAACTTTCAGATTATCTTTTTTGTACATCTAGCATTGAAGTCACTACCTTAGCACCATTTTCTCTCATCTTAACAATGTTACAAAGTCCCTTTAAGGCATATCATAGAAGCTTCATAATTTAGCTGGGTGGCTTAGTGCTCTGAATATAGTGCCATATTCCTAAAAGCCTTATCACATCTATTTGCCGACTATTATATTTGTATATGTATGTGTGTCTTTGTGATGGAAAACCATTGAGAATAGGAAGAACCCTAGTTAGACAGGGCCTGATTTTACAACCCCATAGCACTGTGGGAGGTGGATACGGGCTCTCCTAGCTTCTTCTTATTTTGTGTTCTTAATAAACCTGTTTTACACAGTCTGTGATGTATAATTTCATTTTTGATAGTGAAGGTTGACATCAGTTTGATCTCTTATATTTCTGTCAATTAGATGTCAAAAAGAAGAAGAAGCGCAAACACAAGGAAACTAACGGCCAGCTCGCTGATGTAAGTGGAAATTCTTTGGCAGAGACTTCACCAAAGAGAGTCAAGAAGAATCCCATAGAGTCTTCACCAGAGAAAGCCAAGAAGAAGAAGAAGAAGAAGCAGAGCAGTGGTGATGGCGATCAAGTAGCATCGAGTGAGATGAACGGAAGCGAGCAGGCAGGTAAAAAGACCAAATCCGAGCGGAAAGAACATGCATCAAGCAATAAAACCAAAGTAGCCAACGGTTTGACTTCTCTGCCAAGTGTTCCTAGTGACGATTCAGCCACGAGCAAAAAGAAAAAGAAGAGCAAAGAAAGTACTTTAATCTCTGATTCCAGCAAACCAGATGCACTGAGCATTGACGGGTCAAAGAAGACGAAGAAGAAAACCAAGAAGGAAAAGCGTGATTCTGGATCGGAAAAGGGAAGCCCAGTAAAAACTGGAACAAAGTTAAAGAAGCAAGGGGTTGTTGTGAAATCTATGGAAGAGGAAAATGGGCTTGGGACTACGGAGGTTAAGAAATCTAAGAAAGGCTCTAAGAAGTCTAAGGATCCTAACAATAATCCATTGTCTTTCAGTACCATATCGCCTAGCAACAAATCCATCAAGACCAAATCAAAATCAGAGAAATCCCCAGAAAAGAAGAAAAAGTCTCATAAAAAGGATAAGTCTGAAGAATCTAGTGATAAGTCGGGTATAGCTGAAGCAAAAGATGAGGTAAAGAAAGTTAAGAAATCAAAGAAAGTGAAAGTTAAATGAAAGATAGAAAGCAACGTGAGAGGATGAAAGGCAGCATTGTTATGAAATTTAAGATGATGAGAGATGAAATTTGAGTGAAAAAATCGAGTTGTGAAAGTAAAGGAACAAACTAAAAATTAAAAAGGAAACCGAGGCAATCATGAATTTGAAGATAGTTGTGTTTTGTCATATTTTCTTCCTATCATTCCTTGTATACTGGATTTTGTACTATCTATCTTCATTAAAAAAAATATAGGCCTGAAGTTACAATGGTGTTTTAAGTAAGCTTTTAAATGCTCTTAGATTTACTGTGAGTGACTAAAAAGGACAAACTCACTGACAACACAAATGGTCAAAATGCAGGCAAAAAAAAGAAACTATTTTTCTGTTTACCTGTCTATCCTACATTTTTTGTAGTTCTTTGTATCTGCATTTTAACTTTTTGTGAATAGGCCCAATGATTCAAAAGAGATACATGTATATATTTTAAAGTTTTGGAAACAAAGTTGAAATGTACAGTACTCCAGTATCACAAACACAATTAAACATGCATTGTATGCAAATTTGCAGATTAAGTATATTTTCTGATTTAGTGTCACTACCTCCTGCCAAATATGATGCAAATATTTGTATCCCTTGATATTCCTAACATGTAAAAGGACAGTATTTATACATTTTGAGTATTCATCTTTGAATAGTACTGACAGTATGTGGAATGTAGTTTCACACCTGGCACTGTTCTTTGTATGGGCTAAAATTACACCCCCCCCCCCTCCCCTTTTAAGTAAATTTTCACACAGTCCATCACTAAAATGATACTGAATGCTTTAAATCATGAACAAAATATGTTATGGAACGCTATCATGTACATGACAATTGAAGCTCTTTTTCTTCTATGCTCTGCTTATTTAAACATAATGAAATAGCTTGCCTACTTTTTCGTCAATTGTGAAAAGTCTGAAAAATCTTTTCTGCACCATTTAAGATTTGTTATGCATTCATTGCTTTGTTTTAGTGACAAAGTGAAAGCTCAAATGGAACTGATTTAACTGCTGCTATTTAATTTTTAAATTTTGTTTTCATTCCATGATGTATAATTCCATGTAGATATTATGGTTTAATTTCAATTAAAGCCTATTAATCAGTTTAATGAATTTTTACTAGTAGTATTCTTTGTTGAATGAAATCTCCTTTTGAAATTATCTGCACATATTGTGATTTGCTTTGTTTGACGGTACTTCAATCCTGAAAGACTTTTATGTGTACATAATAATTTTTTTAAACAATTTTGTTTGTGCCAAATTCAATGCTACTCGGAGGTTACATGTTTTGCAATGAGTGTTCTGCTATAACTGGGATATTTATGTAGTCTTTTACCTGTGTACCATGTCTTTGATTTAGAATACTGGTTTTGCATATAGGAATTTTCAAGTTTTTATTGTATCTTGCTGGTTAACCACATGGACCATGGAAATAACAATAATAATAATAAATGTAACTTATATAGTGCCAAATCCACTCTGTGGAGTGCTCAAGGCGCATGTAGAAACAATTAAGAATTAAACAGAAGCATTTTTACATGATTTTTAAAGGAATCAGAGGTTATCCAATTTTTGATGAGGAAGGCTATGCCATATAAAGGTAGGACACGCGTGAGCAAGGGAACCAGAAGTGGATGAGCATTAAGATCTCGTGGGGGTGTAATTTTGGATTAAAGTAATATTGTAGTATTGGGGAGCAGAACTGTGAATGGAGTGAAAAGTGAGCAATCAAATCTTGAAAATAACTACCTTGTTTAATATATCAGGAACTTTGTTATATCAGGGTTTAAAAAAAAAGAATATAAAGAGCTGAGACCAGCAATATCACCTTGTTATAACAGATACATGAACCTCATTATGTCAGAGGTTCTACTGTATTATTGTATTATTCCTGTTCCTTTTTGCAGAAGACTTCATGCATATTCTTCAATTGTGTTGATGAAGTTGTGAAGAAAATTGAATATCACTTTGAACGTCATGAATAAGAGGGATTTTTCTTCTATTAAAAAATTTAAATGTAGACCAGAAGAAACTACGCCATGCAAGTTGAAAAAAAGTAAATGTAGAAATTCTATATAAAAAGATTGCAGGCAGAAAGCAATCAGAACCGTTCTGATTTTGTCTGATTTTTGTACATGACATGTGATTTTATCCTTTTTCCTGAGCTTTTCAAAGCATTACCGGTATGTCTTAATCTTTGCTTCTGTGTGCTGGTTACCCGGTATATGTTATTTTGCCCATCTCAATTGCATCTGTTAGTACAGCTTGAAAACTGAAATATTCTTGTGGTATCCCTGTACATACTTGTAGAAGTGTATTCAAGTCGTTCAAAGAGAAATGCTGCATCTTTTTCAAAGGGGTCTGATCGTTATGGCAATGGTTAATTGGAAGAGGATGCCGTTGCCTCCAAATCTCATGGTATGCTAGCATTTATGTATCCCGTGCTCGACTTGCAGAGGCCTGTGTGGAAAAATAGAAACTAAAGAAGCACTTTTGTGCATATTTTGTGTGTATGTTCTGTTCAATATTTTAATTTGCCCAATTTATAAGTAGAAATATCTTGTGGCTCACTGTGATAATATTTGTTAAAGATTGACACTCCTCATTTCATTATTTGATTCTAAAACATTGATGGTCCCTATGCTAGAGGATCAAACATTTGTAAAACGTTAAAGGCCCACTGTACTACTTGTAGCTATTTGCTCCCTCTATATAGAAAACAATGCCTAATCGGTGACCATTGGTGCCCCATGACGAAAACTCGTCATTTAAAATTGAAACCCCCATTTGACTTTCACCACTACTACTTGTACTAGAGCAGAGATTGTGATAAGTCCTATGTAAACACGTGCGTTGTAATCCACCCCCACCGAGACCTTGATGAGGTGATAGAGAGAGAGATAAGCATGATAGGGGGAAAGCATGGATGGGGAAAGGAAGGGAGTAGGGAGAAAGAGACACATACAGGGGTTCGCTGCCAGAGTTAAAATTGTTGTTACATCGCCAATTATGGGTCATTTTGCTTCATTTGAACTTTCATTTTGGTCTTCATCTAACTTATTAGTGATTTTTTGACATGAAAATATCTTAAAACAAGTAAAATACATATTTCCTACTTCTCATTTCCTTTCAGGCAGAGCCCCAGTAAGAGTTTGTTTACACTAGTATTACGTAAGATGATGAAGAGTCCAGCTGCAATCCAATATCATAATCTCTCACGCAGAGCCTCAAGGCTCTGTCCAAGTTTTTAACGAGAGAAACGAAATTGGGGTAGTCCAACCCCACCAGATTCCCATTGGTGCCTGTGTAATAGTAGTAGCTCTCTCAAAGTTTTAACGAGAAAAACGAAATTGGGGTAGTCCTTCCCCACCAGATTCCCATTGACTGCTGTGCTATAGTGATGGGGTAGAGTTTTAACGAGAGCTTTTCGTAATGCCATGATCCTCTTTTTCTTATGTTATTTGAGAGCTGAGTTGATGAGATAGCCACCAGTCAGTGACCTTCCTGGGTGGTTTAATCCCTCCTAGCTACACTAGTACAGGTGGGCTTTAAAACAGAGTCTTTTCATTCAGACCTTTTTTAAATTATTTTTTACATCTCCCATGGAATGTTTTATGTCTTACGATAGGATGTCCGAACAGGGAATGCTCTACAAATTACATGTATGTGCCACAGGGAAAGTAAAGATTACAATCAATTATCTCATACTGGAAAAGTAAGCAGAAAATTAGTTTCATTTCACTTGATATGGAAGGTAATCATATCAAAGAGTATCAAAGTATCACTATCTGTATGTACAAATACAATTATCAACTTTAAGGATAAGATCAGTTTAAAAAGTTGATTTGTTAGGGATATTACAATTGTATCTTGGACTTGCCATGTAATAGAGGTAGTATTTGAAAGCAAAGTATAATGGTGGGAACTTTCCGTTTTAAGTATGCAGCTTTTAAGAAGACATGAATTGTGTTATGAGGTTTACAGGATGAAATGCCGTTTGTAATATTTGAGAGGGCATTTTTAGGTCATCATAATTATACATGTATAACCTTCTGGCCAAAATCTAGGTAAAGGGAACTAATACATGCAAATCATTAAGGAAATCTTTCAATTAAAGGTAAAGACCAGTATTGGAAACGCCCCAATTTCAAAAAATGAAATGGAAGCTCTCATTACCAATCATGTGAAAGAATATGTTTTGACTAATACATGATGATAAAAGAAGGGAAACCGCCTACTAATTCATATATTTGGTAAATTTGTTTCTCTCATGGTCTGTGAGAGATATAGGGTAGTCCCATATACATCTTTCTGTGTATAGTGCTTGTAACTTTACAAAGAATGGGCCAAATTTCTTATCATTTTGATGATTCCAGAACCTTGCAGATGCTAGATGCTAGATGATCAACCTTTTCTGATCGATTCCACAACGTTTCTTTCACAATGCAATCGCATGACCATAACTGGTCTTTACCTTTAAAATTGCTACCAAACATTGTAAAAATTTTGCCATCATAAGTTTTTATATTTAATTTTTTTTTTTTGAAGAGTTAAAGTACGCTGTACATGTATTGTTTCTATTAGTAGAAGGTACACAATAATTTTTTTTTTTAATTGGGAAATAATGTACAGGCAATTCTGTATGAATGTAATAGAAAATGATGAGAGAATAAACATTTTATATGTATACATTCTACAATAATTGTATGTGTTGTGTGTTATTGGAGTTAACATTAATTTTCTATTTTGTTGATGATTAAAGATGATCCATTTTCTTTTACTTACTCCTGAATAGACCTGTTCACTATTAAATATTATGCATGCTTTGTGAACAAAGGTTTCTATTAACTTGAAAGCTTTCCACAGGCTTGCCAGACATATAAAACCCCAGGTGGCCTCGATACACGACGTTTGGTATCCTGTATCTAAATGTTACAAGCGTGGTAAAAATTTAATTTTGAAATAAAAGATATATTCAGGCAACTCGCTGTCAAAATGTTGCCAGCTAGCATAGTGAACGAGGAAGAAAGACACTTTATCATCTTTAAAATGCCATTTCCTCTTGAAATTACCTACTCTGTCAGCTAGTTCCTGATTTTTGTTTCCCTCATGAAATCAACGTTATTCCAAAATTATTTTTGTTTAATTTAAAGGTGCTATGTCCCATTTGCAGGCCAAAAAAATGAAAAAGTTAAATTCCAACTGCATTTGAAAGATAATACTAATTTAGAACTTACCTAAAAAAGGTGGGGCTTGAAAATGTCTTCAAGTGGGAAAATAACGACTATTAGTTGTCAAATCGACTTTAGGGCTATAGAGCCCAAAAGTAATAGTCTTGATTTTCAGACAATTGTACCAAATGGTCATACGTTTTATGCTGCGCAATCAATCAGTTTAATCTTGGCCATCACAAGAAGTGGGTTATTGATGTAGACAAATGCTCAGGTACCCTTTACAACTCTTTTCATGTTTGTTATTACCAAAGAAGAAAAAAAGCCAGTCAGTCACTCAATAGTGTCTGACAGTGAAGTCTAGCAAGTAAACGGGTTTCCTTGCATAATTTGAATATTTAGGACACTGCTAACGTTTAAATTTCACAGATAGGACATACATGACATATTCATAATTCCTGCAAAGTTCTACAGAATTTGAGGTTGGCTGCAAAAGGGACATAGTACCTTTAACTAAATTTCTCTCACGACACTCCCCCAGTCAAAAAATGCTGGTCTAGATCACAATGCATACATGTATTCTGAAAAGATATTCCTTCACTCATCAAATGAAATAAATAGTCTAAACACATGTGCAAAGGTTACTTTTCTTGAAAATCACAGTATATTTTGCTCTTTACGTGCACATTTACATCCGTGTTTCTTCTTAACATTTGTACAAGTTGTATTTACATGTGAAAAAGGCACATAAAAGTAAACAGATATATACTTTCTTATTACATGTATTAAAGTTAAAGTACTGTTTTGTCATTGGAAGACCGAGCCCCACTTATCATGATAAACTTTAAAAAAGAAACAGAAAAGAATGACAGATGAAAAGACAAAATGGGCCTCAAATCTAGGATAAAGAGTTTACATTCTGAAGGTTTTTGTCACAGTGAATTAAGAACATGCATCTGGATTTTACTAGTAAAGATTCCAACTTGGCAGAAGACATTTCATATTATCTGAATCGGAGAACATAATAGGCCCTTTTTTGTAATGTAACCAAATTTATACTTGAGTCCACTGATAACAATTACAGTTCATTTCATTCACCTGTTACGAATAATTGTACATGTATTTCAATAGACAGAATGCAAATTGCATATACATACCTGTATTACATGTTGCTAGTTAGGGCATGCAAGCCATATAGTTTTTCCTACGTAGCAACTAATGTATGAAATTTGAATTCTGACTATTAAGATACATTTATTCGTAACAGGTGAATGAAATAATTCACAAAGGCATATGCATAAATGTTGTTCATTGCGAAAATGGCCTATTACAATGACATACATGTACTTCTATTTCATGTAGTCATAATTATTTCTAAAATACTTTATTGTTAACTTTTGCTCAATATACATTGAATGATCATTAGATCAAAACCTGTAGTTATCCTCCCATAATAATTCTATTAAACTTTTAAAGGTATTCCATCCAACAAATATATATTTAAATACAGATATTGGTAAGACACATACATGATCTGTCCAAAGTATATTACGGTACTTTTTTCAAAGTAAAACCTTTTTTTTTCTGAAAAGAGTTCATTTAGTCTACGGTAAAATCTGACTACTGGACCTATTGTACCAAATGGGGTAGATACCGTAGATGAATTTACTTTAATTTCCCCTGTAAACTGCATTGACTTGTGTGTAAAATTTGTCTGTGATAGAATCAGAATATGATAGAAGCAAAATAACAAGAGTTTTTGAAATCTTACTGTTGTATTGAGGCATATTTACATACATGTGATACAAGTACTTTCATGTAGATAATGACAATACATTCCAGCTAAAACTGAATGTAACAGGCAAAGGACCTGTCTGAAATGGATGTTGAAATATACTTTTATAGTAGGTTTGCCCATGGTCTTTTCTAACCTACATGTATAGTCATGAACTGAAAAGTGAATTCATGTAACACAATACTTCTATTCTAACATGTTCCCATAAAGATTTGGCAAAGAAGGCATTTGCAATGATCATACATAAACTAAATCCATATACTACGACACATACATGAAAGATCTAACGTAGCTAAATGAGCTGAAGCAATACGATGTTCATGATATATTTACTCTTTTTTCCTTGGTAAAACAGCTGCATGTGAATGTTTGTACACGTTGAAACAAAAATTGTTTCTCTTCAAAGATATTGGAAACACAAATCCCTTCAGCAGAAAGCTTAAAGAAATATCTGTACAAATACAATAAAAGGTTGATAAATGGTTGAAACTAACACCTGATAATACACACTACAGTACTACTTGTAATAAATAATATGTACATTTACATACATGTTTAAACAATGATAATATAGTTCAGAAACATAGCACAGAGATCAGTCTACATGACTCCAAAATTAAAACAAAAGCATGAAGAAAATAAATCTTTATCTGTTCTTGTTGTATTCAGTGATCCTATATAGACAGTACTTGAAACGGAAAGAGGTCCGTATTCAAGAAGTGTACTATGTTTAGTTCATGTCTGAAATTCAGCAGATTTTAATAGTCCAGTGATTTATTGAGCACTTAGAGCAAACTTCCTCATCCAACTAAAAAAATTACTGTCATTTTGCATTTACATGAACATGGACATTTCATGTTAACATGAAATCAAATTCTCACTTTGACTTCATGAAAGGATTCATTTTGTTCATCATATTCTTAAGGCAAGTTCAGTTATGGCGCAGTAAGCCGTCGCTAAAAAAGCTGCCATCTCTTCTTAACGTGTATATGAATGATAGCTGAGTGCAACACAGGACTTTCGCGAAGTCACTGAGCTCTGTGTTATAAGATACAGAAATGTGAAGCATATTACACTTTTAAGTTCTTCAAATCCACTATGGTTCCGCGTCATAAGAGATGGGGAAAGTGACATCCTAGTAGGCATATAGAATTGCTCAAGATAGGAAAAAATGGTTTGAATATATTTGTGGAGCCGACGTCCTTAGGGACACAGTGAATGAGACTTCACAGAAAATTTCAGTAATTCATACATATTTATTAAAGAGCTTGACACTTTGCACTCCATTAAAGGTATTACAAAGTTTCGGAAATTTTGAAAAATGGGTGGATAGTGATTCTTTACAATTTTGATATATTTGGATGCTCCTGTGGATGTATTAAAAACACTAGAATCTTTAGCCCCTAAAACACTTCTGCTTTCGAGAAAAATTTAATATAAAGATTTACCGGTGCTCCCGGTAAATTTTTATAAATTTCAAATAGCTCCTACGGCCATACAATGGTAGCTGCGACCATGAAAATATCAGAATATGTAGTTGTGGTATATAATTTCCGAACGGGAATAGCTAATCGGTCGATTTTAGTCAAGAAACATTGTTGTATAGCTTAATTAATATCTTGACCTTGAGAGGGAGCTATACAACATAAAGTGTTTATTATGTACAATTTCATAACTTTACAGTCGATTTCGAACGCGACAACGATCAGTGAATATTGTAGGGTAGCATATGCTTCCAATATGTTAATTTGAACCAAATTCATGACCCCATACCAAAACTTTGTATTACCTTTAATCTGAGGAGTTGGTTAATAGCCAGGTTTAACACAGTCTACCTTTATGGATACAAGCCAAAAGACACAGTACTGATAAAACAGAGGAGGATCAACCGTAAGGGGTCCACATTTGGAGGTCTGTGGTGTTCCAGGAAGGTGCAGAGCTCAATCCGCTCTCCTTTTTCACTGTTACAGGATGAACATCGTGGACTTGTGTAGAGAACATACTACAATCTTCTGAGTCCTGATATCTCCTGTAAATTCCATGCTCATGACTGATAAGGCTGTCATATTGCCCCTTCCATTCTAAGATCTCTTAAATGTTTGGCAAATTAGCACACTCTCCTAGATAAAAGCTTAAAGATGAAGTTGAGTCATGCGATTGCATTGTGAAAGAAACGGTGTGGAATCGACCTGAAAAGGTTGATCATCTAGCATGTAAGTATTTGTGTTTATTGCAAGGTTCTGGAATCATCAAAATGATAAGAAATTTGGCAAAGTCTTGGTAAAGTTACAAACACTTTACACAGAAAGATGTATACGGGACTACACAAACATTCAACATGTGGCGTAAAAAGTCTGTCCTGATTTTTTAAATGACATATTTAGAATATGAAGGCGTTTGAAGAGCCATGCTTTTCAGGGAACATGTTTTATCTGATGTTCTTCCACACTTGCATAATAACAATGATAATGCTCACAAATAATTTTTCACCTCTTCCCAGAACTCAACTTTCTCTTTAAATTTAATGTGCAATACATAGTTGGAATGTACAGAATAGAATGGTGGCCAAGCAGAGGCCTGAAAGTTTGTTGACGTCTCGATAGCTCAATGTGCGCTCACAGAAGTCTGGGAATTCCAGAGTATGATGAAAGCGAGCTGTGTACGTCATGATCATAGGAACTTCAACGCCACCGTCTCTACAATCTTTGCCACTAAAGTGTGTCCATCATCGATATGATTTACCATGTATATGCACCTTCAAAAGAATACTAGTTCATTTTTCTATAGTCAGCACAACACTTGGCACATCCTGTGATCTAAAGAATCCTTGTCCATATTTATCTTCCCAAAGCTGCGTAATAGCAGCTTCCACCGGAAGGCTATGACTTGCTCATCGAGCACAACTAACATGTCTTAAAGTACACATCAATGGAGAGAGTCTGTATATCTATGCCCCCACCGCGCTCTGAATCACAAAGACAGCACGCACTGTAGTCTCGGCGATGACTACATATTCCCATTGCTGTGAGGAGGTTCAGGTCTTGTCGGAATGAGGGGGTCGTTAATATCGAACACTTCGATCAGCTCCTGACAAAAATAAAGAAAAACATGGTGAATAATGAGTTTTTCTAGCAGTTTTTGGGCAGCAATTCATGAACACATACCAATATTACAAGTATACTACCTATTATTTAGTTTGAGCACAGGTAAAAGTTTATTTCAAAGAAAACAACAATTTTGAAACAACTTGAGTGCAATTTGTGTAAGTATACATAATCATTTATCATCAATTCAAGTTTTTGGTACTTAAACCCTAATTGCTCTTGAGGGGAAGGACCTGGAAGGTCCCAACAAGACACATTGCTCGGCTTACTTGCAGCTGTTGCATTTGGTGCAACATGGTTGACCAGCAAACCTTCTTTCATATCTCAGAGCCTCATGTCAAGAGCCCAGAATAATTAAAATTTCTCAAATTTATTTTCATAACATCTGACTATAAATCTGCTTTCCTAATTTGTCTAATTTTACTACGGCAAAGCTATTTCATCTCAGGGTCGCTTTCCTTATCAAATTTTGACAAAAACTAGGAAAAAATAAAAAGAATGGCAGATTAAATAAATTTTGAGAAATTCATTTTTTTCCACAATCAGTAAGAAATTATACATTATTTGTCTTGGTATTAAAGCATTTGCTTGCTGTGAGGCAAGCTTCTTAAAACCTATTAAGGGAGGGACTAGTTCCTTACTTTCCACTGGTCCATGTCAATCGAGACCAAGACCTGTTTCTTGGTGACCCGCTCGTGTTCCTGCTCCTCATTGAAAGGCGTACAAGGTACTATGACTGGTAGATCATCATTGTCCAGGTACACCTTAGCATGGCCGTCCTGAAGGTACAAAGGAAAGATACATTTATCTTTAGCTCATCATTGCAGAATTGTTAAAGTCATGTCTCCTTGCTTGAACATCTGATTTTGTACAGCTTTAGGATTAAAGGCACATAGTAGTGGCCTCTAAGGGGGATTCGAAACCATTCGGGTGTTTACCCAATAACAGGCGTTGTCAAACACCAGGATTAGCTTTCAGTTTGACCAGCAGACCTTATATAATGCTCTGCATTTTCCACCAATCGCCCCATGTTGAAAATTCATTTACATTATCTTACAATCCCCTCAAGCAAAGACTGTCAAAGAGAGCGAGGGGTATTTGTTGATGGGATGGGTTTGCTGTTTGCGAGACTTGTACACTCATTAATGGTATTCCACCAATTCAGCGAATTATGACCTACTGCACGTGGTAACTGATGTCCATCTCCCTTTAAGGTCTGTGATTTTAATAGGTGTGAGATGCTTCAAAGATGATTTCATCTGTTCAGAGCCAGAAGGATGTTTAATCTTTGTTAAAGTATACAAGTTAATTCCCTTCTGGTTCCAAACAAGACAATTTTTATCACTAGCTGATTTCATACTTTTAACCATGAATCCAGTATGATATGTAACCCAACCCAAACACTTCAGCCCAACATAAACCCTCAATGAAACCCCCAATTTTATCCAAGCCCCAACCCATTTCTTTGAACTAAAGCCGATAGTAAGGAAAGATCAGCACTGTGAACAGACGTACCTTAAGCAGAAAGGACAAGTGGAAGATGTTCTCCACCGTTTGGCTAAACGATTCAGGATTGATGACCAGGTCGAAGTAAGAGATCGGCACGTAGGTGCCGTCTCCCCTTGTTTTACAAACTTGGTGTAGAATGGCTACCATCTTCTCCACTTCCTCTGACGTCACTTCTGTTGGAGTCTTATCCTTGTCCTTGGATTTGAGCTTTGAAACGAAAGGCAAGCACAAAGCAGGCTCGAGTTCAGCAGGAAGAGGGGTAGGTAACATGTACCGTCATACTCATTCAGACATTTTCCCATACCATATACACAAATATTATATCGAGGGTTCAGTGACACAAAGACGTAACCCCATATTTTGCCAAAATGTGTATTTGATATCAAAATGTTCAGAAAATGTGGCCTTTTCAGGAAACACAAAGACTAACTCCACCTAACACCCCATTGAAGTAAATGGCTAGAGAAACATAGACTTAACTCCTTAAGTGCTCAGTGACACATGAACCACTTTTTCTCAAAATGGCTAAAATGGAGTTACGTCTTTGTGTCACTGACCCCTCAATATATCAAACAAAACTGTCATTCTCCTTTACTTGATGTCGTGGGTACCCTTTTTCGAACAAGAGTCAAGACAAGTGGCAATAGTCAGTCAAGAAATTCTACTCCTTAAGACCCTACGTCTATTTTGGATGCCTCTGGATTGGCATCTAGGAAATGTCCTACATTTCTATATGTACATAATGCTGTCTTAAAAAGGTCCAACAAAATGTATCTAGGTATTTTAGAATGCTTCTTTTCATGCTCTGAACACTGGTTTAAGTTGAACACCACAGACAGATGAATTCCTGGTAAAATCGATGTATGGTCATGCATAAAAATACTCACAAATGGGCGACAAGGGGACAGCCTGAGACAGAGATAAAGGGATATGACTTACCTGTTTAGCAACAATTGCAGGGCCTGCTTGCTCCTCTGCATTGGCATCTTTGGTTTTCCTAGCTGCTTTTCTAGGCGGTTCTCGTTCAAATGTGCCAAGCCTAAATAGAGGGGTGCAAGCATAACAAAATTAGAAATATTGCAATCTCTATCGCCGCGCAATGCCAAATTCAATGTATCCCCCAACACTGGCAGCGATTTTTGTGTCATCCTTATGTTTGAAGAAGGAACAAAGATCCCCTCGCCCCTCCCTGAAACAAAAGGATGAGGTAGAGATCGCCATTAGTGGCTCGGACTATTGTCAAGACTAGGAGCAGCATCACCAAAACAATATGTGTGTGTAGATTACAGTTTAATGCATCTCTATAGGAAATTTGAAAGAAATGTGTCAAGAAATGTGACCTCCAGAGCGAAACAAGATATCTTCTAAAATACGACCTTTGACCCTATAAAAGATGAAACACTAGGGGCAGCATCACCAAAAATTATATGTGTGTAGATTTGACTATAATGTACATTTGAAAGAAATCCATTAAGAAATGTGGCCTGCAGGGCACAGAAAATTCCACCAAAATATGACCTGAACCTATAAAATGAGCACTGGGGGTACCACAAAAAAATAGGCATGTAGATTTTACTAAGACACACCTCCATACAAAATTTGAAAGAAATCCGTCAAGAAATGGGGCAGTTAGATCACATTAAAGCCCCACTGTCCTACTTGTGGCTACTTTCTCCCTCTATATAGAAAACTTCCCAATCGGTGCCTATTGGTCCCCCATGATCTACCTTTTTCTTATGTTAGTTGAGAGCTGAGTTAATGAGATAGCCACCTGTCAGTTGACCTCACTGTGTGGGCTTATCCCTTCTGGCCCAGTAGTATTGACGGTCTTTAAAGGACGGAACAATGAGAGCAACATTGCCCAAAAGTGTAATGTGTAGATTGTACCAGGGTACATCTCCATACCAAAAATTTGAAAGAAATCCGTCATGAAATATGACCAGTAGAGCGCACACTAGACACCCACCAAATATGACCTTTGACCGTACAACAGACGAACACAGGTGGCGGCATCCCAAAAAACTATAGGAGCGTAGATTTTCCTCTAGATAGTTGTCTGGGGGGTAGTTGTCCTAGAGGATAGTTGTCACAGAGGGTAGTTGTCTGGGGGGGGGGGGTCGTTGTCCTAGGGGGTAGCTGTCCGGGAGGGAGTTGTCTGGGGGTAGTTGTCCTAGGAGGTAGTTGTCTGGGGGATAGTTGTCCGGGGTTAGTTGTCCTGGGGGATAGTCGTCCTAGAGGGTGGTTGTCCTAGAGGGTAGTTGACTGGGGGTGGTTATCCAGGGGTGGATGTCCAGGGAGTAGGTGTCCTAGAACTGTAAGGCAGACATGAAGGACTTTACTTCTCAATCTTCTTATGTTTGAGGGCAAATAATTCAACACTGCGGTTAAAATTTTAAAAACAACATCTTCAAAATAGGGTTTTTACATATTGAGATTATATGGTTTCTGTTAAAATGTAATAGCAACTGCTTTCACTCGTCGAACTTACATGAACTGAAAGCTGCAGGCACTACGGAAAGCTGGTGCTGCACCTCTGCCTAGAGTCGCCCAGTGTTCCTCCTCTATCTCACTATCCTCAATGCCCAATCTTCTACATTCCATGAAAGATATCTGTACAAGAAATTATAATAGTTATATAATATTGGATTGCTTGAAGTGTGATACAAGAATATATTGCTCAAGCTATGACAACATTGAACGATTCGTAGACAAGTCCAATATTATCATAGCGAGAGCAATATATTGTTGTATCACACGAAAACAAAGACATACAACATTATTATTATTATCTATATCAGGCTGACTAGCGAAAATAACAAAATTTAAGTTACTAGTACCTCAGTAAAAACGTTCTTTTATAACACAACAGTCTATTGGGGGAAAATAAGTATGGTAAAACCAGTCACTCAAAGATTTTTACATTTTTTAAGTACTTAATGATCATTTTGAAGCACAATTTTTTTTTAGTGTTTCAATATTACACATATCACAGACACTGATAACACATCGGGCCATGCATCTCAGATTTGCACAACTGGAAACATCTTTAAACAATGCCTTTAACGCAATTATTCCTTAAAACTAAGCAACTTTTTTGCTAATTTCCAACTAACTTTTTTTCTTCTTTAGAATTTCAGTTTCTACCAACAACAACTACAACAAAAAATGTGCTGAAATTCAGAATATTACATTTTTGCAAAAGAAATTTGCTGCCTAAGATATAGTCAATGTGAATTAATTACCAGCTTCTGAACAAAATCTTTGGGGTCAAACTTGTTGTCAACATGGATCTTCTTGGCCTTCTGGCAGCCTAGGCTGGAAGCTGCCATCAAGAACTGAGCATCTAAGACTGCTTCCACGGTTGGGGCCCTGTTAGGTAATTTGATGACTGGGACAAGAACAGATTATTAACAAAATTGTAGATTATAATTATATCACAAAGAACTAGCAGGTATAAATGAATAACAAAATTATTCCATTAGGCTATTCCACAGAGATGGTTTAAAAACACATTTTTTTTTAAATTTTGAATAACCATGCTATGATTATGAAAAATTTGAAACAATTTATGTTAATAAAAAGCTCAAACATAAAAAAAAATGCAGGTAGCTCAAGATAACTATAGTATATTGTCCACTCCAACTTAGAAAAAAAACCCACGAGACATTCTTCTGGATTTCCTTCATTTCAGCCAATGAGGCTATCCAAAAGAATTTAGCTTTTTACTCTTTACGATAGTGAGATTTGTCGTACGGGATACAATCTCATTGTAATGAGGTCCTTGGAACCATGGTAATTACCTTGTTATGTAAGGAATTTTATTATATCAGGGTAAACTGCAAAAGGATATGCAAAACTTGGACCAGCTAAATCACCTTGTAAATCAGGGGGGGGGGTGTTTCACAAAGATCTTAAGTTGAACTTATCTCTAAGTTGGACTTAACAATTACGGAAAGCCGTTAACATCTTTGAAAATATTTGTTAAAGTTTTTTTAAAGGCATAAAATGTTGATTCAAATCATTCATATTTCTATTATCAAGGAGATTTCATGTTCTTAATGTGGAATTTATGAAAGTTCTAAAATATTTGAATTTTGTGAAACACCCCCCTGACACCTCATTAATATATCAGAGCTCTTTAATATGAGTTTCACAGTATTGAAAATTTGCAGCATCTAAAGGGTTAATACTCACCTTGACCAAAGAGTTCATCGCTTCTCTCTAAAAGGTTCCCAAGGCCATCAGAATCAGGTCTGACCAGCTCAGAACTTTCTCCTGTAAAATGAAGTCAGATGAGAATTGACAGAACTTGGTTTCATGACATAGAGGTGTCATGGTTGAGTGGTTTAAGCATTTGACTTGAAATTCAAAGGTTGTTGGTTTTATCCCTGACTTATGTTTTGGGGCATTAATCTCCATACCCAGGAGAGAAATGCGGACCTGATGGGATGACGAAAGACTTTGTGTTGGTAATTGCCTATACCCGTAAGGTGACCATATGGTAGGAATACTCCCCATGGAGTGGAATTGTGCCCATTGTGCGTGAATGAATCTGATGACCAGGGTAATAATACAGCTAGAGATGGTATTTCGTATTAAGCTCTATGTAAATCCAGATCATTACTATTTCATACCATTTAGGCATTTGGACATCCCATTTATCAAGCCAATCAAAACAAATGGTAAGAAAGTAAATGTAATTGAAGGATGGTAAGTGATTTAATTGAAGCTTAACGCACAGTGAAATCCTACAGTCAATCTCTGCATAATTTTTGTGCCATAACCAAGTGAGGCAGGCATTAGGTCCGGGAAACTAATTTCTTCATAGCGGGAACCAAACCCATGCGGTTTAAGTCTTCCAGTCATCTACAGGCACGTCTCTAAAAAAGGTGTCTAAAAATGGTGTATGCATAAATTATTGATTACGGTAGTCTATCCAAATATAAGTCAGACTTGATTGAGTTTAGCTTTTCTTTTTAGGTAGAAAATACAAATGAGGTCTGGAACACATATCCTGGCTATAAAGTTTCTTCATTTCTTCCAAATACACAAAGGATCACCGAAATGCATAAATTGACAAAAAATATGGTTCTTTATAGTAATCTTTATCAAACTGCTTCACCCAGATGAAAGCAAAAGTGGGGTGAATTATAATCAAACATTAGGACATAGTGCTTACTTTTTGTTTCAGCAATCAATTCTCTGTAATCTCTTCTGAGTTCACGTCTCTCATTGATATCTGATTCTTGGCTAGCTCCATCTCCTCTGCCACCGCGTCTTCCGTTTTGTTCTGTCATCCTGTTAGGAGTACTGTTCCTTAGGCATCAGATCGGTCAATACCTGATTTTAGAAAGATTATTATATCATTAGTATGTAGAATAAAAGAAAAATGATCCAAATCTTTATCCAAATATTTATCCATGAATGAGAAATCTCTTGATTTTACAAAGCAACAATATTCAATGGTCATATCAAGAAACTCTTTATGTTTTTTAATTGAAATGTGGGAAAAGGACATAGACTATGGTCTATTTTGTATGAGACACAAATTGCACAGAATCTCTCTAGTTTGGAAGAATTACAGCTAGGCTACACAGCAGGCAGACACAACATGGTACAATTAAAATAAGATGAAGATGCCTCAAGTACACCAACTTGGGTGTCTGGTTCACATTAGATGGACTCTCTATCTCTTGCACCCCCCCCCCCCCCCCCTCCTCGCAAGAAATGTAATAATGACAATATTAATAATGATATATTGGATATTTTATAGAGCACAAATCAGGGCGTGTAGGTACTTTTTCTCTAGACATTTCCCATTTTCAAGCATGTTTTTGATACAAATCATATCACATGTAACTATAGTATTTGATTTATAAACATGTTATATTAAAAGATCATAATACAACTGTGAGTCATAAAATATCTTGTTTTCATTATTTTCTTATAAAATCAGGGTCTTCTTTCGATTGGATTATGGATATGACTCAGTTATGCCTAATCATGATTAACTTACTCATGATTAGCCTCTACTTGCAAAGTTTGATTCGTTAATCGCAAAATCTGACTCTTAGCGTTAATTTCCTCACTTGAATCAATATTAATATGAATAATAAATGCTTTTCAGTACACATATTTTCATGCAAATTGTATGTTTGTATCATTTGTGCAGTACATGTTTCAGATCTTCATTATGGTAGATAACTTCACACAGGCGCTCACGCGCCCGCCCGCAACCCACCATCGGTATGCACTTGTATTGTGCAGCCATTTGCTGTGAAACCTGTCAAAAAGTACTGATATCAATGTTTTTCCGAACGACTTTTAACTCATGATCTTTATTTGGACATTTAATGAATATTTACTTCATTTCGGGCAAGGTATGTTTTAGTAGGGTATCTCCACGCAGGAGTTACGGGTCAAATTTTGGATAGGCTTTTGATTATTTACTTCATTTCGGGCAAGGTATGTTTTAGTAGGGTACCTCCACGCAGGAGTTACGGGTCAAATTTTGGATAGGCTTTTGAACAAGCGCCCAAAGTAAAGTTCTTCATGCGGTAGATTATTAATTAACGACAAGAACACACAGGTTGCCGACATGTAGCGTGTAGGTCACAGACAAAGATATGACTGTATACTGTCAAGTGTCATGGAGTTGGTTTCGTAAAACTCGGAAATATTTACAATATTAACATGAACACTTCCGAATTTGGAAGCTCGAGTGCAGTGCGCCTATTAAAAGCCGAAGCGAAGCGTCTGCACTCCTGCGGGGGAGCTCTCCGGACACAGCGAGCGGCATGATGCCGCTGGGTAGCCCGTCAACATCACACTAGCCGCGCGCATTGCTCCCAAACTACAAACACAAACAGTGCCCAAACAGTGCTATCAGTATCACATACCACACAAACTATTTTAAACGATATACTTAACGTAGTTTATAAGCTGTATCTTACTGATGCAAAACAGAGGCCACGTTGTTTTCGTTGAACGACAAGATTTCATTCGAGATTGCCGACATCAACTTTTTAATTATACGATATTACTTGGTACGGTAGAGTTCAGTTGATAATAAAAAAGGAAAACAAGAGTTCGCGCGCCTATTTTGATCATGGAGGGGAAGGGGGAGGGGGAGGGGGAGGGGGGGGGGGGAGGGAGGGGGAGGGAGGGGGAGGGAGGGGAGGGAGGGGAGGGAGGGGGAGGGAGGGGAGGGAGGGGGAGGGAGGGGGAGGAAGGGAAGGGGAGGGCGAGGAAGGGGGAGGGAGGGGAGGGGGAGGGGAGGAGGTCAATTATTCACGAGTTCTGTTTGCTTCAGGGAAGGGGGCCGAAGTCGTCAAAAGGGGGTATGCATGCGAACAGTAGCAAATTTGGGGTTTCGCCAAGGCAAAAGGTTTCTAAAATGTTGCAAGAAAGTTCGCAAACAGATTTCATTTCATTGAAATTATTTTTACGCAAACAGTTGCAAGCGTTAAGAGGCGAACCCTGATTTCAGTTTTTGCGCAGATTAGCAACAATTAGCCAATCGTAATTGCGAATCCAAATTCGCAACGTTCGTAGGCATTCGCCGCTCAGTGAGATACACCCTTAAGGGTTAACAAGTTGGAACATATTTTATAAGCCCAAATATAGCTAGGGTATAACCCTCCTATATTTTCAGGGGATATAATATAGGGCCTATCCTATCCCAGACCATGGGGGGAGGGGTAGGCCCAGGCCCGACTTTACTTATAAAGGACATTTGAACTGCCTTTGTAAAATTATGATTAATCGTGTTTTTCTTTCTCATTCTTCATCTTCTTCTTTTAATTCTACTTCTTCCAGTTATCAAGTAAGTTTGCCCCATTTGCACGAGAATTGCCCAAATATAATTTAGTCCCCCTTTTCAGGAGCAGATAAATAATAATAATAATAATAAAAACGGTGCTTATAAAGCGCTTACCACCGAGGTCTCTCTAAGCGCTATAAAGGAGTCATTGGCGAGGAGGGGTGGGGTGGGGGGGGGGTCAGTCGGACAGGCGCGGATCCAGGGGGGGCCGAGCGGGCCTTGCCCCCCCCCCCCGCAAAAAAAAAAAAAAAAAAAAAAAAGAGAGAGAGAAAGAAAAGAAGGGAAAGGGAAAGAGGAGAGAAAGGGAAAGAAAAAAGAGGAAGAAAAAAAGAAAAGGGGAAAGAAGGAGATCGGGGGGGGGGCGAAAGAGCCTTGCCTCCCAGGCTGTTGACCCCCCCCCCCCCCCCCCCAATCAAAAAAATAAGAGAGTAGGAAGGAAAGGGAAGAAAAAAGGAAAAGAGGAGATACTGGCGTACGGATAGGGGGGGGGGGGCTTGGGGGAAATCAAATTCAAACGTGGTTTATTTCTAATTCCACAACGGTGGATTACAAATAAAGCTGAAATTACTTAATTTCCGAAATTTTTCCTCACTTTTTAGTAAATTATACGTTTGTATGTGTTTGTTGGAAAATGACAAATTCCTAAATTTACAGCCAGGCAAGAAATATGATTCTTGAGATTCCTACATGTCAGGGCACGAGGTACGGCAGGGATCAGGAGCCTCGAGCTCCCTCCCCCCCCCCCCCCCCCCCCCCCCCTCCCTACACTTTTTTTGAAAAAGTATATTAAAGAGAAATAAAAGAATGAGAGCAAGAAAGAGAGAATAGTTAACTGCCAGTGTTAAAAAATAATGAGGCATCAAAATATGCTCATCTGACCGGGATTAAATGCCTAAAACCCCTAAGCTTCCGGAGGCTCTGCCCCCTTTGACTCCACCTATAGGGCCCTACGGCGGGCCCATAGATGCTTATCTGACGGTAATTTAATGCCTAAAACCCCTGATTTTTGGGGGCTCTGCCCCCTGTACCCCACGCCAATAGTGTCCTGCCAGAGTCACAAAAAAAAATGCTCATCTGACCTTAGTTAAACGCCAAAACCCCTGAGCTTCCGGGCCGGCTCCGCCGTCTCGACCCCACCAGGGGCCCTAAGGCGGGCCCCTGAATGCTTATCTGACCGTTATTTATTGCCTTAAACCCCTGAGCTTCCGGGGTCAGACAAGGTATCAAAATGTGTTTATCGGACCGCAGGCACGTAGCCAGGGGGGGGGGGGGGCGTAGGAAGAAAAGGGAGCAGACAAAGGATATCTTTGAAATTCAGACGAGGATTAAGAATCAAGAACGGTACAGCAAATCGTCTTCTTTCTCTCTTAATCTTATGAAACGTTAAAGCTTCCGCGCTTTGCGCGCGGGAGGGGGGGGGGAACCTATTTTCAAACGAGGATTCAGAGGCGAGAACTATAATACGAATCTTTAATGATTTAATGAAACATAAAAGCTTCCGCGCTTCGCGCGGGATAGAGGGGGAACTAAATTCCGACGTGGATTATTTTCGAGAACGGTACAACGAATCGTCTTCTTTCTCTAATGATTTAATGAAAATTAAAAGCTTCCGCGGGAGGGGGGGACCTGAAAGGATTAAGAGTCGAGAACGGTACAACGAATCGTCTTCATTCTTTAATATTTTAATGAAACGTCAAAGCTTCCGCGCTTCGCGCAGGAGGGGGAGGGGGGAGACTGAATTTAGACAAGGATTAAGAGTCAAGAACGGTACAACGAATCGTCTTCTTTCTTTAATGATTTAAGGATTCGTAAAAGCTTTGACGCTTCGCGCGGGAGGGGGAAAACTGAATTCAGACGAGGATTAAGAGTCGAGAACTGTACAACGAATCGTCTTGTTTCTCGAATGATTTAATGAAACGTAAAAGCTTCCGCGCTTCGCGCGGAAGAGGGGAAAATCTAAATTCAGACGAGGATTATTTTCGAAAACAGTACAACGAATCGTCTTCTTTCTCTAATGATTTAATGAAAATTAAAAGCTTCCGCGAAAGGGGGGGACCTGAATTCAGACGAGGATTAAGAGTCGAGAACGGTACAACGAATCGTCTTCTTTCTTTAATATTTTAATGAAACGCCAAAGCTTCCGCGCTTCGCGCAGGAGGGGGAGGGGGCGGGGATGAATTTAGACAAGGATTAAGAGAACGGTACAACGAATCGTCGTCTTTCTCTAATGATTTAATGAATCGTAAAAGCTTCCACGTTTCGCGCGGAAGGGGGAAACTGAATTCAGACGAGGATTAAGAGTCGAGAACTGTACAACGAATCGTCTTGTTTCTCGAATGATTTAATGAAACGTAAAAGCTTCCGCGCTTCGCGCGGGAGGGGAAAAATCTAAATTCAGACGAGGATTATTTTCGAAAACGGTACAACGAATCGTCTTCTTTCTTTAATATTTTAATGAAACGTCAAAGCTTCCGCGTTTCGCGGAGGAGGGAGGGGGAAACTCGCCCCTCCCTGCACCGACCCCCCCCCCCGCATTACGTCACTGTTGGTCACCATTACGTACCAATATTTGGCTCGCAAAATTTCAAATTTGGGCCCCCCCCCCCCCCTAAGAAATCCTGGATCCGCGCCTGCAGTCGGATGATGCTTCCCTGGATGCTTTCTTGAATCTGTCGGTGATTTTGGAGGTAAAAAAATGATATGATAATAGGCCTAATCATTTTTCTTTAATGTTACCCTTTTAAAAATAATTATAATACTTGCACAACGTTTGTTAAGCGACGCAAATAACTCAGAGATGATAAATCATGATGAAAGGTTGAGATCTGGGGAGATCGAGGTGAAAAATAATTTGTGAACGTTTACAAGGGGTAACCTCGCTAGTCATAAGGACCGTTACTAACTAAGGACCGCTATTCCTAACATGCAGTGGCGGATCTAGGGGGGGGGGGGGGGGCACAGGGAAGTTGGCGCATTAAGAATACTCTATATTATTATTAGTATTATTATTCAAAACAAAAAAAAGAGTGCTCACTTTATCTTTAAGCACATGCATATCATATTCCGCAATCATTGGGAAACCGTCAGTGTTGTTTAACGGCTTAAATTTTAAGTATTTAAATATATACTATTTCAGGAATGTTAACAATAGGGTGACTTATATAAGATGCCATTGGGTCTCATCTCTCTCTCTCTCCCTCTCTCTCTCTCTCTCTCTCTCTCTCTCTCTCTCTCTCTCTCTCTCTCTCTCTTTCTCACTCTCTCTAAGTATAGTTTATCTCTCAAAACTCCAATTCTTTCTCGTAGATTACATATTATTTACAAAACTGCAATATCACTATCATTAGATAAAGGAACATAAATATAAAATAATTCATTGTACATAATTTCACAATTTAAAGGACTTTAAAATATATCACAATCATTAATAGGAAAATATTTTCGCAGTCAACACGCACAGTTATTTCATCCCAAAAACTAATTAACAAGCATTGCTTTTTTTTCTTCCGAGAAATAGACTGCCAAATAATATTTATCAACATATTATAAAACAGAATTGAAATCATAAGTCTTTCTGCTATTAAAACACAATCTACTCTAAAACCCTCTTCCCTCCTTTCCTCCTCTCTAACTTCTTAGACTTATCTCCCCAGCTACCCCCTCCTTTAAGCTGCCTCGATCGAGTTCTGAGTGTACTCCTCATGTACTACAACTCTCGAAGTCTGACACAGGTACGAAGTACGGTAGATGCATGCATGCACCATATAGATGGATGGATGCCTCGATCTCTCGATCTCAGCACCATGTTTGTACAGTGTACCAGCACCGATCAGAGTCCAGCGGGCCGACGCAACAGCGTACAGCTACCTATGGAAGCAGGAGACCGTCAAAAACATGGATATACGTCGTGTCGTAATTCGAATTGCCACACTACCTAAATAATTACGTCGTGTAGTAATTCGAATTGCCACACTACCTAAATAATTACGTCGTGTCGTAATTCGAATTGCTACACGACGTAATTCCGAATTACTGCCCAACGATTTAACGTCATGACGTTAAATGAATTAACTACACGACGTTAAATAATTAAGGTCGTGTAGCAATTCAAATTACTACACGACCTAAATAATTACGTAGTGTCGTAATTCGAATTAACACACGACCTAAATAATTACGTCGTGTTGTAATTAATTACTGCTCAACGATTTAACGTCGTGTAGTTAAATCATTTAACGTCGTGTAGTTAATTCATTTAACGTCGTGTAGTTAAATCAACCAATGAGGTCTTTCGTAATGTATGCGATGCGAAGATCATATTTGCGCGCCAAAACTATGTATACGATGCGCGTTCGTGCGCGCTATAGTAGTGGCCGGTCTTCGCATCGCATATATTACGAACGGTCTCATTGGTTGATTTAACTACACGACGTTAAATGAATTAACTACACGACGTTAAATGATTTAACTACACGACGTTAAATCGTTGAGCAGTAATTAATTACAACACGACGTAATTATTTAGGTAGTGTGGCAATTCGAATTACTACACGACGTAATTATTTAGGTCGTGTAGCAATTTGAATTGCTACACGACCTTAATTATTTAACGTCGTGTAGTTAATTCATTTAACGTCATGACGTTAAATCGTTGGGCAGTAATTCGGAATTACGTCGTGTAGCAATTCGAATTACGACACGACGTAATTATTTAGGTAGTGTGGCAATTCGAATTACTACACGACGTAATTATTTAGGTAGTGTGGCAATTAGAATTACGACACGACGTATATCCATGTTTTTGACGGTCTCCTGCTTCCATAGCTACCCGCACTCAAGCTCAGGCTAGCTGCCCAGCGCGCCCAGGCCAGTGCCGCCTGGTCGTCGGCTGCTAGGTCCCTCTTCACGTACTCAACGCGGATAAGTCGTTTGTTTACATGCCAAAACCACGCACATGTAATTCAGCTGTGGACGTGTGTGGATGCATGGAACAAGTACATGTACATAAACAGCCTTAACAACTTTGACCCTTTGCTGGTGTGAGTATATTCCCAGGATTTCGATGTAGATCTATAGCAAAGTTTGACATAGTCTAATTTGTGTGATATTTAATAAAAGAGAGTTGCTCTAGTGATTGAGTGATGAGTGTGTTTTGTTACCAGACAAATTTGACTGACGGTCTAACTCTATACCGGTATGTGCATGCATTGCAATCAAGTAAACTGCAATTTTTAATGCAAGTTGCAACGCAACGTTACTGAGAAAGGATAGTAAATTCTTGATGTACTCTTGTAGATCCCGTACTAATATACTGTCTATAGTAATAGCCTTTAATTATGCCTGGATACCGAGGTATATATTCGTGAATGAGCCACTCACAAAATTAATTTAAATGTATTAATAGATTATTTTTTGGCCCGGCTACCAGAGGTAGATTTCTAATTGATATAGAATAGCTAGAGGTCTAGGCCTTTTTCGTAATTAGTAATGCATACCGTACAATGTACATCATTGCAAGTACGTGCCTTGATTTCATTCACCTGTCATTAAAAGTCAGTATGCAAATGGTATATATATATTTAAATATTTCTACAATTCTACTGCAGAATTTAGGGCAAGCCATATTCTACCTAACTCCGGGAAGCTCCAACACCGGCATCGCAGGTGTTGGAGCTTCCCAGAGTTATATTCTACCCAGCAGCCTAGCTCTATAGGGGTACGTCTAAGAATTGCTAAATTGCAGTCAGGCATGTATATTAACCCCCCTCCTTTAAAAATGTGTTCAATATATCTCAGTAACTGCTTATTTTTCCTTTTTATTTCTCTACAGGTATGATACTTAGCTGAGAGTTCGAGAGAGAACTATATACCCCATCATGTTAGGTGCAGTTAATCTCCTTGCATCATTGAATAAGTGTAGACCTGCCGTAACTAGAAGCCTTTGCCTACCAGGTCTACATTTCCAAGGTCGATCTTCAAACCTTTTCTGTGTTAACAGACGCACCATGAGCGATTCTAAGGCAGAGATACCTGTAGGGTCAGAGCCATCACCATGGCAACAAGGATTTTACAAGTATTTCCTTCCGATACAGACGAGGTTTCTAGACACCGACTGTTTTGGTCATGTGAATAATGCTGTCTACTACTCCTTCTTTGACACGGTCATCAACCACTACCTGTACAAACACTGCAGCTTCAGGCACCCGAAGAAGAACACCGATGAGCCAAACATCGTCGGGTTCATGGTCGACACCAGAGGCACGTTCAGGAAGCCGCTCAACTTTCCTGAAGTTATTCTGGCTGGTATGGCTGTCACCAAACTGGGCAATTCCAGCGTGACGTACACTGTTGGCATTTTTGCGGAGAAAGAGGCGAGAAGCAAGCTCACAGAGTCTTTATCAGTGGATGGTGTTCTCTTAGAAAAGAACGAAGCAGGTTGCTTTGATGGTTATGATGAAATGGCGTGCTCCGTTGGACAGTGTGTTCATGTCTTTGTAGATGTGAATGGAGATCAGAAACCTCTTAGAATTCCAGATGTAAGCAGATTGCCTCTTTCAAACATCCTGGTCCCCTTTGAGGGCCAAATAAGCAAATTATGAAAAAAAATTAATCTATGATTAATTGAGCATGCAGTGCCATTCAATTTAGAAACTACCAATATTCTCAGTGATTTGGGCCATTCATGTAACCCAAATCATGCAAGATGTGTGTACTGTTTCCTATCTCATAAACCAAGCAGTGTTTTTATAGGCATCTGAATGATAGGCCAAGTGGTGTTACTAATTCCCATTCAAAGGTATAACACATGATAAAAAAATATGACCAAGACCATTTTGTGAAATTTTGTGCTCTTTAAAAGAAAATATAAATACATGTACATGTACCCCCTTTTTTCAACATTTCAATTCATTGTTTGTCAATATTCCTGAAAATTAACCCTTTTATATTTGAACACAAAATTTCTAATAATTATGCATGTGCATGTACAGATGTAGTAACACCGGTATGATGAACTCTTAACTAAACTTTTTAACAATCAAACAATATTTACTCTACGGGGTCAATGTACAATTATTTTAAGCTAAATTTGGAACGATTGTCGCGAAAGGGTCAATGGAGTTCCATTTGGTTTGATTGAAGCAATTGAATTTCAAAAAGTTGCATTGTAAAGGTCGACTATGCATACATGTACAAATATCTTTCTGAATCAAATATTGCTCTTATGCTTATTGTTTAATGTAGGCAAACAAAACTTTTATTAGACATGTCTGATGTCTTATGGCATATCTCAGCTTGCACCATCTGTAACTATAGGCAACTGGAATGAAGGAGTTAATTAAGTAAAGGCTGTGACACCACTACTACTACTATTGCTTCTTACAAACACTACTGCTACTACTCTGATCTTATTTACACAGGGTAGTCCGAAACTTTAATCTTATCAGTACTTGTACCAGGGCATGTGAGTTAAAGTCTCACCTCCCTGCTTGTACTGTCCTTCCAAAGGGCTCGCAATCATATTATTACCCTGGCTTTAGCTGTAATAATGTGATGTCTTATAGATAATGGTCAAGCATTACATTTTTAAACTTAAAATGATACTGATATTGTTACCTAGCTGAAATGATGTTTTATGAAAATGATATTTCTAACAGAACAATTCTCAAATTGGTGTAATTCAATAGATATTATGTACATGTACCGGTATGATATGGTGCTAATTTAAAGAGTATAGCCAAGACGAAGAAGAGTACATGTATCTCCGTAAAAATTGATATAATATTTTCTTTTAAATTCATAAGCCTACAATGTATATAATATATATAATATACATAATTATATATCCACTGATCTAAAACAATGCTGCATTTACATTCATTTGTTATTATGAAGGATAAGCTATTCAAAAGACAAATTGCTACTGGTAATTAGCCACGATATTCTGAGTTGATTATTCAGGTTGAAAATCAAAAGAGGGGAATCCTAAATTTATACACATGTTTTTGCTCTCAAAATGGTTGCAAAATTTAACTTAAATTGTATCATAATGTAAAAGAGGCAGCATTAATGCACACTTCTGCGAATATTGCCCCCAACAATGGGTTTGAAGACAAATATTGATAAACTTTACATAATTTGAGTTTTCTGTTGTATGCAGAAATACAGAAATGTTGTATTCTTTCATCAATATTCGACTTCAAACAAATTTGTTTGGAAAATCTTTTGTTGCAAATCGAATTGTTGGGGATCTCAACACTTTAGAGGGGGTACACCCAGGCGCGGATCCAGGGGGGGGGGGCCGAGCGTGCCTTGGCCCCCCCCCCCCCCGCAAAAAAAAAAAAAAAAAAAAAAGGAGAGAGAGAGAAGGAAAAGAAGGGAAAGAGGAGAGAACGGGAAAAAAAGAAGAGGAAGAAGAAAAGAAAAGAGGGAAGAAGGAGATCGGGGGGGGGGAGGACTTGCCTCCCTCCTTCCCCCCCCCCCCCCACCAATAAAAAAAATAAAAGAGAAGGAAGGAAAGGGAAAGAAAAAAGATAAAGGGAAGGACAAAATAGGAAGAAGAAAAGAAAAGAAGGGGGATATCAGTTGCAATTTTCCCGCCAACAAGGTGTAGATCGGAGGGGGGGGGGGGCCACTGGCATACTGATAGGGGAGGGGGGGGGGGGTAGGAGAAATAGAATTCAAACGTGGTTTATTTATAATTCCATAACGGTGGTTAACAAATAATGCTGAAATGAGATAATTTTCCTCACTTCATGCATTTGTTGGAAAATGACAAATTCCTAAATTTACAGCCAGGCAAGAAAATACTTCTTGAGATGCCTACATATCAGGGCCCGCGGAACGGCGGGGATCGGGATCCTCGAGCCCCTCCCCAAAACTTTCTTTGAAAAAGTATATTAAAGAGAAATAGAAAGAAAGAGAGCGAGAAAGAGGAAAAAAATGTTAAGTGCCAGTGTCACATTATAATGGGGTATCAAAATATGCTCATCTGACCATGATTAAAATTAATGCCTAAAATCCTAAAGGCTCTGCCCCCTGGATTCCACCTAGGGCCCTAAGGCGGGCCCTTATGACGGTCATTTAATGCCTAAAACCCCTGATTTCTGGGGGCTCTGCCCCCTGGACCCCACGCCAAATAGTGTCCTGCTAGTGTCACAAATAATAAGGTATCAAAAATGCTCATCTGACCGTAATTAAACGCCTGAAACCCCTGAGCTTCTGGGGGATCTGCCCCCTGGACCCAACCAAGAGCCCTTAGGCGGGCCCCTCGATACTCATCTGACCGTAATTGAGTGCCTAAAACCCTTGAGATTCCGGGGCTCCGCCCTCTGAACCCCAAGCCAATTAGTGACCTGCCATTGTAACAATTAGGTATCAAAATAATGCTCATCTGACCGTAATTAAATGCCTAAACTCCTGAACTTCCGGGGCTCTGCCCCCTGGACCCCGTCTAGGGCGCTAAGGCGGACCCCTGAATGCTAATCTGACCGTAAATTAAAACCTTAAACCCCTGAGCTTCCGGGGCGGACAAGGTATCAACATATGTTCATCTGACAGCAGGCGCGTAGCCAGGGGGGCGGTGGGGTGGTCCCCCAATAAACGCCGGCCAAAAAAGAGAGGAGTGTAAAGGAATAGGACGTAGGAAGAAAAGGGAATAGACAAAGAACATAATTATTTGAAATTCAGACAAGGATTAAGAGTCGAGAACGGTACAACGAATCGTCTTCTTTCTCTAATGAATTAATGAAACGTCAAAGCTTTCGCGCTACGCGCGGGGGAGGGCAGGGGGAACTTAATTCAGACGAGGATAATTTTTGGGAACGGTACAACGAATCGTCTTCTTTCTATAATAATTTAATGAAACGTCGAAGGGGGGGATTGATTTAGACAAGAATTAAGAGTCGAGAACGGTACGACGAATCTTCCTCTTTCTCTAATGATTTAATGAAAAGTAAAAGCTTCCGCGCTTCGCGCGGGTGGGGAAAACTAAATTATTTTCGAGAGCGGAACAACGAATCGTCTTCATTCTCTAATAATTTAATGAAACGTCGAAGCGGGGGGAAAACTGAATTTAGACAAGGATTAAGAGTCGAGAACGGTACAACGAATTGTCTTCTTTCTTTACTGATTTAATGAAACGTAAAAGCTTCCGCGCTTCGCGTGGGAGGGGGGAAACTGAATTTAGACAAGGATTAAACGTCATAACGGTACAACGAATCGTCTTATTTCGCTAATGATTCAATGAAACGTAAAAGCTGTATTCAGACGAGGATTATTTTCGAGAACGGTACAACGAATCGTCTTCTTTCTCTAATGATTTAATGAAACGTACAAGCTTCCGCGCTTCGCGCGGGAGGGAGGAGGGGAAAACTGAATTCAGATGAGGATTAAGAGTCGAGAACGGTACAACGAATCGTCTTCTTTCTCTAATGATTTAATGAAACGTAAAGGCTTCCGAGCTTTGCGCGGGAGAGGGGGATGAATTAAGACGAGGATTAAGAGTAAAAAAACTGTACAACGAATCGTCTTCTTTTTCTAATGATTTAATGAAACGTAAAAGCTTCGCGCGGGAGGGGAAAAACTATTTTCAGACGAGTAGGCACGTACGGAAGGGGGGAGGGGGTTAGGGGGTTGACCTTCGGTTTTTTATGTGTGTATTTTGGAGCAACCCCCCCCCCCCCCCTTTTCTGTGATTTTTTTTTTTTTTTTTTTTAATTTAAAAAAAAAGAAAAAAAAGATGCCAATTGCTGACCTAAAAAAGGTGACCTCACCCCCCAAAAAAAGTGTCCTCTCCCCCCCCCCCCCCGCTTATTTAGCGGCTGGCTGAGTCGTTACAATTTTTTTTCGGACCAAAAAAAAAAAAGTGGGCCCCCCCCCCCCCCCCATAAGAAATCCTGGATCCGCGCCTGGGTACACCTGTAGGTTTGGGACTTTGGGTTGAGGGTTAGTTAAACTGTTTTGTCTAGGGTTAACATTAAGAATTGGCTAGTCTATTGCCAATTTATGGACCAAATGTTGATGAAGAATGTGTCAACTGTGGCAAGTAATTAGAACTTTGATTCATTTTGGCCTACTAAAAACTATCCTTAAAAGACGGTGAGGAATATAGCTTTAATCATTGGGTTTGATTATTTCAAGATACGCAATAAATGATACATACAAGCTTAAAAAGCTTGAAACAATATACTAGTTTGTGTTTGAGTTTCATTAATAGCAAGTCCAGTTATGTTCTTATTGTTTGATATGTATTCAATTGTTGTTAGGAATTCCTTTCTATGAAATTTTTTCCCCTTCCAACAAAATCACTTAATTGACTTTGAAGTGCATGCTGCAAGATATGAAAAAATATCTTCTTTTGTACTATACATTTTCTTTGTTTGCCCTAAGACATGTACTATCAAGATTCTGAGAAGTCTATAATGATGCAACATGATCTCTCTTTTGGGGGGGGGGGGGGGGGGGGGGGGGGAGGGCATATCTAACTGAACCGGGGGAGCACTACTGAAGTTTGAACCAACCAATAATTTAAGTGAAGAGAATGCAGGAATAGGTATTTGTTCATCAAATCTTCTTGGAATCATATCAATCATCTTCCATCATCAGCTCTTCACGTCCGATTGATATAGCGAGTGGTCGCGCGTCTTCCTAAATCTTTCTGGCATACCATCTTAATCCGAAACATAATATCCGCTGCGGCTGAAACAAATCTACTTTTCATTGCACGCGCCAGATCTGACTGAGCGCTAGCTGAGCCTTACTGTCTGCCCTGAAGAACTGAAGAATCAACAACTTTAAAATGGTGTTTATTGATAATATTACGACAATTGTAGGTGTCACGGTGTTTGTGACACTTGCAATTCGTCTGTACATCCGAGTAACTCAGACATTTGCCCAAGTTGAAGGTTGTACAATGGAAGGAAGGACAATACTCGTTACTGGTGGAAGCGACGGTAAGTGAAACAGCAGGGCCGCCGTGACTTTTGGCTGACTAGTCTCATCAGTGCCCGCTACCTTCTTCAAAGCCCGCGCGCGCTTCGAGCGCGAGTGGACTTTTGAAGTTGGGTTGGCCTCCGATCTTCTTCTTCTTCTTCCTTTTGAGTACAGACCTCTTTACAATGGGCCTAAATATTACATGTTAAATGTTTTGTACATGTCGCTTATCTTTAAAAAAAAATGATAGGAGCAACTTTAGAATAGATCTAGGTTCTACCCCACCACAAAAAAATGATCAGAAATTAACTTATTAAAGGTAGATCTAGATCTAGACATACTAGTACTATTAGTAGTCTAGACCCTATGTCTAAGTTAGACCTCTATGTCCCTTTTGCAGCCAGCCTCAAATTCTGTAGAACTTTGCAGGAATTATGATTATGAATATGTCATGTAGATCTAGATCTAGACTATGTCATATCTGTGAAATTTAAACGTTAGCAGTGTCCTCATATTCAAATTATGCAAGGAAACCCATTTACTTGCTAGACTTCACTGTCGGACACTATTGAGTGACTGACTGGCTTTTTTTCTTCTTTCATTCGGGACAACTGTCTGAAAATCAAGACTATTACTTTTGGGCTCTGTACTGTAGCCCTAAAGTCGATTTGACAACTAATAGTAATTATTTTCCCACTTAAGACATTTTCAACTTCAAGCCCAAACTTTTTTAGGGAAGTTCTAAATAAGCATTATCTTTCAAATGCAGTTGGAATTTAACTTTTTCATTTTTTTGGCCTGCAAATGGGACATATTACCTTTAAGCCCAGTTGATCTTTTTAAACATTAAAAATTATTATTAATATTTACGAAGATTGAAGTTATTTACTTAGATCTAGACCTAGAATCTAGATCTAAATTGATTGTAACGGTTCCGTGGCGTGGCGTAGGCATTATGATTATGAAATTAACATTGCATGTTTGAGCTTATGTGACTTGTGTAAATGGTTGTCGGAGACGCCAAGTTCAAAGATCAGCAATGCGTGACATTTGCATGATTCGGCGCGGGCGAGGGTATAACACACGTATAAGGTATAGCGTTTTTTCAAAATCTAGCACATGCATCGTGCGTGAGAGCTTTTCAAGACCCTCGAAATGCGTGATGTCACGCCTAATGCGTGATACTTGGTAGCTCTGGGTTGTTGTTATTATTTGTTTTTGGAAAACTGCCCCTGATGGTTCTTCAACAATTTTCCCTTGTTCTATGAACAAGGGGCAACTTTTAAGAAATATGGCTAGATCTCGGTCTAGATCGAACTAAAAATGAAGAAGAGAGCTTTTTCGTTCTTGTAAAGTTTAAATGATAAGTTTTATTTTTGTTGAAAAATATCAAACTTGATTTTATCACTTTGACGGTGGGAAGGGTGTGCTATTAACAATTGATTTGATTCTATGGAACTTTAGTCTTTAGCTGATAATTCCTAGATAGAATAAGAATTTTGTTTCACTCAAAGAGGAGGCGATTTGGCTCAGTCGGTAAAAGCATCTGGCTGTCGGACCAAAGATCTCGGGTTCGAATCCCACCCAGGCGGAAGACTGAAGCCTGCGTTGTGTGTTAACGTGCCCCTCCTCTTTTTCATAGGCGCAGGCTATGTTTAATAAGTGGGAAACGCTGTGTCACTCGGATATGACATCAAGAGCCACAAGTACCCTTGCATATTAAGAGCTCATTGTAATATTAAAGAGTAGGCCCTAGGGGGAAATCCCAGTGTAGTGGTCCACCTGAACACCCCAATCAGGCCGAGTTTATACGGCATCTGCAAGAATCTTCAGTATTGAAGGAGGCAGATTATCTTGAATAAGAAGAGAGGATGTGTACTTGACCAGTGACTTTTGTAATCTATTTTTCCTACATTTTTATGGTCAAGATCCTTTTTCTAGACAAGGGATTTCGTTTCAATGTTGCATTATTCAAATTTTCATCAAATTTCATCACTTTCCATCAAATTTTGGCTTTGTATTTTTGCAACAGGTATTGGAAAGGCAACGGTCAAACTTCTTGCTGCAAAGAGGGCAAGGGTCATCATTGCTTGCCGTAATGTTGAAAAGGGAGCTGCAACTCGGGATGAAATCATCGCTGCTACTGGCTACTCGAACATCTCGGTGATGAAGTTGGACCTGTCCTCACTTCAGTCTATACGCACCTTTGTAAGGGAGTTCAAGCAGGAGGAACACAGACTAGATGTCCTTATCAATAATGCTGGAATACTTGGTAAGTATTGGGCTTTAATTCTTCTCTGCCAACAATTTGTTTTGTTCAACCATTCAACCTCTTACAAGATTCAAACAAGTCATTTAACAATTTTGACCATGGAAAGGATATGAGGGTCATTTTATGACCTTAAATTAACAGTTTTGTTGTCAATACTTCTTTATTACCAATTCAAAAATTTACCTATAACACAAAAGGCAGTGGGCGCTTTTAAAAATCGAAAGACCCTACACAGGAATGATTGCTCCATTGAGATAGTGCCAATTAGTGGGGTCCTTAAAACAGACTCTTCATCTTCACAGGAGTTATTCTGGTTTTTGTATGCCTATCTTTAACTCTACAAGTGATATCTTGTTCAAATTAATGTATAAAAAAAAGGATTGAAGAAATTTGAATAGTGTGTACCTTGTAGACCCCTAGTGTAATTGACGCAAATATGTAAGGAAAGCACTTATTTCGTCTGAAAATAGTGGTAGGCCTTGATTCTTTTTCATAGTTGGATGAATTTGGCTGTAGATTGTAGTTTTCTTCCATTCATTTTTATTTTTCTATGGGTTTTTTATCTTTCTTTTGGGTAGCTCCTGCCAAAAAGACGATAACAGAGGATGGATTGGAATTGACATATGCCACAAACCATTTTGGACCATTTCTTTTAACAAACCTACTACTTGGTAAGTATTTACAAGAAATAAGTACACCAATTAAATTTTCAGTTCATTTTTAAAAATTGATTTCATTCTGCGGAATGAAAACAAACTTGTACATTAATATGTACATGTGTATGAACCACACCACAATATATTCCACTGATGTTATTAGTAGCCTAAAAGGAATGTGGCATTCAGTTACTGCTGATATATGCATGTGTATGAAATAAGAAATGTGTGAAAAAGGAAGTGTGATGGCTGCTTCTTCAAATCGAGGGAGCGAACTGAAAGGAGGAGAACAACGATATATGAGACTAGGCTCTTCAATGGACACTTACAAATTTAGTTATTTCCAAGGACACTTAAGGACTGGGACGAGCTACCTCAGATCACCGTCAAACTGCCTTCTTTGGAGCAGTTCAAGGTGGCTCTTGAAACAATTTAGTTCCCTTTTCAGGAACTGTACCGCATAGAGCTGTATAACAACTCTATGCTCTACCCTCATCTAGATGTCGATCAAGCGTTGATGAGTATTACCATAGAAGTAGAAGTAGATATAGACCTACTGTGTGTAATTGGGCAGGTCCAAGCTATTTGGATTGGACTGTGGCTATTATGGGCTAGTTCATTTGTGGAAAGTTTTAGTTCTGATCAACTCTTTAATTAATTTTGTATGTAATTAATGTGCTGCGTGACGTACGGGACGCTGCACATTAATTACATTAAAAATTAATTAAAGAGTTGGTCAGAACTAAAACTTTCCACAAATGAACTAGCCCATAATAGCCACAGACTCATACCAAAAGATAGCCATATAAAAAATTTCATCTTTTGTTATTTCTTGTTTAAATTCTCTGAATGTCCTGTACGTCACAATCCAAATAGCTTGGACCTGCCCAATTGCAGAATATACAGAGATCTTGTAAATGCCTATCTAGACTACCACCTGCGCAACGAAAGTTCTTGAAACACTAATATAGAATATTTTTGAGAGAAATACCCAATGTAGTATTTTTTTGGTTTCATTCTTGAAAGACTTGTTAAAGAAGACTGGTCCTGGTCGTATCATCAATGTCAGCTCTGTTGTGTATACAATGGGTAGCATTGACTTTGATAATCTTTGTGCGGAGAGGAGTTACAGCAGCTATACGATCTATGGACACACCAAGCTAGCTAATATCCTTTTCACAAAAGAACTGAGCCAGAGATTACAGGGAACAGGTAGGCATTTATAATAGAAATACTTGTGCGTGATATATTTTATTCTCAATCTGATTGCAAAGTGTTTTGAGAGTATCATAGCCTGGGCTCAATGGAAAAGGCATGTTAAATGATTTTGACAGATGAATGATTTATAGTGACATTTCCAATTAAGATTACTTTATTACTTAATTTTAAATGACGATTGTAGACGGTTTCAATAGCTGAAAAAGTGTGTTTATTTAAATAATAATGATTGAATAAGTGTTGAATTTGTTGCATGTAAGGACTTTTACCATGGATGCAAAGCACTTCACACAATTACTAACATAGCCTTACAAAAGATTAATATTGTGAAATATATTGCCCCCTCTCAACTGCAATTTGGAACTCTAGTTTTAAGTATTCTACTTTTACATGGTTGAGAGACAGCATCGGAGAGTAATTCCAACTTGTGTTTTCTATTCAGGTATAACTGTTAATTGTCTTCACCCTGGGACTGTGAGGACAGCTCTTCTGAACTATAGACCACACCTGAAAGTTATTTCTTTCATCTTTGGATCTCTTTTCTGGAAGGTTAGTATGACTATTAAAGCACACTGATTTTGAATATTAGCTTGCAAAGCAATGTGTAACGGCTCTTTTGCATTAACAGAAGATTTTAAAAGCTTGTTTGCGTAATTTCTTTTATTAATGCTGCAGTACACACTATTATTCACTGTTATCGAATAGACATGTTTCATATGGCGGTTGTATAAAAACATATTTGCAAGAATTGTACTTGGGTAAATGTCAAGGGAAAAAATTATTTTTTTATTTTTTATAAATGGTGAATTGGAGGGTACCTCGCAAAATATGACACAGAGTTGCCAATTTGCATTTGATTGATCGGGCCTTCAAAAATTCATAACTTTCTTATTTTTTCAATCCGTTTTTGCTTTAACTTTCACCGACCTGTTTCTCTAATTTTTCTGCTTCTATTTCAGGCTGGACTTCTCGTTAAAAAAATTATTGTTTTCCAATTTCCATACGTTTTTATAAATCCTGAAAATATATTTTTTTTAATGTTTTTTACCCATGTATCCTCATTTCAGGTGAAAAATAGTTTGCTGGAATATGGTAGAAGTAAGATAGTGATATCACTGTTTCCAGACAAAAACTGAATCATTTGAGCCTTTATAATTCGGGCTTCCTACACAAGGTTCTAACTTCATCATATTTTCTGTTAAATTTCTTTTCATTTCAGGATCCTGAGGTAGGAGCACAGACCTCTCTCTACCTGGCTGTATCGGGAGAGGTCAACGGGGTCACTGGTCAGTACTTTGACAACTGTCGTCCTGTAGTTCCATCAGCAAAGGCAAGGGATGATGGGGTAGCGAGGAAACTCTGGGAGGTCAGCGAAAAGCTTACTGGTCTAGCACAATGATAAAAAGTGTCCTTTTGTTTAATAGAAGTAAATTATTGATCTGTTCACATAATGATACCTATGTTTTAGGGTTGATTCGAAAATGATTTTTATATAAGGCCTAAAAAAAAAATTGATGACTTGGCGTAACGGGTCACTGAAAATTAGGGTAGGTAGGGCGATATTTTTGTTTTTTTTGTTTTTGTTTGTTTTTTTTTGTTTGTTGTTGTTGTTGCTTATATTTGCATACATGAAATTAGCCATTCATACACATACATACATACAGTGGCGTAGATAGGTCCTCAGACCTTGGGGATGATCTGATGAGAGGGGTAGACCACAATATGTTCAAATATTTAGGTCATCCACTTTGCCAGAGCTTGTCGTTTTCTTCATGACTTGAAGATCGACTTTGTCTCGTCGTTTTGACGAAGACATCAATACCCCAAAGGCATTGGCCTTCGTGCGATCCTCCTCGGTATCCGTGACACTGACAGGCATGAGTGTTGCAACCACGTATCGATACCCGAAATCTTGTAATAGTGACACTGTTTCAGACAACAGCAAATCAGAAAACGGACCACAGTTTTCCTTAGATGCCTTGATGTTCTTAACCACAAAATTATCAGCGGCCAGATCTTGAACGATTTCTCCGATTGTTGCTTTAATGTCCACCTTCCGAAGAACGCTGAATAAAACGTGAGCACCAAATTTACCCGTGAACTGAACTGACGCCATGTTGGGGATACAATCGCCTAGCGGTACTATGGCGTACCTGCCCGCTGCACTCGGCGCGCGAGCTGGCCCAAACACGGCGCGGCAAAGCCCAGAACGAAAGCAACAAACATCCGGGTTTTCCCCACTGCGATATCGATATTTACGCAATCGCAATCGCAATTGCAATCGGATCTTTTTTCTCTTTTTTTATATATATAATTTTTTTGTCTCCAAAGGAAAATGAAGAGGTGTAACTTTTGTATGTAAATGTAAAAGATCATTGGTAAATTTATAAAGACCTATGTTAAATTATTTTGTTATTTTGTATCCAATGTTATAAATGTACAATTTTTCTTTGAGAGAAACAAATAAAATAAATAAATAAAAAAGCGTAGGGTCTGCGATAAAAATAGGGTCGGGCGGGTTACGCCAAGTCATCAATTTTTTTTTTTAGGCCTAATTGCTATGCCATACATCTATTGATTATTGTTTGTATGTTGTAATGGTTATGGTTAAATGCAATATCATGAATCTTGAATTTCATTGCATGTGTATACAATTGTCACTAACAGCTACAGGGGATTTATATGCAATGACTTATTGGCTCTGTTGAATTTAATCAAATGAGGCAGAATTGTCGACCCTTTAATTTGTGAGGCATCCTTCAAGAGCTGATTCTTCTGAAAAATGAATCGCTATATGTTAGCAGTTAGCCTATCTTCTTCCTATTATTCAAAAGCATTAATAAATGTAGTAGTAGTAGTAGTAATAGTTTATTGAAATAAAAATCAATCGCGGCTCAAAAGCCGAATTACAGGTTTTGTACAAAAAAGTACAAAAAGTACAAAAAGTAAACATCAAAATTACAGGAAACAAAATAAGTAATAACATGTAATAAAAACATTCTTTTAACATAATTATCCTAAAGTTCCTTTCGTGAAATATTGCAGTCAATTTAAGAGTGATTCCCAAGTTTTGATCAATTAGTATAACACAAAATTGCAGGGAATTAAATTAGAAAAATTAAAAAAAGAAAATGTACCAGCTCGAACTTTACATCAAAATATCCCAGAAGATGTGTCGAAATTCCAGTTAAAATTTAAAGTCAATTCAATATCAATGAGGTATGATATTGTACTTTGCTGAAATCTTTGAGTTTTGCATCTGACTTGCAATCTTTGGGTCAATGGATGAGGTCAGACATCTTTTCGTTCTTTACAAGTTTTTGTGCAAAGGAAAGACATAAATATTTTTCTTCGATTAGGTAGAGATGACGAGTCCAGTGCCTCGAGAGCAGCATCATTTGATGTGAAACGAGGACCAAGGATGATTTTTAAGGTTCTCCTCTGGATCCTTTCTAGAGATGTACTGTTCCACACAGGACACACATACTCCAGGAGTGGCCTCACATACCCCATATAGATGGTACGCAGATAATCCACACACAGTGGTGCCATTCTATTGACTGCATAAATATGGACAAGAAATACACAGGAATTTTCAATTCAATGTTACAAACTTTTTACATTATGATTCACAAAAGGAAACAGAAACAGATGGAAAAAAAATTATTCTTGTAATTTATTTTGATCAGTTTATTGATAAGAAATCATTCGCTGCCAGATAAATAATAATAATGTTGCTTCTGCTGGTCTTGACAGAATTGAAATACTTCCACAAGGTGTTTTTCCAATAAGGCACTTCAATATGGGTCGTAATTTGTACTGACTGGATATCTTGTGAAGCATTTTGATATTGTATCTTTTGCATCACTGTCTTCATATTCTTTATAGTCAAATTAGTTTTCAAGTCGTTTTCAACATCATCAAGTGATTTAACTTGAGTGCCTTTAAGAAATGGAAAGCAGTAACATAAACGACAGTAGTCGACTCCATATGGGGAAACTCGTTGATGTGGGACTTTACACTCTCCCAAAGTTCTTCATCTTTCTCAACAGTTTGTAGCCCTTCTCTACGCTCATCTTCAATGACATCACATGGCCTCTTCTTTTTCATCACAATTTTTACTTGTTGTCTGGAGATCCCAAGTCTTGTTAGAAACATTTGCCTGCATATATGCATGTGGATCACTGCTACTAGGCAAGTGGTATTGCAGGTTTAGTATTGCTGTTCTTTGATTTTGTGTCAATGAGGCGAGCAATCCACTCTCTCTGTTGTTGGAGTTTGCCCAAATTAAAATATGACTTACGAAAATTGACTCTGTCATTCTCATCATAAAGTTTTCTTGTCAGAGGAACACCTGCAAGTGTTTACAAAGCTCGCTTCTCTTTGAGAGGGCATCTTTATCTTGCTCTTTTCGCTGGTGTATGCCTCCCCTAGATTACGTTTTCTATTGATGGCAAAGTTCATACTTCTTCTTTCCTTTCTAACCTTTGACTTTGGCGGCGCGATAGCGCAAACGTAAAACGCCGTCGCCACACAACGTGTATGCACCGAATATGTCGTCTGCTCGGTCTTGTGTTTTTTTCGCAAATATTTCAACGTTTATTTGAACATTTCATTCGTTGTTTTTTGCGTCTTTTGACATCAGTGACGATGGTTTTCTTTTGTGAGGCTGCACAGTGCTGGGCTCATGATTCCAAGCGTAAGAACCCTGAAAAATGGGGGTGGATGAAGGCCGTGACTTGGGATGGGACTCTATACCGGAAGTTGTAGTGACGACCCGAGAGAGTGAAAATTACCTCGTCTCGCGAATTTCGAGATTTTCGTACCTATTTAGGGTAGCGAGAATTCAATTCGATTTTATTCAAGTCCATTTAAAAACAGTACATTGAAAAACATTGTACATTGACAACATATTTACATGAAGGATACACAGTATACATTGAACATTAAACACACAATTAAAAAGAGAAGTAAAGACAAGAGTAAGAAATAAAAGAAATAGATAATGAACATGAAATGGAAATTGCAAGACATTTCTCAATATGGCTTTTGACAATATTGAGAAATCTATCATCCATGACGAGGTCTTGCGCTACCGTAGAAAGCAAGGCCGCCTTTTCCTTTTCTCTATCCTCTTTTTCCTTCCCCTTTCCCCGGGTCTTTGGCCTTTCTGGTAGGTTGTCAGCCATGTTAGACCTACAATTGACTTTGAATAGGAATTCAGCTGTCAAAAAGCTCGGTGAGTACAATCTCTCTAACAATGCAGTTAGTCGACAATAGGAAAAGGATCACATCACTCACGCCTCAGCAGATATCAAGACAATAGCAACTCAGAGCCAAATGTCACTGACCATAGACAGATTTTCACAGCATTGAAAATGACTGCATGGGACAGACCGTTCTACTGTACGTGCTGTAATTGAAATACGATGGCAGAAAAACAGTCATTAAAACTCACATTTTCATGGCTGTGATTACCGGGACTAAAATCCACTGGTTGATGCAGCAGGTGATAGCACAGCTTCACTAACAAAGTATTTTCAATACGAAGTATGTCTTTTTGTACAGAAAATGTCAGAATTTACCACGAAGAAAGCTAGTCACTTGGCTTTTCCAATTTCAGACCATCATTTTCATATGAAAACAAAAGACTGGCGTATGTATACTTAAACGATCAAAACAGCTCTACTAGTGTGAGTGATCGACTAGCAAACACAAGTACGGATGGCTTCCCATCCCTGGTTTTCTGTGCCAGCACAGCACCAATTCCAACTAGACTGGCAACAACGAGAAGTTGCGTATTTTTCTCTGGATCGTAGAAGGCATTCTTGCATCCTGCTGCAAGGCGCTGTTTCACATTACTCATGGCTTGCTGATGCTCTTTGGTACACTGTCACTCTACTTTCTCTCTAGTTAGATTACAAAGAGGAGCAGATAGCGTAGCAAGGTCAGGGATGAATCGTCCACAGTAGCTGGAAAGTCCTAGAAGACTGCGCACATCCTGAATGCGTTGATTATTGCTTGCACTTTCTTGGGGTCAGGTGATACCCCATCTGCACTCAGTACATGGCCAAGGAACTCCAACCTTTCATTGTGGAATTCACAATTTTCCTTGTTGAGAGTGAGGTGGTTACATAAGAGTTTCGCAGTTCAGGCGTGAGAGAGAGAGAAGAGAAAAAAGTAAGAGGATGTAGGAAGAAAAAGGAGCAAAAAGTCGAGAATGGTACAACAAATCATCTTTTTTCTCTAATAATTTAATAAAACGTCAAACCTTGAGGGTCTCTGTGCAAGTCTACAACTCGTCAGCAAACTCTCTTAGCTGATAACAGTTGTTTAATACAGCTTGGCCATCTGTAACTCGCCTCAACCATGCTTCTTCGATCTTATGGCTATCACCAAATCTCTCTGCAAGGAGCTCCTAGCTCTTAGGTAGCCTTCATCTGGTGTCATCATCATGCAGCACTGGATTACCTTCTTTGCTGCTCTTTCGCAACAATGGAACAGTCTCATCAGTTTGCCACTACTGGACATTGGGGTGTCGCCAATCATACCGTCGTATGACTGTACAAATTCATAATACTTCAATGGGTCACCATCAAACTTCATAAGCTCAGGACTTGTATCTTTCCGCTGATGGTCCACACAAATTGGAAGCCCGCCTTCTTCCTCTCGACATTCACGATTCCGAGCAGCTCTCGGGTAACGCTCGTCAGGTTCTCGTTTATGTAGAACTTGTTTTGCGCTACCAATGTCCCTGGTTGTTATATCCTTTAGCTTCTTGCGGCCATTGTAGACTGCGTTCCTCGCTCTGCGACTGTTAAGTCTTACAATGATAGATCGTGGTTGATGATCTGCCCAAGACCTTGGAGCACGCAGCCGATGTGCAATGTCGATATCACTCTCCTTCAGCAAACGGGAGACACATTGGGTGACCTTCAAAGCTAACATCTGTGGCCTCTCATCTCTGCTCTCTGGAATTCCAGTCAGTTCTTCGTTGTCTTTCTCCAATTGTTGTGTCGTCTCTTTCAGTTCCTCAAATTTTTCATCCAGGAAGGGTAGAGAGCGGACGATGTCTGTCTGCCCTTACCTCACTTCCTGCACCGCAGCCTCAAAGAGCTCCAGGTTGCCAGTCAGGTGAGCGACGGAGTCTGTATCTCCTCCTTGAAAAGAGAGACAATGTCGAGTTTGCTCCCACAAGGCCCAGTTCCTAATTCCTCACTTAAAACTTGCGACCTGGATTTCTTCAGTAGCATTATTACGTCACGCATCACCAAGATGGCATATTATGGATTTTGTCACCTGGTAGACGATGTGAGACGCTGATGTCCCCCCTCGTCACCTCCACACCAATCTCCCTCCCCAGCCTCACCACCACTTCGGACATGTCCTCCCCAGCTGTCTCAGGCAGACCATATGCTCCCGACGGCCATATTGTTCTAGCCTTCCATGACGGAATCCATGGCCGCAGTCACTGCAGTTGCCACAGTCTTGATAATGATGGGTTGCAGGACCTAAATAACCTGTCGCACTAGGTCAGCAACCAGATCGTTGTTCAGCTTCGGTCCTGATGTCCCGGGCATTGTTGAAGAATGCCTCTTCTTTGTGCTAGCACCAGTAACCAAAGCATAACTGACAGCTTCCGAGACGGAGTCGTTAAGAGTAGACTTCATAGACACTTCATCGTCTAGTAAGTGAAAGTTACTCGCCATAACAGGTGACTAAGTTTGACGAAACACTAGAGATATGACGTAATAATTGAGATGCGCGAATGATGAAGCGCGTTGCAACCAAAGATGTGATGAGGATGTGTAAAGTAAGCTAAGCTGATGAAAGTGATGGTTGTTAACGGAATGTTTTTTATTGTTATGAAAATTGAGTAGATACGCGAATACCTTGTTGATATTCAAAAGTTCTTATAGAGCAAAAAAACGAAAAGGAGTCACAAAAGGCTCCAAAATTGAGATGAAAATTATTGATTTCTTGAGAAAATTGTCAGAAAATAATCGCCAACACGTACGCTATCCAGTGATGTATAGGAGTTCTTGTGAAACGTAGTTCTCTCTAGACGTTGAAGCGGGATGGTCGCCAAGTAGAATGATTGATAATAACCAAACTCTAGCGATTTTCGTGAAGATTGTCACGGCCAGTTGCCATGGAATTGAGGGAACTTATCGCGAAGTTGTCTTCGGTATTGTCATCATCAAAAGGATTCCTGGGTTGCATGAAATCTTATGGGCAAAGTTCTTTCACGATTAAGCTGAAATGGCTTGATTCAGGTGGAGGTGGCCCTCCTGTTCTTATGGACTCCTTGGAAAAGTTTGAATAGTCCTTCTTAGCATTCATCCGTATCCTCTTCCATTGGTCCTTGATTTGGGTTGTGCTCCATCTCATTCCAAATTTGGCATGGAAAGCTTGCACCAAGGCCTCCCATGCACCTGCTTTGTTTGAGTTGGTTAGGTAATCTGTCTTTCTGGAGGGTAATATGTCCTTCCTCTTGCTGATCATTTCTAGAAGAAACTTTCTTTCACCCACTTGCCAGTTCCCTTTGGTTCTCTCCCTCCCTGCACACACAGTAGCAAAGAGAAGAAACTAGTCTAGAAAGAGCTGAATTGAATTTGATATCCTGAGCGGCTTCGACAGAGTATATCCCTCAAAATTCTTCCAACTAGCCACTAGCTCAACAACAAGAAGCCATCATTTCAAGGTAGTCAAACAACGTTTCAATACAAGACTTGGGCAGTAGAGTCTATACTATTTAGTATCTCAATAATGAGTGTAAATAATTAGTATGGCCTTCCCTAAAGAACTGGTCAATGCTGCCACCAATTGTTCATTTATTAGTATTAGGCCTAGCCTAGAAGGTATTGGAGAAACAATCTTAATTCATTTTGAACCATAATTGAGATGGGATGGATCAGTAAAGAGGGAAAATAAGCTAAGCTTCCAGTCTCTACACCCAAGTATACAGATCTAACGTTAGTTACTTACTCATTACGGCCAGTTGCTATTGAAGTCAGTGAATTTATCACGATGATGTTATCTTGGTCCTGGTTGTTGTCATCGTCGGATTTATTCTTGAGCTGTACAAAGTCGTACGGGCAAAGTTCCTTAACTATTATATTTAGGTTGCTGGGTTCAGGTGGAGGTGGCCCTCCTCCTGTTTTTCTACTCTCTCTGATATAGTTGCAATACTCCTTCTTTGCATTGATTCTGATCCTTTTCCATTGATCCTTGATCTGAGTGCCACTCCATCTCCTTCCAAACTTGGCATGGAATGCTTCAACCAAGGCCTCCCATGCACCAGCTTTGTTCGAGTTTGTAAGATAATCGGTCCTTCTAGAGAGTAAAATTCCCTTCCTCTTGCTTATCATTTCTATCAGGAAGTTTCTTTCTCCCACTTGCCAGTTCCCTTTCGTCCTCTCCCTCCCTGCACGCACAGTAGCTGCATCACCCCTGGCCTCCATTTTTAGATGTAGCAGACAGCATCTGATCTACTGAGCATGCCCAGTAGAAAGAAACCATGGCACAATCCATGGTACAATCCATGGTCTAGGATTGTACCATGGTACAAATGAAACCATCGTTGGTGAATCAGAGAGAGGTTTAAACCCCCTGGGGGTTTAAACCATGGTTTCAAAAACCTAGGGGGGGGGGGGGGTTAAACCCCCGGGGGGTCTTGTACCACTGTTGTGAATTTTGGCCATTGTGTTTTGCCTCAAACCGCATGGACCAGTACTGGCGTAAAGGTCCAAGTTCTCTTAGTGCCTGCGGATAATGCAACATAAAGTGGTGTTTTGGTCGTAGATGTGTTTCAAATATTTCCATGAAAAGTTTATGATGATCCTGTATCAAGTGATTCAGAAAGTACGTTTCTTGCCTTGTCACTGCTGAAGATAATATTATGTCCATACAGCATAGCAGTAGGTCTATGAGCTGTCAGAAAGGGTTGTCTTCCTCAACTTGTTCACCAAGACTCTCTTTGAGCAGCCAAGTTGGAATAGGGTCCAGATTGCAAGATTTCGGTGGAGTAGACTTGATAAGACATCGAAGCTGAACTTCAGTCACTGGCATAAACCCGCTCAGGCTACAATTCAAAGATTTCTCAGGAGATTAGATGTGTCACTGCACATAATTAACATCAGGTGCAAAGGAAAACACAATATCACTGATCTTCTTTACTTACTTACTGAACTGATGTGCAAGTTCAGAATCGGATGAGTGTTTGGGATAAATAAAAGACTTAATATAGGAGTGGAGAGTTTCTTCCGATTGTTGAACATTTGTTTAGAGTCCGCATTGGCAATCTCATTCAGTTATTGCGATTTAGCATCTGTGATGTGACTGTAGTATGAATAACATTCTTGGCGATGAGGTATTGGGTCTGATTGTAACAGTCAGAGTTTTCAGAGGGGCATTTTAACATGCCTAAACTGACATAGTGGGTTTCATGAATGTGCCCAAAATATAGTGTCTTCTTCTAAGCACCCTCCTCTTCATACTTTTGCATGTAGAAACCTGATGTGGTACTATCTTTCGCACTTGTGACAATGTAAATGTTAACAACATACTTCTTAGAAGTGACGATGATTTCAGGTTCACCAGCCCATGTCTTATCCTGTCTCATGTTGTGTATTTACGCACTGGTGACCCTGTGCGTCATGTCATCAATAGTCTGTGTGTTAAAACAATATACATTTTCTGTATCACAATATTGTTGAGTTACCCTATCTTTCCACCACCACTTTCCCCATCTTATTTTTACAGCTGCCCCATTTTTAAGTGTAGCATTCTTTCTCAAAACCAGGTCCTTCAAAGCAAAGACCTGAAGCCCCATTTACAAACAAGTTGTTCACCATCCTCACGACTGTCGATAACTCTAGTGATTGCTTTCTTCTTTTCCTGGATGATTCTGAGTGCTGTGTGATCAAGGAGATTTTGGAGAGGGACTTTGGCAGAATAATCTTTCATTGTTATATTTTCAGGGTAGTATTTTCTTTTTCGCTTCTCTTCATTGTAGGAAGGGTAGATGTCTGCATTCTTACTTTTTGCCGCTGTTCTTATCGTTTGGTATCACTGCTTTGTCATGTCCGTTTCTAGAAAAAGTGACATTGCTTCTTGGGTTTTAACTGGTTTTGATATGAGGTTTAGGACCTTGGTGGGTCTTGATGGGGAAATCAATGTAAAGTTGAGGACATACTTTAGGTCAGGGTTTCTCTTATAGACTCCCTGCGATGCTGCAAAAATCAGTTCTGGTACCTCTGTTTGACTCAGTAGATCATGTGCCTTCCTTTGCCTGGATCTTTTGGATAGAGATTTCCAATCTTTAGATGGACGGCCCACAGCCATGGCCGGGTTGTTGATGAGACGCTCCAGGTACGCTCTGCATCAATAATGTGATGTCTTTTTTATCAAACACACTGCTATCAAGCCAATCACCGTAGTTTTGGAGAAAGATCTTTAATGTACGATTGGTATTTGTCCACTTGATCTTGCATTTGTATATGAAAGGTCTGATTGATTTGGGTCTAGATTAGGCTTCTTTAACAGAGGGACAGCGAGTGACGTTTTGAATGTCAGAGGAACTACACCCGATGACAATGATGCATTGATAATGTAAGTCAGGACCGGAAGCAGTTCATCAAGGCAATCTTTGAGCAGCCAGGTTGGAATAGGGTCCAAATTGCAAGATTTTGGTGGAGTAGACTTGATAAGAAGTCAAAGCTGAACTTCAGTCACTGGCATAAACCCGCTCAGGCTACAATTCAAAGAGTTCTCAGGAGATTAGACCTGTCAGTGCACACAATTAATATCAGGTGCAAAGGAAAACACAATATCATTGATTTTTTTTTTTTTTTTTTGAAGTACTCACTGAACTGATTTGAAAGTTCAGAATCGGATGAGTTTTCGGGATAAATAGAATATAAAGGAGTGGAGAGTTTCTTCACGATGTTCAACATCTGTTTAGAGTCAGCATTGGCAATCTCATTCTTCATGTATTGCGATTGAGCATCGGTGATGTGACTGTAGTACGACTCACATTCTTGACGATACAGCTCCTTGTCAATCTGCAGGCCTGACTTCAACATGTGAAGTTCAGCGCGACGCCTACGTCGCCTGGCCTCCCTAATCTCATGAGAGAACCAATTCGGTATTGGGTCTGATTGTAACAGTCACAATTTTCAGAGGGGCAAGTTAACATGCCTAAACAGACAAAGTGGGTTTCATGAAGGTGCCCCAAATATAGTGTCTTCTTAGCGCCCTCCTCTTCAAACTTGTGCATGTAGAAACCTGATGTTGTACTATCTTTCGCACTTGTAGTTGTAACAGGTGGCAATGATTTCTGTTTCACCAGCCCATGTCTTATTCTGCCTCATCTTGTGAATGTACGAACTAGTTACTACATGCGCCATGTCATCATAAGTCTGTGTTAAAACAATATAAATTTTCTGGATCACAATATTGTTGAGTTACAATACCCGTAGGTGTCGCTGGTACCTGGAACAATATGGTATCCTGATCCGCTGTGCTTGGTGTGGTGAGAGCGAGGTATGGCCTCTTTCTATTAGGAACACATACCTCGCAGCTTTCGCTGCAACTGCTGTCAGAGTCGGAGTCGGAGAAATCGATAGTTGGATGTAGATCGATAGTTGGATGGTCTGGTGTTTCTTTCTTCTCCCTTTTCTTCTGTTCTGTCTTCTCTTCCTCTCCTTTCTCTTGTGTTGTCTTCTGTTCCTCTGTTTCTTCCTTCTCCTTTTTCTCCTCCCCTTCCTGCTTTCTTGTCTTCTCCTCTTTCTCCTTGCGTTTCCTCCCCTCCTCCTTCTGTTTCTCCTTTCTTGTCTTCTCTTCTTTCTCCTTCCGTTTCCTCTCCTCCTCCTCCTTCTGGTATTTAGAACCGGCCATGCTGTACCCAAGAAAATCAACTTGGTTTACTTCCTCTTGGTGTAACTGTTGATAATGGTTTAGCATCAACTTTCTTTCTTCTCCCTCGAACGGACACACTACGCACTTTAAGGTTAGCAAATGTTGGTGAACTTTCCTCAGATGATAGTTGTACTCCGGGTAGCTACGAAACGTCCTCTTACATTGATTGCAGGGAACCACCATTGTCTCCAAATTTCTCTGGTAACACGTCTCTGTAATGCCCTCTACGCTGAGCATGCTGTGAATTCGACATCTCTGTAGCCTGTTCACTTGAGACATACGTCGGCAACTGTTTCAACTCTTGCGGACTGTACACAACTCGTTGCGCAGGTGGAATCACGTCTCCGTATTCATTCGCACGAACTACAATCTCTGGATCAGAAATGTACGCTGCCCATCTAGTTGCATCTTCTCTGTTAACTGTACTCTGGTCTCCAGGATCCATCGTATCAGAATGTAACCCAACAGAAATCGGCTCCACCATTTTCTATTAATATTTAAATTTTTATCTCATGAGTTACTATTTCTTCAACTCATTTTGTTTTATCAAGTCAAGCATACATACCCTTACAATGTAAAAGGAGTAGATCTCCTTCTTTTGTACATTCTCAATACACAGTGATTATCTCACTGCCATGTTCTTAGACATGTCTTAGTGTAATATTTCTATACTCGATTTAAGTGTCCCATTTTGGACTTTCGTTGATGCACACTGTGATCATAACTCATAACTAGCACACTCACAAACTCCTTCTTTTAGTTGCAACTAAAGTGCAATAATAACTCATGCTTAACCAACATAGGCTTACAACATGTAACTAATCGGTAAAATGACCATCCCACCGCTCACCACCAAAAATGTAACGTGAAACCCTCTAAAACCTTCACAAAAATATAAGTTGTGACTCTCTGGCCACTAATATTCTCCTCTTTCAAGAGCCTTAAAAATAATGCTGCCACCAGGTAATTTTTAAGAGGAATCACCAAACCTACGAATAGGAATTTTATTTCCTAATTATTTAGTGTGATGGAGAGAATCAGGAATAGAAAATCATCTCTGATTTAAGGGGGGGGGAGCAAACCTCAATCAATGACATTATGTCTTTCATCACCAACTCTCATATAAGCTCGCCTCTGAATTTCCACTCAACAATGGGTCAAAGGTCATTTCGTGCATTGTTTACTTAGTTGCGCGCTGGTATTCACGTGATCTCTCTGGCTCTCTCCTCGTTTCTCAGATGTTGATTGAAAGCAACTGCCATAGAATCTTTGTCGTCTGAGTTGCTATTGCTATAGCAAGAACAGGTCTTGCATTGAACCTTCTTTGGACGATGAAAGCCTAGATTAAAATTAGTATTGAAGACCCTATGATAAGCTCTGATAGACACTAAGAATGAAATTCATGTTGCCAAGGTTCACCAGACCAGCCTTCTTTGCCCCACTTATCGGCAGTTGTAATAACCAAAGAGTGCCTCAAGTTGAAGATTCTTCATCCTCCTGCCAGATGCAGAGACCTTCATTTCATGGAACTCCTCATCAAAATCGTATTTAATTTTGATGGTAAGAGGTGAACTTTTCAGCTTTGTCCACTGCACTTTCTCTCCAGACACATCTCTCTGGGTTTCATGCAGAATCTCTGCAGCAAGTTTCTTCAAATCAAAGAACTCATCAAACCTGGGCTGCTTCACATGGTCAGGTTGTTTTGGACGTGCCATGGATGCAACCATAGGCCACTGACCCGGATGGTGTACCTGAACCATGCGTTTGTCCTGTTCTATGGTGCTATGCACACAGTCAACTTCCATCAGAGTCTGTCCGGACTCCAAGAACTTTTGATCTATGACATTGATTGAAGAAGACTGAACAAGATGCAAAAATGCAGCAATAATATACTTATTCTTGATCTGCCCTGTAAAGGAATCACTGAAAAGTGAAACATCCGTCACACTTTCAGGTAGAGAGTGAAGATAAGTGATCAAACATGAGCCTATTTCTCAAGCACCTCGAATCCCATCAACCTCACCCCACATATAGCAATGTACCTCACCATCTGCCTGACTGAACACTTCCCCTTCGATTAGTTTCACACCCGTGCCCTCAATCACCATCACATGGATAATTCCTCCGAATAATGGTTCAAGTTCATCCGACTTGGCATTAACTACTACCATCCCTTTGCGATATGTAGTACCATAGCACCCTTCTCTTTGTTGTTCTTGCAGCGATGCATAGGCAGCACTGTTTGGGCAAGTCTTAGCCTTCTCTTTGTTGTTCTTCTTTTCTACTCTTGCTCTCTCCTCGTTTCTCAGATGTTGATTGAAAGCAACTGCCATTGACTCTTTTTCATCTGAGTTGCTATTGCTATAGCAAGAACAGGGCTTGCATTGATCCTTCTTTGGAGGATGACAGCCTAGTCTATAATAAACTTTGATAAATATTGGGTTTGGGGTGTGTGATTACATTATCTGGAGACTCAAAGTCAGCAGGCAAATATTGCCTGGAAGTGGATGCACGACAGTAATGCGATTCAATGCCTTGAAACTGCGTATTGTGATCTCTCACAGCATTCAAGTAATTATTTTTATCTTTGGCTGAAAATGCCCCATCTCGTTTCTGTAGGGTGAACAGAACAGTCTTCTGAGAAACAGATAGAGTTCTCAGGAAAAACAAGTGACACACATTCTGTTTACCATTCTTTGTTTGGAGGAGGTATATATATATTTTTCTTTTTGCCTGAACTACCCTGCTTATCAAACACATTCTCACAAATAAAATCTCTTTGGCACTCAAAAGACCTAGACGGCCAAGACTGATTAAAACTGGCTGTTCTTTGAGCAGGGTTTGGTTTACATTCTCCTTCACCCAAGCTTACATGAATCCTTATCCTTATCATTACATGGTTCTCCAATCATTTGTGCTTCACGTGCCTCTCCATTTCATGACTGGTAGGGTTGACCATGGATCCGCTTGATCTGGATATTTTGCTGGCATTCCTGAGGCTGGGGAACCCTTTTCCTCACCTTGCTCTTCTGTAAAAAGAAACGTACTAGATTTTTTTTCTTCTAACCAATTTTGTAATAATTTCTTTTAAATAATTTACCTAACATGCTCCTTTCAATCTGGACAATAGGATATTTTATTCATCATCATCGTTAAGCTGACCAGGAAGCTGTACAGTCTTTGCAAGGTTTCTAAGATGACCCTGGCCTAGAGAAAGTGTGTAATATTGATCCTGTAAGTGTGAAATCTTGAAAGAGATTTGCATGTGACACATTCCTTCTTGAGCTGAACCTGTTTGACAGTAGTCCAGTCCTCAGCAACGCCCTCCTCCGATCTCCTCGTCCTAAGAATACCCACCTGCTGTGAGTATGATCGTCAGGACAAGATGTCTTGGGTCCTGACACACTTGACCCTGTAAGGACCTGGGTTTGATCTTGCCTCCCTGGTGATGCAGGAAAGTTGGACAGGGGGCATAAGTTCATGTGATTATGAGAGCCTTTGCTCAATATGAGAATGGATAGAATCACACCCACTTTGCCCATTGCATTTCTCGAAGTAATGAAAAGTGATTATTGCTACATTATTACACTCCTTCATGAAAGCCATTGCCTTTCCTGGCAAGACTGAATTTCTGTTTTGCCCAGCACATCAATCACTGTAGAGGTCTACCTCTTTTACACCCTTTTCGTCAACTTCTCTTAGGTACATGTAGTCCAGAAGGTAGGAACTTAGGAAGCAATTTCATTAGAACCTCTTTTCGTTATCGTTTCATTTGACAAGTAACAAAGTCCATCTCTTTTTTCAAACTCATATACATTCAAATTGTAGCAAGCAAGTCGTCTTTTATAGAAGATTTCACTTCTATTTGACCTTGGCAAGTACATGACATGAAATGGCTTTCTCCTTGCCCTGTCCCTTCAAACTCCTAACGTTCTCTACCTCTGCCCATTGCGCGTTGTATGCCTCTTGTAGATCTTCCTTTAGCTGACCCTGAGCATTTGTGTAGTTTGCACACAATCCCCACGTGTCTTTTTCTGGTTTGTGGATCTTGATTTTCATTGCTTGTACATGGGTATTTCGCGAGGCACAATTTCCATTTTCCTTCATCTTCCTGGCTATATTCTTCTTCATTCATGTCTTCCCCCTCAATATCCATTGGCTCTTCATCATGATTGGAGATGATTTGTTCCACCCTACCTTTCCACCACCACTTTTCCCATCTTATTTTTACAGCTGCCCCATTTTGAAGTGTAGCATTCTTTCTCAAAACCAGGTCCTTCAAAGCAACTGTGTTTTTGGATTGGGGGACGGGGACGGGGGTGGGGTTGACGGTGTACCCCCTTCTTAGGAAGAGAATGTAGTCTTTCTTAAGGCTTTCTGCAGCGAAAAAGAAATGGTTTAAAACAAGTCTTACTAATATGTATTTTTCTTCAAGAAGCCACCCTCGAACATCAACAAAATTTTATGTGCACTTACTGTGCTACTCAGAATCACTCTCAGAGCTCCCATTGTCCAGAAAACAAAAGATGCTTTGAACATTTCTTGAACCTCACGAGGTAATGATCGGGACTTTGGTGCTCCAATCGACGTACAGCTGATGACGATGTTGCTGGTTGCCATAAGTCTGTAGAAAACATCGCTCATGTTGGCAAACACTCGTCAGATTGATCTGTGGAGCTAAATCTTTGCTTGTATTCACTCTGACCGGAAGCCCCATTAACAAACAAGTTGTTCACCATCCTCAAGACTCGAGACAACTTCAGTGATTGATTCCTTCTTTTCCTGAATGATTCCGAGTGCTGTGTGATCAATTGATCTTACCCCTTATTCCTTGTAGCGCTGCCATTCAGATGAATCTTTTGGTTTAGTGTAGAGGATGACCTTGCAGCCGGCAACAACAATTTTGTCTGACAAATTGTTTTCCTTCCTGAATTTGTAAGCTTTTGTTGCCAAGATGTCTCTTTCAGCTTTCAGTGCCGGGGGGTAAGTCGGTGTGTACACTGATCCTTGCATTGACTTGATCACTTCCAGGACGTTGTGGCCTCCTTTCAAATGCAGCTAGCAACCGATTCCTCTGAGCCATGTATACAAATTTGGCGATGATCGGTTCAGGCGCGTTTGTTGTGTTGTCACGATTCTTGGATGGAAGGCGGTGGGAGTTGGCAAGGGCAACGGATTGCGCCTCTTCCTTGCTCAAACTAAGGGCTATTAAAGCTTTGCGTAACACATTCAAAACATTCTCATTTTTCCTTTTTCAAACCGTAGAACAGGAGATTTGATTTTCTTTGATATATCTCTGATCTCCAGGTCTACCGTTGATGGGAGTTGGCTCGAGTCACTGGTACTGGTAGTACGTTGCTTATGGCCTTTACTTCTTAATTCGTAAGCTTTCTCCATGAGGCCGTATAAAACATAAATGGGAGGCATCAAATGATGCACAAAACGTTGAATTAGTATTATAGGATCAGTTCATTATCTTAAATAATGGTTCGAGACATAGAAAATAGTAATGGTGAGAGCTCAAAAATGGCGCTACCACTCCATAGGATAGAGATTGCCAATCTTTAGACGGACGGCCCACAGCCATTGTCGGGTTGTTGATGAGACGTTCCAGGTACTCTCTGCATCAATAACGTGATGTCTTTTTTTATCAAACACACTGCTATCAAGCCAATCACCGTAGTTTTGGAGAAAGATCTTTAAATTTACGATTGGTGTTTGTCCACTTGATCTTGCATTTGTATATGAAAGATCTGATTGATTTGGGTCTAGATTAGGCTTCTTCAACAGAGGGACAGCGAGTGACGTTTTGAATGTCAGAGGAACTACACCAGATGACAATGATGCATTGATGATGTATATCAGGACCGGAAGCAGTTCATTGAGGCAATCTTTGAGCAACCGAGTTGGAATAGGGTCCAGATTGCAAGATTTCGGTGGAGTAGACTTGATAAGACGTCGAAGCTGAACCCCAGTCACTGGCATAAACCAGCTCAGGCTACAATTGAAAGAGAGATTAGACGTGTCACTGCACATAATTAACATCAGGTGCAAAGGAAAACACAATATCACTGATTTTCTTTTTGAAGTACTCACTGAACTGATTTGCAAGTTCAGAATCAGATGAGTGTTTGGGATAAATAAAAGACTTAATGTAGGAGTGGAGAGTTTCTTCACGATGTCGAACATCTGAGTCCGCATTGGCAATCTCATTCTTCAGGTATTGCGATTTAGCATCGGTGATATGACTAGTACGACTAACATTCTTGGCGATGGGGTATTGGGTCTGATTGTAACAGTCACAGTTTTCAGAGGGGCATGTTAACATACCTAAGCTGACATACTGGGTTTCATGAAGGTGCCCCAAATATAGTGTCTTCTTAGCGCCCTCCTCTTCATACTTGTGCATGTAGAAACCCGATGTGGTACTATCTTTTGCACTTGTGACAATGTAAACGTTAACAACATACTTCTGAGAAGTGGCAATGATTTCAGGTTCACCAGCCCATGTCTTATTCTGCCTCATCTTGTGAATGTACGAACTAGTTACCACATGCGCCATGTCATCAATAGTCTGTGTGTTAAAACAATATAAATTTTCTGGCTCACAATATTGTTGAGTTACAATTAATATCATGTATTAGTTTTCTTGATACACTAAATTATCTAACATTTTAGCACCTAAGACATTGCCGCAAAAAGTGTTGTTGATGGTTTCAACGGTGGTTTTGTAGTGTAAAGCTACAGCCATATTCTCCAACAATTCAATATTGCCGTCGACTCAGCTTTACATCTTAGTATGTGTAAGGTTGCATCACAAATATAGCACAAAAATAGAGATAATAACAAGGCAGTAACGGACAGATTTACCATAAATTCAACATAATGTATACAGGTATGAACGTATAAAGTCCTTACAACTAACTAACACTGTTTTCCATGTAATCGCATATCACAGTTCGGAGTTCTCCATGACTTGTTGGTGTAAAACAATCTAGAAATCCAACGTTTTCTAGCTGATCCGCCAATGCCGAGCTATGTCAGCTGGAGATTAGGAAAAGAAAAATAAACATTTAGTTATTTTATAAGAGGTGTGTCTTCAAGTTGTTAAAAGAGTCAATCGAAGTGGAAGTTCGAACAAAAGAAGAGGAGTGTCCCAGATTTTGGGGCCGAATAGGAGAAACTACACTCTCCGACTTCGAGTTCGAGTGTCGGAGGCGTGTAGGATTTGAAGAGCAGAGTTTATATTGTGATCAGGTTGGTGTGTTAAAAAACGGCAGAAAGATCATTATTTTGGTGCATACTTGCATTTTTTTCTGCGTTATAAACTCCTATTGAAAATTTAATTATGATCCACTTGGATACTAATTTGGCTTCACAGGGTAAAAAAGAACATCCCTGCATAAAATGGTGCAGAAAAGTTATTGATGTTTCATGAGAAAAACTGATGTTTATTTTAATTCCAGTTTTACCTCACTGCAAGTCATCCTTCAATTATAAATATAATAACCAGCAAAGTAATTTTACAGAAACTCCTTAATATTACTGCTACGCACTGTACTACTGCTGCCTATTATCGTTGAACTGATTTTTCGATATGTATTTTCAGTTAAAGTTAATAAGTACCTTCATTGCAGAATGATAACACTGCAAAATCAACAATCTATACACACTTTACTAAAAGTAGTGATCGGCTAAAATATTGTACCATATATATCGATAACCTGCCATATTACTCTTCGATATTGAGGTATTTCATCCATTCCTACTCCTTTTATGAAAATTATTGAATTTTGAAAATATTTTACCATTGTATAAATGCAATTTTTAAAACTTTCTTTTATGTAATTAATGTATCAACATAGTACAAATAAATAGGTGATCAAGTGTTGTTAAACTTCAGTCTGTCATTATTTGCATTTTTTCATTCCAAAAACAAAATATAATGTTCAACAAACTCTGATGAGGAAAAGTACAAAAAGGTTCTCACAATTTTTCAGAGTCGTTATCTCTTACTAGCAAAGTTTGTCCATATGTTTTCTGTAATGAGTTACGTATGCTAGATTGAATTTGCTTAAAATATCTGCAAATGTTGCTGCTGTCATATCCTTGAATGATCTGTTCATACCCTCCAATCATTTAAAATGCATTTTCACCCGGCATATATCTGGAAGAGCGCCATCACCTGTATGTGCTTGCTGAAAAATAATGAATAATTATTTATACCCACATTTTTGTTCAAGCGTGCATGTGAAAATGCAGTAACGTTGCCATGATTTAGTTTTAAATGTTGTTATGATAGCGCCACCACATGATCATTTATCCATATAATGGCGAGTTTATGAATCCCACTTCAAATCGGAATAAAAAGACTATAATAATGAAAACTATTCCATTTGTTTTTATTTTGTTGTTGTTGCTTGATTGCTATTTTTTTTTCCTTTTTCCCACTTTCTTATTTCTCATGGAGGATATGGAAAAAAAAGGGGGGGGGGGGGAATGTTACCAATACCAATAATGTATATGAAGCCTGCTTCGTAAGGAGGGATAAATCTTACTTATTTTCATTGAGGGTGCCTGTGTAGTTTACGTCATTTCGTACTAAAATGTATTCATACATTGATACATTCATACATACATACATACACACTGATGTTCTATCTTTTCCATCATTTTCAATGTGTAATACTAGAATATAAGAATATTTCTATCTTGTTTATCTTGGTGGTTCTTCAATGATTATAAACACAACCATATAGTTTCTCATATATATATATATATATATATATATTACGTATTTGTACAATGTGTGACCAAAACAATTTTCCATGTATTCTCGTGAATTTGGATGAATAAAAAGAATTGAATTGAATAATACTGCTCTGTTAGAGAGTATTTTGATGGTTGGCACGGTGCCAATTTTTTTTCTTCTCACGGACTCTTTAAGATCTATAGATCGTTATTTTAAGGAATTTCATCGCACGTTTAAATTGCGTCAAGATGCTGTTGAACATTGAATGGCTGTATATTGAATGCGTGCTTAAAGGTAAAGACTAGTTATGGTCATGCGATTGCATTGTGAAAGAAACATTGTGGAGTCGATCAGAAAAGGTTGATCATCTAGCATCTAGCATCTGCAAGGTTCTGGAATCATCAAAATGATAAGAAATTTGGCCCATTCTTCGTAAAGTTACAAGCACTATACACAGAAAGATGTATATGGGACTACCCTATATCTCTCACAGACCATGAGAGAAACAAATTTACCAAATATATGAATTAGTAGGCGGTTTCCCGGCAAATTTTTTATCATGTATTAGTCAAAACATATTCTTTCACATGATTGGTAATGAGAGCTTCCATTTCATTTTTTGAAATTGGGGCGTTTCCAATACTGGTCTTTACCTTTAATACTTTTCTTTGGGAGAAAAGAGGAAATAAGTTTAGTAATTAAGGGCAATAAGGAATATGTCCCTGTATATTTCATATTTTTAGTGATTATATCTACATTTTGACAAAAGTTGACTGTTGAAACTACTGTTGTTATTCATTCATACGAATTTAAATTGGTTCACAAATACATTTTCTTAAGAGGATGTTATCGAATGTCGAAAATAGTTTGTAAAAAAAAACTATTGGATTTCCTGTCATTTCATTTAGACTAGTTATACAAGTACAATTTCTTAGAGGATGTTATTAAATGCCGCAAATAGTATGTAAAATCCATTGGATCCTGTCCTTTAGTTCAATAAATTGGAAAGTGGGAGTGCACTGAAGGGAGAGAATCAGGTGGTGTCAGAGAGAGAGAGAGAGAGAGAAAGAGAGACCAGTGAAAAGAGATGACGATGAAATTGCATGGAGATACCAGTAGAGTGGGAGAGGGGTTTGAGAGAGAGAGTGTGTGTGTGGGTGTGCGTGTGTGCGTTGGGGAGTAGAGGAAGATAAAGATAGGAAAGATCTAGTAGAGAATACATAGAAGGAGAGAGGAGGATCGAATTAAGGAGAGATAAGAGATGTTAATGTAACAAGGGCAGAGACTTCGGAAAGATATTTTTAGAAGAAAGAAGAGACCTGTATAGTAATAGCATGATGCGTGGGTACTAAGGGTACCTGTTTAACGGAGGATGCATTGAATGATTTCATCTGGGTAATCTGGGGGTGTTTCACAAAACTTGTCATCAGTGACAAATGACAGTTTTTGTTATAAGCTACTGAAATCCTTGCTTCTGATTGGTTATCAGCAGATTTGTCACTCATTTTTGTAATTTGTCATTGAAAGAAGGCTTTGTGAAACGGTTCCCTGGTATTAACAATGACCACTTAGACCCATCTAAGTAGACCCATCGGGTCAGTCATGGTCAACAATGAAACCGGGGTTAGATGTATAAGCTGATTCTGATGCAAAACAAATGACGACACGTATTAATTCAAAATGTTGATCATATAAAAACGATGGAAAAGCTACGTGAATGGCTCCCCCCCCCCCCCATCCCCGTCTCGATCGAATGACGTGTGTGTGAGAGAGGTGGGGCGAGAGAGAGAGAGAGAGAGAGAGAGAGAGAGAGAGAGAGAGGGGAAGGGGTAGGGAGGGAGGAAAGTAACTTTGGCAATGTGGAAAGAAAATACTTCATGCCCTCGCCTTTCTTGGAGCCCTTTGAATAATGTGATGAATGCAAATGTTGTGTTTATATAATCAAAATACCTCCTGAGTAGTTCAAAATTGTTATAAAACATTTTATTTTGTTAAATGTGCTGCGTCATGTAAAATTCTACATCTATTGATACATGTAGGTCTCAGAATTGGAAAAAAGAAAAAACGCTTGGCCGCCCCCTCCCTGTTTATACCAATTCTGGCTGCTACGGTGAATATTCTCTCGTAATTCTCTCAGATCTAAATTAGCTGATCAGTCCGTTAAACGAGGCTGACTTCTTGTAAACGTCGGGAGAACTACAAGAATACACAACGTTTGACAGCGAGGGCTCGAATTTAAAGATGTTTTCTGAAAAGCTGGCATCACGTAGGTGGCGTGTGCATTGTTGAAAATGGGAGCAACATGAAACGAGCATGCAATAAATGGGTCAGGCTAAACTGCTTATTAAAAACACGCACAATGAGACAATTATATGCCTCATAGCCAATGGCCATGATATAGCATTGGCACGTGTATACTTCCTCCCCTTCAATCCTTCATAAAAAAAAAAATTTTGCCTCTGGAAAATGTGAGATTAATGTTTGATAAAAACATATATAATATATAATATATAACTCGTCGCATAAGAGAGCTCGTAATAAAATGCGAGCGAGGCGGACTGATGGCAGCAAAGTGCTTCAATATTTATTTTTAAATAAGCAAGGACGTCAATAGAACATTTTGAATGAGAGAGGGTGGGAACGTTATAAAATTTGCCGGCAAGTTGGTTCAGCATTCTTCAACAGAAAATATACTCAAGAGTTTCTTCAATAATATATTATGGTATTTGCCAAGAAAACGAACGAAATACTTGCTTTTGAAATATGCAGATGAGTTTAGTTTTAGTATACCGCATATTTCACACTTAATACATCAATCATAAGTCATATAAACAATAACAGTGAAAACAATTATTATTTTTTCAATACGTGTACACAAACATAATAATATCGGGCAATGAAAGTAACAATACAGTCGAAATGACATACGGAGATATAGATACAAATTATATTTGTAGTGAAATAAGGCGGAATCTAGTAAAAAGCTAAGCTTAAAAATTAAAGGGCAAAGAAAGTTCCTCAGGTTAATACAGCGTTAATGTGTTCCCCCCACCCTCCCCTCTGCATGCTAGGGGAGGGGGGTATTGGTGGTGAATGTGTTTGTGGAGGGGGTGTCATTCTCCATCATAATTATCCTTCCGGCAACTCATTCAAACGCTGAATGTGTATGTAGCAGCAGGGTTGGCCAGGGACGATACACCCTTAGCAGTGAATCAGCGAATCAAAGGCGTACAGTGTTTCCAAGCTATAGGGAATGTTACGACTCGCCTATCCCGACTGATTTAAACAGGGAGTTGGAATGGAACCATGCTAGGTTTCAATTGTTATAATTTAACTGAACGCCAAAAAATACAACTAACAGCAACATTCAAAACAAAACTAAAACTAACAAACAAACAAAAACACGAACACCCCCTATACCTTTACAAAAACAAATCACCGGAATGATACCGTGTTCTACGAAAGTACTCAAAACGTAATAAAGTTATTACGTGAACGATAATCTTGTAACAAGCCCCCTCACGTGGTTTGTCTGATTAGTTTTTAAGACAACGAACATTCCAAGTTGGAACATTCTTGACGCAAATAAACCAGTTTCATGGCAATGGCCAATTTATAGAAAGACGTCAATGCATTATCTTGAAATCAAAGCACTGCCATGCAGTGGCGGCTAAACATTTTGCAAGTCGGGGTTTTATAGCGTAAAGAGGTTACATTAATTTGGTGAAGCATTTGAAAGCAATTATTTATTTTTTCAAAATGTGTATTTATGCAAACTTTGTGAATGATGTGTATAATTTTTTGAAATATCAGTATTCTCCTTAGCTCCGTAGCTGAGACCTCACTAAGCTCAGTAGAATCGTAAGACAGGTCGAGAAGATAATGGGGCAAGAATTAAACTTTGGAGATCTGTGTCGAAATAGGATAGTAGCCAAATCCTAAAGCCTAAAGGGATAGTTGAGTTCTTGTTTCAGAGCGCAAATGCCTTCAAAGTGCATAGTTATTGCTCTTATTCTTATTTATGACATTTCTAGTGCCCTTTTAGGAGCTAAACTTGCGACGACGGTAATTTTAGACCCCTAAATGTGTGATATTTAGCCAATGCGATCACAATACACTGATCGACTGGTTGTGCGTATAATAACCAACACGAAAAAGCCAACATCGGCATTGGCTGGAATAAAACGTACAAGGCGCTATTTCGTTTGTTTTCAACGGCTGGTTCAAATTCTTTGTTGGGCACCACATATTAGAAATCGTTATATGTATGGATATTTCAGCCGTCTCTTAACCGATTTTGATCAAACAAAGATGATTTTGTCATTTGAATTGTACGTTCTTTCAAATTTGACACTCAGATTTTTTATTATCTCACTATTGTGTAGCGCCCTCTGCAAGAAAACTCAACTATCCCTTTAATATGCACCCCGAATGAAAGCTATAATATAAGAATGGGGCTCGATAACAGGTTGAGATCAGCACGTTTTCACAAAAATTATCTCTTGGATTCATAAGTACTTAGCTCCATTTGAACGTGAAATGAGGAAAGTACGTATAGTGTTAAATTATGGTTAATGTATAGTGTCTGTCAATAAAATGCTATTAACATCCATTCTTTTTCCATTTTTCACGTCAGGGATGAAGGGATAGTTTTTTTGTGAGATAATGAAAAACTGAATGTCGAAATTTGAAAGAGCATACAATTTAATGACAATGACAATGACAATGACAATATCCTTACTTGATCAAATTCAGTTCAGAGACGACTTAAATATCCATACAAATTACAATTCCTAATATTTGTGGGGCCCCACACATATTCGATAATTTTTAACCAGCCGTTAAAAAACGAGAAAGCGCCTTAAAAGTTTTATTCCAGCCAATGCCAAAGTTGGCTTTAAGTTGTTTTTTCGAATTGGATATAATGTATATAACGCACAACCAGCCGACCTATGTATCGTTGTTATTAATTCATTAATTAATTAACGGTCACCGTATTTATTTATTTTTAATTGGAGCTGAATTGGTATTATCGGATTTAATCTAAATTTCACACATTTTGGGGTCTAAAATTCCCTTCGTAGCAATTCAAGGTCCTAAGAGAGCCCTAGAAATATCATAAATAAGAATGAGAGCAATAACCATGCAATTTGAAGGCATTTGCGGTCTTAAACATGAACTCAACTGTCCCTTTAACTGCTGTAGAGTGAGTTCCGGGTGTGTGGGGAGGGCTAGTTGATTGGTACGTCCTACCAGGGTCGGGGTGGAGAAAGGGGGGGGGGAGGGGCTCGTCTCTTGATTCATATTTTGATGTCGATAATATTTATAAATGTTGGATAGCTAGCATGGTGTCATTGATGATAAAGGAGTGGGGTAGTGGTTTCAACACGTGTACAAGCGGTTCTGGTGCTCACTTATATTAACTTTAATGACAATACACACTAAAAAATAATGGTACAAATTTGCACCCGATATGGTGCAGATCGCTGCTACAATAGCAGCCACCTATAGGGTGCAATTTTGCAGACTTGCACCCTTAGAGGTGCAAAAGAGCACCCTTAGGGGTGCAGACCGCTGCTACAATAGCAGCCATGTATTGCCGACTTGCACCCTATAGGTGGCTCTTATTGTAGCAGCGATCTGCACCCCAAATGTACCCCTATTTCTTAGTGTGTATATTAATATTACCAGACAGTACAGTACATGTGATAACAACTTGATGTGTATGATGATGATGACAGTGATGAAGAAAATATTAATAAAAATAATTGTGAACAACAAGAAACAACGATAATGATAGTAATACAACAACAACTACTTCTAATAATAAGAATAATGATGATAATGATAATAATGATAATGATTGATGATACTAATTGAATAATAAGAATAGTTATTGATATCATTATAAACATCATTGAGACCTATAAAACTTATCGTTTTTGCACTTTACTTTATATAAATGTATAATTATTTTCGATGCATGAGAGGTTTATGCGGGATTTCGAATTTGTTTGTTAATTTTTCTGTTGACTTAAAGCTTGTATTGAATTTTTCTTTTCTGTATGAATTTAATGTGTAATTTCTATTTCTGTAACCATATTCCATGTATAAATACTTCAAAGTCCCATCGCTGAATGGACAATAAAGATGAACCTTCTGAACTTTCTTCTTGTTATTAATAGTATGTATCTACACTGTAATGCATGTATAGCGAGTCGGATCTATTTTGCTCTCTACAATTTGTTCTTGACCTGTATTTGTGTGGCGCTGAATACCACAATCGCGGCTTTAAAGATTGTAAAGGAATCGGCTCTAATGGACAATTTCGACTGCGAATTGTATTGCCAATATAAATCATAATCGGATTAAATATTACATCACGGTTCGTGTAAAAAAAAAAGATGATTCCCAAGGCCAGAAGAAAGTGCTCTTTTAAGGCTCAAATTAGTTACTTGAAAGTAGTTACGACCTACGATTCAAGCTTTTTTTGTGCTTTAATTATGATAAGCAAATTGAGCCAAAAAAAATTCTGCTAACATATTAATTTTGTTGGTTCTGTATTGAGCGTAGATACAGGAGGACACGTCCCAACCTGTACCCCGGCCATTATGCATTTGTGCACATCATGAGAAGTATGAGCATTGAACATTGATCGATTTTACTCAAATACAATTACAGCATCATGTAATGATAATAATAATAATAATACCGCTTTCTTATTGGCGCTGTACCATCACCTGGCCAAAGTGCTAACTGTATTATCCTTGCCCTGATCACTGGGCTCAATCACTATTCCGCACATTTATCAGAGGCAGATTTAGGGGAGGAGCGTGGGGCACCCCTTTTTTAAAATCCTTTTTAATTTTACATCCTGTTTAAATGGTTTATCAATAAAGATATGTTTCCTATCCGCAGGCTGTACCTGTGACTGTTTCTTCTAATCAGTACATGCACCTGTACACAAATACGCTGCAGTCACCCTGATATATTCAAAAATTGCAATTTGTTGGAAACCATCGACATCACCTTGGGTGCAGGTTTCGTCGAATCTTCATACCGTCTGTTTGGATCCACAAGGACATTAACTCTTAAAACTTTAACAAAGTAAACGCTCTAAACATACGATATCTTGTCTTATCTAATTCGTTGACAACATTTTTAAAATATATTGTTCTAAATGGTATTGGATTTTTCGTTGGTATCATGCTTATCTATTTTCCCCTAGATCGCCTTGTTTTATTTCCTGTCACCATATAAATTTAATAGGATGAACAGTACCTTGAGAGCTATAACCCCCGTTATGTAATATTCCTTTTACTACTACTACTACTACTACTACTACTACTACTACTACTACTACTACTACTACTACTACTAGTGATAATAATAACAGCATCAACTGCAAGAACATCTACTTTAATAATAAGAATGATGATAATAACAGTAATACATGTAATACAAATAATAATGTCAATAATAATAACATGATAATAGTTATAACTGTTTCTTGTACACTGCCTCGCCACTAATATGTAACCGACCAAGGAGCTTATACATTTAGGATCATTACCCCGGTCTCTATATATTGTATGTATATTAAATTGCCCGTTGTGTTAAGTATTTGTATTTGCATTCATTTTGTGTAGGCCTACTTTTATTTCCTTTTGATAATCCATGTGCTATTTGAATTTATTTCAAATGCTGAATAGTTCCTTTAAAGCAGAAGAACGAAAGAAATATATCGACACGTTTAGGCGTCGCGTGGCAGTCGCTCTAATATTTGAGGCAACACATTCGCGATGTCACGTATCCCTTCTTCAATGAGATGTGAATATGTCTTCTTAACATCGGCAGTTGAAAAAAGAACCAAAAAGCAAGTGAACTGATCTTTGGAAACGACATTTGTTCCTTTTTTTATTTTTATGGGATTGCTTTATGCAATGTCAGTACGTGTTACACCAAAGCAAGTACCGGTCATATGACATATCACAGATGACACATCGATACTGATTCACTGATTCGCAAGAATAAAACGTGTATTGGCCTAGGCCATAAAAGGAGCCACCACCCCCCCCCCCCCCCCGCCCATTAAAAAAAATCAATGACTGAAAACAAATAATAATTCAACACATTATAAAATGAATAAAGTTCGTAAACATAACAAATAATAGTGAATTTATTTTATTCTGTTCGACATTCGTGACGCCCCCAACTATGGCAGACAATTTGGAGGAGTTAACAACAACCATACCAATTCGGTGACAACCCGATGATACGAATGTTGTGATATCTATGGCAATGGAAAAAAAAGGAAAACTCGGTAATGTATTCGGTCAAAAAAGTGCATATACTGAAGACGTTTTACAAAGTGTGAAATATATTTAGGTATGAAATGGAGTATAAACATCGAGAAAATCAATAGGCAGAATAAACGGGAAATTTCAAGCAGCTAATTCGTTTGCCTTGGGGCTTTGATAGTATGGTGCATTCAAACGTACGGATATGGGCTAGATAGCTTGACTTCTTATATTCATCATGATCCTGTTAGATCATTCAATAACATATCAATATAGGGTAAGCAGATGATAAAAAGACATCCCTGGAAAAATCTTGATGAAGGGTTTTCCTCTTCAAAAGAAAAAGAAAATGGTAGTAATAAGGATTGTATCTTTTCGTATCATATCCGCAATAAAATTTAAAATGATTAAGACTCGTCTTAGGTAAGATGAATTTAGCCTTGTGCAACACAATAACTAACGTTAAATTAGAAAAAATCTTCCAGACAACTTCACTCCTTACTCAGCTCGCTTCCTTTCTTGCATGGCCCCCTCCCTGACTCCTTGACACCAAGAATTATTTGACCTTGGTATGAGGCTTTGCCTCTCATTTTGAAACCGGATTTGGTATACATTAGATATAACCCAAATCGCCCCTTATTTTTGATATTTATCGCAAATTATTATGCCCTCTCCCTCCGCTTAAAAACAGAATCCTGCATCCACTAGCTATCACCTCCCACCCCCCGGTGTTAGTAAAAGAAAAAAATGGTTGCCCCTAGTAATGATTATTCAAGGTGTTCTGACCACCAGCGATGACCGGAACCCCCACGGATATCATAGGTCTACATCTTCCTTAGATCTCTGTAAACTAGCCGCATTCAAGACTAATCGAGTGAAATGGTGTACACAAAAGAACTGACCTCTTTACAAACGAGGTCAAAGCTCTTAATGTAGACCGCCATACCAGATCATTACCGAGAAAAAAATTGGTCTTTTTTTCAATCAAGCAAGGCCTTATGCCCTTTTCTTTCTACCACTGGTCAGTCTACTATAACTCCGAAAGAAAGAACCATTTCCGCCATTTTATCAAATGTATTTTCATCTTTACATTATTATTTTATGTCCACTTTTTATTGCACTAAATATTGTGTGTTTGTGTGTGTGTGTGTGTGTATAAAATTATATTTCATTTTCAAGTCGTTTAAAATTGATCTATGAAATCCATTTGCAGTGATTGTATCGTCTGACTTACGGATAATTCATGTGGATTTTGGTATAAGTTTTGTAATTGTCTTTTCAAATTTAGTTGTTTTTGTCATTTTCTAAAAGATTGGGTTTGATTCATTGTTGAAAAAAGGTATTGAATAGAGGTAAGAGGTGTTTAAAGAGAAGGTTGAGTTCTGGGAAGAGGTGAAAAATAATTTGTGAGCATTACTCATTCTTATTATGCAAGTGTGGAAGAACATCAGTTAAGACATGTTCCCTGAAAAGCATGGCTCTTCAAATGCCTTCATATTCTAAATATGCATGTAACATCGTAAAAATCGGGGGGCCGGCTTTTTACGCCACGTGTTCGTGTAGTCCCATATACATCTTTCTGTGCAAGTGTTTGTAACTTTACCAAGACTTGGCCAAATTTCTTACCATTTTGATGATTCCAGAACCTTGCAATACACACAAATTCGTATATGCTAGATGATCAACCTTTTCTGGTCGATTCCACACCGTTTCTTTCACAATGCAATCGCATGACCAGAATTCAACTTCATCTTTAATGATTAAAAATTATATTAAAATTTGCATTATTCAGTCAGGACCATAGCGGTGGAAATCTAGAAAGATGGTCAATACTAACGCCCCCACCACAATTATCCCTGAACATACTTATAGTGATGCCATTCTAAATATTACAATGCCAATACCTTCATCGTCGCTATCTATCACCATCATTACCCCCATTAAAATAACAAGCACTGCCACTGCTGTAAAATTGCCTAGATCTACCACCTAATTAAAAAAAAAAAGGTTTCCTTGCGTAGGCAAGACAAAAGAAACCTTTCATGTAGGTCAAGACGATTGAGAGGTTTCTGTTATGTTTCTTGTTTCTTGAATGTCACCAACAGAAAAACAGCCTTTGGCTGAAGTTGGTGCCGTGCAAAAAAAAAAAAAAAAAATGTTTCTGGTTTCTTAGGGTAATTGCGTAGCGTGTGTTTATCAATCGAGGTGGGAGGAGAGGGGGCGGTAACTGTCACCATTGGTCCACCAGACTAACTTGGGAAATGATTTATTTATTTATTTATTTTTGGTTAAAGGCCATTCAATCGAGTAAGGAGAGGAAATAGAAAGGATCGTATCATTTTTATTTCCCCGTTGCCTTTCCTTCACCACGCTTTTTCCATTTCTCTATGTGTGAAGGTTAATTTAGGCATCAAATAGAGTATACAAATCAATGAAATCAATAATTAGAAAAAAGAGGAAAATTTTAAGCAGATAATTTATGTGCCTAAGGGCTTTGATAGTAGAGTGCATTGAAACGAACGGATATGGGCTAGACAGTATGACTTCTTGTTATCACCATCATCGTAATATCATTTTAATAACCTAACAATATAGGGTATACAAAAAATGCATCCCTTGAAAGATCTTGAGGAAGGGTTGTCCTCTTAAAAAAGAAAATAATAGTAATAATATTGTTTGTACCTTCTTGTATAATATCCGTTATGGATTCTAAAAAAGGATTGAGATTCTTCTTAAGCCGGGTAAGATAATTTGTGTATATTTTGTAGTATAGAAATTGAATAAGAATAACAAAAAATATCCTGTTATAGGAAAATATGTGGAGACCGAAACCAAAAAGTGGGCAAACAATATATATAATTATAAAAAAATATGACCACTAAATTCTACATTTTTTCGCATATGTGCCCCCCCCCCCTCCTTTTACATAATCCTGCATCCATTGTTTATCCCCCTGATGGTTGTAACGAAATTAAATAATTGCCCCTAATGACTATTCAAAGCGTTCTGAACGCAGGCGATGACCGGAAACCACGCATCCCCCCCCCCCCAAAAAAAAACACGGCCATAATCGGTTCACATCTTCCTTAGATCTCTGTAAACTAGCCGCATTCAGGATCAATCGAGTAGAATGGTGTACACAAAAGAACTGACCCCTTTACGAACGAGGTCAAAGCTTTTGTCATGTAGACCACCATGCCTGATCATTACAGAGAACAAACTGATCTTCAACAAACAAGCAACACGTTATGCTTCAAATGTTGATTGAGAAGGATTATGTTCAAACACATGCATAGTCCTAATTGCCGCCAATACATCACAGCAAATATACAATAATCTTGTGTAAGTTATGAGTCATAGTTGGGAATAAATCACGAGAAATTGTCCATGTCCAGAGGCAAATTTTGTACTGAAGCATTTCAGGTATATAAAAATGTATGTGGAAACAAGTGAGTGACACAGGTTGTTGTAGGTGCTGTTAAATCTGTTTTTTTTTTTTTTTTTTTTTACTTAACCCCTCCTGATAATAAATGAATAAATACAATAATAAAATAAGATAAAATAATTACAAAAATGTCTTTTTTGAAATATTTTTTCCCTTGTGTGATTTGTGCCGGGACCATCGGATTCTCAGTCGGCCATGTGCTGGGACCTAATTTGTTACCCTCAGTATTCTCCGGGGAGAATTTTCCCCATTTTATTATCCTCTTGACTATTCTGCAGGTATACAAACACTTTAAAAATGATTGTAAGATCTAAACTCCTGTTTTACATCAAATATGTGCTCTCGACAACATTAACAGGTGTATTATATAGCGTCACCTATTTTGAAAATTACATCTAGCTAGCTTTGATCGTTGCCGAAGACGGTTGACAATATTTAAAGGGCAAGCCAACCCTTGTAATAAGTTGATTTGTATGACAGCAGAAAAATAACAGAAACGGAATGGCATAAGTAAGGAAGTTATGAATGTTTGAAATATGAGATCACTAAGCCTATGCGAATCTCAAATTGGTAGTTTGGTTAGTGGATTGTGACGTAGAATGTGGATAACTATACCATTTGCCGTGTACAAAAACTCCCTTGGAGCACTGCTCAAAATATATTTTATATTGCATAATAATATAGGTCCTCTAAAAAGAATAGACCCTCCTGAGCCATGAATATATGAAAAATTCAAACTTTATTCATTTTATATGTTGGAACAAATGGGAAAGTTGTCCGTCACTACATCACATTGACATTAATTCTTCAGCCAATTTGACGTGCCCATACGTAAAGTGATTACAACTTTCAAAATTCATAACTTTCTTATATTTAGTCAGATTTTATTGAAACTTTCATCAGTTTGCTTCTCTGATTTTTCTGCTTTCGTTTAGAGTTGTTCTATTTGGGTTTGATTTCCCTTTAACATATAGAATAATTTTGCAGAAGGGTATTTTGCTTAGGGGGTCTACACTGATACTCTTTTTAGTGGTCCGACCAAAACTATTAGGAGTCAGTCTGCACGGAGCCCCCTTTGAAAGGTTGACCTTCTGCTGGTTCAGAGTCAAATTTTAAGAGAAAGTTATAAAAGTAGAACATGTTCAAGTCGCTTGGGGAAGAACGTCCCCCACCGAAAGGATGGCGAAGAAGAAAATGGAAAAGGGGGGATACAGAAAGATAGAGAGAAAAAAAGAGAAAGAGAGAGACAGATAGAGAGGGAGAGAAAGAAAGAAAAACAGAGAAAGAGAGAGAGAGAGCGAGAGAGAACACGACTAGAATACGATAAGACCATACTCCCCTTATTTCGATTTTCAATGGTCTGATTGAAATTTATTTCATTTATTTTAAGATTGCTGCCTCACCGTCATAATGTCAGTGCCCTCAAAATGGCTATAATCCATTGACATTATTATACCGAACCCCTGTTATAGTACCGAGCCCCGGGATACGGGCCCAACAGAAGCCATAATATTAATCACGTTTATCTGGCACAGAAATACATATTTGGCGTAACCATAAAAGAGTGAGGATAGCGTATACCCCCTCCTCGTTTCCAGACGCCCCTAAATGAAATTGATAATTATTTCCGTTTACTCATCTGCTCGCTGGTTGCCGCCCAGAGTCACCCCTTCCCCCTCCTCCTTTTCCCTGGCCCCAGTTTATCGATATCTAGATACGTCGCTCTGCTTTTTTCGGTTGTAATGTAACAGTTCAAGCTCCCGTGTCTGAAATAAATCCTCGAGCTCATAAAGCCAAACCCGAGCGATGAAAGGGGATCAGAGCGAGGGTCTTTGTTCAAGTGTCACCACTGATCATCTTCGCCATCCGCGCTTCAACCGTGTCTGCTAACTTCAGCCTGATGAGGCCAAATTAACGTAGCCTCCAATCGACAAATAAGAAAAGAGACTGTCGCACGAGTAGCTGGCTCATCAATCAGATGCTTATTTGAACATTGCCTGGTTCTCATTCTGTCATGAAGCCTGACATTACGAATCATCCATCCCGGGATTTGGCTCTCTTAAACCTCAGTCATCCCCAAGGATATTACACATTGATAGCTCCCCAAAGCTGTGCGCTTTACTCCTTATTCAACGAGATTGAAAAGTATCTTTACATCAGGGAAGGGGGTAGATGATGAGCATAAAATATCTAAAAGAGGTGCACTGATGCTATGCTTTCACGCAGTATTCGGCTATTATATGAACTTATGCTCTTGAATTCGGGTGTCGTGTAAAACTCTATCGTCATATTTATGACAACATAAACCTAAAAGAGAGGGTGTCGGAATTGAACCATTGTTTTATGTTTCCATGTTGGTCTTATTTTTGTCTATTGCTACATCTTGTAACGATGGATATATTGGTAGATTTTTTCGGCGGGGGGGGGGGGGGGGTATTGGGTCCCAAGGAACAAGAAATAAAAAAGAACCAATAGTTTTGCCATTCTGATTCTGAAAATAGATTTTAGAATATGATTTTCTCTATATTGCAGATATTTGTTTGGATTACATTTACCACAGAGACCTTGTTTGTGCTTAAACATAATGATCCCTCCCCAAGTACATTCGATTTTATACTTAATATATTCCGTGTCCACTCTTCAATTACATCAAACCAAGTTGGTGACTTGGCACACGCTAGTACGCTACGTTATGATCTTATCTTAAATATTACCGGGATAATATTATAGCAAAGAAAAAAGATCTCAAGTTTCAAGTTTCAAGTTTATTTGTTTCACATTTCACAAAAAAGAATTCACATAATTGACAAAAGTAGAACATAATATGAAATATACTAAAAGTGTCACATTATATAATTAATTCTTTGAAAAGACGTCGAAATTAATTGTATTGAATAGAAGGTTATACAGGGTGAAAAGTGAGGAACCTATATTAAAAAGCTCAGCTTGTAGATATGGGGGTGTTTCATCAACTCAAATTGATTTCGATTTCAAAAATCCATGTTAAGGCCTTATGAAACTCCCCACTGTTTATTTTGTCCTCAGAGCTCCACTGTAAAAGAAATATTAAGTTTAAGAGATCTGATGGTTATTGAATCTATGAACCTCAAGAATCTACAAAATAATGTTCTCTTTTCCATTTCTGCTTGATATCTCAAACTCTTATATCAATACATTGTATCTACTTAATAGACCTTCGGCTCGGTCGTTAATATAGCTGACTCAATTGATTCGAAGGAAGTCTTAAAAATATTTCTTTTTATCTGTATAGAATAACAGAAAACATGTTTGTAAACGAGGATCAAGAATGCTGAAATATGAGGGGAGAAAGAGAGGAAAATGCAAAGTTAGAAGAGACATGAATACACGTGAGGAAATGCAAGCTATTTCGATAATATTTTTTTTCAAAGGACTATATTTGACTTTCCTCTCGTGTAATTCGGCTTTCAGACATCTAAATTAGCTGCACGTCATGTACTATTGAGAAAAATGGGAAGTCACAATCCAAGAATGGTTGCTAGGGTCTAGTATTAATATAACTGAAGGTGGATCGTTTCATAAGCTCAATAATTTGTACGCTATAACGTCGTGTTGTGCGTTAAAACCATTCATCAAAGCGAACTGTATGAACAAATTTCGGATGAGCAAACATATTGTAAACATTTCTGCGATGATTATATACAAGTCAAGAAGGAAATATCATAGTCAGAAATTACAGTTTCCATGCAAACATTTGTAAGTATGAGAGATAAAAAATAAAATTCACCGCCGTTTGAATTTGTAGTGTTGTACACGGTCATGGGTAAAAGATCCACCGCTCTATTCATATGCTCGCCTTTCATTTTTCTGTCTTCACATCAATATTGATTAATTGATTAATGAATTGATTAATCATTTTACCGTATAGAAGCGGAAGTGAGGCTCGATCAATATGTTTATATGCAAATATGGATGAGAATAAAAGATGTATGAATGATAAAGATGAGAGAGAAGTAGAGATAGCTACGAGCTATGAGAGAGGGAGGGGAGAGGGGAGGGAGGGGAGGTAGAGAGAGAGAGAGAGAAAGAGAGATAAGGAAGGGAGAGAGAGAGAGAGAGAGAGAGAGAGGGGAGTGAGAAAGAAGGGGAGAAAAAGGGAGACAGAGAAGGAGAGACACAAAGAGGAAGAGATTGGGAGGGGGTGGGATAGCAAAAGAGATTAGGAGACGTAGAGGGGCAGAGAAAGCATAACAACCAGAGTGGAAGAGAAGGACAAATATAGCAAGTGGTTAAATTGCATATTTAATTTCGGGAGAACTGCTTTTCCTGGTGAAATGTCATAATGGAAATGTCAAAAGCCACATAATTGGATGATTGTACCTGTTCAATTTGAGTCGATAATTATTTAATAATCATGCGACGCCGCCAATGATAATCCCAGCAACTTGTCTGTTACCGGGGGCGTTGATATTTGTTTCATCCAATTTTTGAGTAATGATGAAAGTAAAACGGTAAAAAAAAGTGAAAGGGGTTGAGTTTCAAGAAAAATCGACTAATTCTTTGCTACAATATTTGTATAAATCGTCACCGTTGAGAAATGATTCATTCTTAAATCGGGTATTAAGGGAGGTTGGGAAAGAAATCGTTATTTTTTTTAAATTATTTTTTTTTTTAAATTACATTATAAATTTAATTCGATTTTTGTGTTAATGTTTTTTTTCTCCAAATCAAGTAGACATGTGATTAAAACTTGTTGGCGCGGCTAAAGTCATGATAATGTTTGGCATTAATTGTAAAGTAAACTATCATTCTAAGGCAGAAGCCAGCAATCTTTGTATATGAGGTGAGGTCACATGATAACATGAGGTTCAAAATTTCATGAACTTTATTGAGATTTATATGAAATGAGGTATGATTTCACATTATCCTGTATGGGCTTACAATAATGGATAAGGAAAGATCTATGCATAACGGCCTCATGTATATCAAAAAGGCTTTTTTGCCTAATGAAAGATATGAGGAATGAATGATTTCAGGGTTCTGAGTAAAAATTCATTAAAAAAGAATTACAAACATCGTATTACGCTTAGATTTGATTTTTTTTCTTCAAAAAGTCAAAGATATGAACATTAATGTGCTCTTACATTTGAGGTCATAAGAATATTTTACATTAACTATCTATCATTGAAAGAAAGAAGCATTTCTCGACAGATGATGGATTAAAATGAACTGCATGTGAATAATATGTGATAGCCTCTTTGTGATAAGAATAGGTTTCAGTTTTCTTTGTCTGCTATGTTGCTTGGAACAGAAGTAAGCGACGTGAGACGTCTTTTTTAATTATTTTTTCTTGTATGTTATTGTTAGAGAAAGAAAAAGGGAAGTTTTATTTTGATCCCTCTGACTATCAATGAATCAATATGGATTACTCGCATCAAATGAGGCACTGCTGGGCGACGATCCGAAATATACTATGTTTGCCACGAAATTAAACAAAACGAGAAAAAAATACAAGATTAATATCATAAGTCCACCCACTGATGTTATACTACCCAAACTTTGTTTGGCAACCGGTCATACTTAATATGTCAGATTTGTTTTTTATAAGGCACTTGATCAAGTGAAAGCTCTTTCTGAACAGCCCGCTTGCTGGACACTTATTTTCTGGCAGAATTCAGAGGAGAATGGGGGCTCCCATCAAAGAGTTGGAAGCACCACCATATAATATACTGAGTATAGTAATTGAAAATGAGTAATTAAAGAAAAAGAATATGAAATTGAAAGTTGTATCGCTATGCGTGCTGCCGTGCAAAGTAGCACCCGTGGCTTTTTGGCACAATTTACTTTTTCAATCAAAATCGAATAGAATTTATTGTCGACTTATATCTAGGGGATATTTGTGATTTGTCCAAAGTACACAGTTACATTTTGTAATTATGATTGTTTATTTTGTTCAACTGTCCTGCCGTACGCCTATTCAAAATTTTGATTTAAGAAGTTGCTTAAACCCAACATATTTGGAAGGACATGGTAAAGATCTGTTTCCATCTAACAGACAACAAGAAAATAACTATAACAGTCCTTTTCTTGAAGGTAACCTTCGAGGCTATGGCACTGTACTAGGACATAATCTTAAATATACACAATAATAAAATAACAAATATAAGCAAACACTATATTAGCAAGAGAAAAATTCCATTATGGGGTAATTGATTGTTGCTTTTGGCTTTTTTTGTTTACCTGACTGCTAAAAAACACGTATGTATGTTTGTAAATGATCAGCCAGGGGATCGACGGCTAAAAGGCCTCTCCGAGGGACTAGGTAATGGAGATTAATGCCTTACCAAAGAGCCCTCTACCGCATTGACTTGGGTTTGAATCCGGGACTTGCGGTTACGAGAGCACTGCTCTCTACCACTGAGCCATTACGCCTCTTCGTACCATGTTTTTTTTTGTAATTTGAAGGTTGCAAGTTTTATAGGCCCCCTTCCTCTCCTTCCCCAAGCAACGCCCCTGAAATAAATTCACTATGGACATAAATGCTACAGAATAAAACACTTGTTAGAATTAGAAACCTAAAACCTTGATTCAATTTAGATCCTGACAAAAATATTTAATTATCTGCCGATGTAGATAGTATTGACTGTGCAGTTGGCCTAGTTATTGATCAAATAAATTCTTCCCATTGAGAAATCGCAATAGGGATTGTACTTTTACGAGGTAGAATATATTTAATTTGTTTTCTCTTTCGACATTGTTTGCCAAAAGAGTATGGCGATATGCATTCTGGTTTGGGTTGATTTTATTTACTTTAAAACGCCACGCAGCTCGCCATTTTCCATCATGCCCATGCATGTACATTCATTGGTGTTGTTCTTCTGTTGTGTTTCATATGTTTCTTCTTCGTCTTTTATCATTTTTACTTTCTTATGTCTATTTTTTGTAATTATTTTGCGTCCACTTTTGGAAGGGAAAAGCACAACACAATTTACAAGGTAATTTTGAAAATAACAGGCTGCAGTTAACTTTTAAACAAAAAATATCTGACAAGGATTGAAATGAATAGGGTTTCATTACAGAAAAATCGGAACGCAAGGAACCACTTATCTATTTTGGAAGAAATGGTGTCAATCTTTCGAAAATTTCCTAAGAAAAGTTTACTCATAATATTAATTGATTTACAATATATTATTCAGTGTACCGTTTTAACGAATAGCACTTTATGACTTTCTGGCTGTCAACAGGTAAATTTAAATGAAACTTGTTGTACGTTATCTATGTACTGCCATTAATATTCGTGGATATGTATCAAGTAATCAGGATTATGAGAAATTATAGGTCAATTGGATTAGATACTGTCAAAGCTCCACGACATATTTAATGCAGCCATTGAATTACGAATTAAGTTATAGGTCATTACTAACATACGATGGGTGTGTGTGCGTGTGTGTGTGTGCGCGCGCGCGTGTGCGTGTGTGCGTGTGATTGTGTGTGTGTGTGTGGCGATATGGGTGCGAGTGAAAATCTTCTTACGTGACTCAGTGAGGAGAATTCAAATTACGATCACATTTTAATGCCACGACAAAATTAAATTTCCAAGTGAAAAGGGTTGTCATTGATGGAATTAGTTGGATTGAGACGATGATCCCCAATATCCAATATCTATTGCCCTTCGGTCTTTCTGCCATCGCTAACTGGCAACCAACATTAAAGATAGGCATGTAGCAACGAACCAAAAGCCATACCGTAATGCAACAGATAGTGCGAATTAATCATAGTGATACAAATAATGATAATACTCTGTTTTTGTCTTGTTTTCTAGGCGCGAAATTAAGTACAAGTAGTGAATTTATTACATAAAACACGATCGGCACTACTTTCGAATAATCAATTTTAAAAGTCACTTCTATCACCTTTAGAAAGGTGTCGTGGTCGAGTGAATACGTCGCTGGACTGTCGATCACAAGGTCCGCGGTTCGAGTCCCGCCGCGGCACTTATATCCTTTGGCAAGACATTGATCTACATTTGCCACACTCAACCCACGTGATTTAAATGGGTACCTGGCATGAATTAATTCCTTGAAATGCTGGAGCGCTTTAATGGCGGCTAGGCTAAAGCCGGGGTAATAATAATAAAGCGCCTCGGAATAGAATTTCTTGATAGACGGCGTTATGGAAATGCCTATTGTTATTATTATCATTAAATGTGCGAACATCATAACGACGTCTTGCGTAATACGAACATGATTTCTAAGGGATATACAATAGGGTATTGAAATCGCCCTTAAGTTGAATTTTCGAAAAAGTAGTAGCGATCGTTTATGATAATAAATAATAGCTACATTTACAACGCGCACATTTCCATTGTAGGGGATGCTCAAGTCGACCCCTCTTCCGTTTTATTTTCTTTCGTAAATTTCCTCGCTGTTTTTATTTTATTTTCATCCTATTGGGAAGGGAGAGAATGGTTCTGTAGATACACCACTGATCATAAGTATTTGTTATACTTATCGTTCTAAATCTCCTGGTTGCTTACGTATAAGCATTCACATTCTTTTATTTCAGCAGCCAGGTAAACAAAATATTAAAAAAACACCGGTAGTGTGTCCTGGAGTTAACAACTGGTTGTTGTACGACTCCCAATTCTTGGCGGTCATTATCCCCATCAATCGAATTCTGAAGTATAACCCTAGAGCAAACCTATACCAAACCCTAACACTAAGCATAAGCTATAGAAATTAAATTACAACCCAGACTATAACCTTGATAATCTTACACCTAAGACGCCGATACACACATTCAAATTCCAATCCACTTCTAACTCGAACAGTTTATTTAAATGAAATTCATAGGATTATCATAAAACATGTTTCATGATATAGAATCATGTCGAATGAGAACAAAACCTCGAGAAAAAATGTCGTATGGCCTGACGAACAGTAGAGATGTGGGGGGGGGAGGAGAATTCTCGTCAGACTGCAGGAGAAAAAAAGGGTAAGATATATTATGAGGAGCCACTCGTGTCGAAGACCCAGTGTAAACTGCAAGGGCCTTGATAGTGGGAATGGAGGGGGGGGGGGGGTAGTGGACTTAAAACGTAAGTATGCGCCGGCTAAACCTTATTGTTTGATAAACTAACACATCAGCGCGTTTTTTCTTCTTCAACAAAGTATTTGTATCGTCTGACATCATATCCCAAATTGGAAAAAGAAAATTGGATATCGCCATTCATCAATCCGCTAATAATTGAACTCTCATCATATTCATTATGTTGACGGAGAATATACATGGATCAAAAGACATCAATATCGGATTTGATGTCAACCCGACAAATGGTAGCAACTGACCCGTATCCGATTTGAAACGTGTTTTTACTTCCAATACTTTCATTACTTTGAGCTTAATCATAGGTGGCGTGTAGTAGGCACGGATGATGAGAGAGAATTCGAGCCTTTATTAAATCAAATACGATTAAAAATATAAGAGGAGAAAATAAAATCAGATGGCTGGTATATGGTATAGATTATTAACCCGAACATCTATGGCTTTAATTGGACATCTATGTGTATTTACCTATAGGGTAGCCACATCAGTATTATAATACTACTCTTCTGCGGGCTCTGTGATTATTGTTGCCCCAGTATTGATAATTTGTATAGTTATTTTTACTTTTATTTATTTATCTATTTATTCATTCATTCATTTATGCATGGTTCATTACAGAGCATGGCATGATCAACATGATAATAAACACACAAACATGTAGTATACTCTAACTGTAAAAGGCATTCATAATCATTATTCTCAACGGCACAAAGAAGTGCATTTCCAATCATGATAATCAAAGAATGTTCAAAATTTAAATTAAAAAAAACATTATTGCAAAACAACGTTTAACATTGTTTTGCAATAATGTTTTTTTTTTATTTGAACATTCTTTGATTATCCCCTCTTAATTATCAGAACATATTTCAGTTACATGTTTCCTTCAAGTCTTTACCCAAATTATTTCTTAAAAATCAGTTCCCGAAGCATTTTCCTTATCTCCTTATCAACTCAGGGAGCATAAGAACGATTAACTGTTTTTCTATGTGGTACGTTGTTATCAACAATATCTAATATAATCCGTGTCCAAGATTGCCATGATGTTTCTATATCCTGCCTGACATGTGAGAAAAACTTTGTGGTCGTCTTGAGAGCATTACCCTGCACATTGTCACAATCATAGTGTCTGTTGTTACTTTGCGTCTACCGGGTTACCGCAATATCTCAGGTTTGAACTAAATGAGTAGGCATGTGCTCACATTTCATTCTTTAGACAGTGAGAGAAACCACTGCTTTTGCTGACAAGCGCGGGATAGGATCTGCTATAAAAGAACATTTGCGCAAGATGTCATTCAGAATCAAGTTGCACTCTCAAGAGCTAAAACGCACAATGAACTTGGCACACGAGACATCATTTTACCTGCGTTCTTAAAGGGGAATTCCACCCTGATATTAAGTTGGTTTAGATAGAAGCAAAATAATTAAAGAAACGGTTCAGTGACATTTTGAGCAAAAAGACAATGATTTCTTTTTCTTTTTCTTATAGGAATAGGAATTATTAAAATAGGAATTGTTGATGGTGCAATGAATCAAACACAAATTGCAACTCTGTGACGTATCTTGCGACATCCCCTTTCATTTGCATTGTAATAAAGAAAATTCTAAAACCTTAAGAAAATTTTCAATGATATATTCACCCTTAATATAATTAATGCATGTGTTTTTGCCGCTCCTAGTGTTTGATAAAAATCTATTCCTTCATCAATAACTAAAAAAAGGAAGTTCAAGAAATTTTCTGTACAGAGGGAGTTGGTGTGAAGCTCGTCGCAAGATACGTCACAGAGTTGCAAATTAATGTTTGATTGATCGCATTTCAAAAAATCATAACTTTCTTATTTTCCATCGGATTTTGCTAAAAACTTTCACTGATACATTTCTCTCATTTACTGTTTTTTGTTTAAACGACCTAATGGCAGGACGGACTCCCCCTTTGTCTCAGCTAATGCCTAGGTCACATTATAGTCCTGTAGAAGTTTTTCAGACCTGGAAAAGTTGATAAGTACAAGGTTTTTTTGTTGATTTGTGTTCTAGATGGGTATTGAAGTAAATTCAGCTTGGTTGCCAGCTTGGCAACCTTGAGCAACTTTTTTAATAGCCATATTAGCATAATCATCTAATTAGCATATGTGCAATATGTAATAATGTTGCTAATCTCAATCCGGGAAGCCTGAAAACATGGATAATACGACTTTTCAAGGGATTTCTATGACAAGGAATTCATTTATGACACCAATTTTTATTTTTAAGTAATACAATTGTCTTAAATGTGCCCCCCCCCCCCCCCGTGGCTACGTGCCTGCACCCGAGAGGTGCCCGGTGAAAATTGGTCGAGTGAAAATGAAAGGCGTCCGTAGAGGTAACGGCCGGTAAGCTTACGGGCTCCGTCCGATGAACAGATGCACCCTGTGGCTCCCGTGACCCGGCAGGGGTCGTCAAGGGGCCCGGGCGCCCGGCTGGGTGTCGTGCGGTGAACTGAACCTCGAGTCATCTGTCATCCGCGCCTCCTGTAATTAAAGCTGCGTTACATTGAGAATTGACAGAAAGGAGCCAGTCCAGAGCCCGCAAGGAACCCGCACGGTGCCTCACGGGCCCTTACGGGCCTTCTACGGCCTAACGGTCAGATGAAAACGCCAGGAGAATTGGGATCAGCCAACTCAGCACCGCGGCGCCAGTACGGCTCGTGAAAAATGTCCCGGCGCACGTAGGAACTGTACAGAATCCGGCCGGGAACCGGTCGAAATTTCCCCAAATGTCACTTGCCATACGGGCCCCGGAGTTTAAATGTCAAAGCCCAACGTAGCTACCGGCCTCATGCGCCAGTCACTCAACACAACTTTGTGGTGTTTATTGTGCGTCAGTCGGTGACGTAGTCCTACATCAGCAAATCACGTCTCATGCAACGGGAATGAGAGAAGGAAACCCTAGATGAATCGAACCTTCATCGTGCTTGTGTCATGTTGTGTGATAAACAACCAATTAAGAAGAAACCCCTAAGGTCAGTTCGTGATCTTTGATTTGAGGGGGAAACCCAGTCTAGACAACAAGTCTTAAGAGTAATTACCGCAAAAGGTAGCGAAAACCAAAGTAGACGGTTGATTGTTTTTGTTTATATTTTATGTTTTATGTGTGTGCGTGCGTGTCTGTGTATATGTTGTGATTATGTCTTGACGAATGGTTTCATCTTCGAAGGTTCATCCACTCGTCGTTTAGTGTTTTGGGACATGTACTGGGATTTATAATGTATGTTCCAGCCTCGACATTTCCCGTAAATATGCCTCTCAGTACCCAGGAGATGGGGACTTGAATCGATGACATTATGCCATGGTTATCATAATTGTCATAATACTCTTACGGAGGATTTATGAAAGGAATGGAAAGAAAAGTCCCCAAATGAAGTTGATGCACGAATTGAATATACGTATGGTGTGATGTGTTTGCGTGTGGGGGGATGTGTCTGTGTGTGAATAAAATTGCTAGGATAATATCTTAAAATTAAACTGAAAATCATGGTGTACTAACAGATTGACGCAGCGTAGGAACAGCGCAGGCGCGGCGTCATTATGTTCAGTCAAAATCAAGCTCCTCGGGAACATCGAAACCTGAAAATGTGTAGTGCCCGTGGCACACGAAGCGTCATGTTCAACTTCGCTATTACCTACGCTAATCAAGTCAACGAAAGCAATCAGTGCATGCGTCATCAGTTCAACGAAATGTTTGTATTTTTTCTTAATTTGGCGCTCTCTTTTTTTTTGTCGTCCTCAGGTGGTACGTCAAACAGTGCGCTATTCGCCTACGCAGTCCTAGCCAATTATGCTTCGCGTGTAACGAGAATGAAATCGAAACCCTTCAAAAATTGGGTTAGGTGTTCTATGTTCATAATACCATGATTATGATGATAGAAGGACGAAACCCTAAGTTTCTTTTTATGTTCTCTTGGTGATGCTGGTACTAATCAAGTTCTGATTAAAAGGGCCACATGAATGGTTTCTGAATGTTGAAAATAATAATTAAAATTATTTTAATGAAGAAATATTTTGCCCTTATTCGTTAACTTACAGAATTGAAATTATTTGTACTCCAAGCACTTTTGGGGAATTTAAGTCTGCACTAGAACCGGTTTACTCTTATCACTGGTTATGAAAATTCGGAGGTATGAACGTAAAGGCTTAGCGTGGTTCCATGTATAAGGGGGTACTAATGCCATATAGGGGAAAAGTCATCGGTTTGCCAGGTGGAACAAAATTTCGCGAATTAAAAGAAAAGACCATCGCACAGGGGGAATAAGCCTTCACATTGAACATTAAAACAAGGAAACGTACATTGTAAAAACACCCTTTTTGTACCATGTCCAGGATCCTCCTAGATAGCAAATCCCCAATCAACAAAGATTTTTTAATGGACTTAGAAATATATACTCCTATTTTCCAAAGTTTTAACAAATTAACTATAATTTTTTAGTTCGCGGGTTCTTTTTCCGCAGAAACACCCTTGCATTTCATCAGGACCTGTTTTTTTTAAAAATCTCTTGTGTAAGTCTACGTAATTTACGTCATGTTATATACTGACCAAATTTACAATTTCACTTGGGGAGGTTGTAGGTGGGGATTTAGAAACCATCCCTCTTACAACATTGTACGAGTTTGTAAAACAAGGTGAAATTTTCAATCAATTATCCAAAAGTCCCTGAAATCGGTTTTAGGTAACATCACATGCAATATTTTACCACAAAGTAATTGAATAAATATAATCCTCTTGCCTTGCAAAGGGTAGAAAAATAACTTGAATCGTAAGAAAAAATTCTGAATAGATTAAGAGCACGAATTGCTGCTGCTGTTGTTGTGTGTGTGTTTTTTAATCTCTATTGTATTGTTTTATTTTGTTTAGCTTTGTTTTTGCTTGTCAAGAATCTTTCAAACTATGCTCGTAACCTCCTTTTTTGTTTTTACAGAATCTTGGATGTGCTCTTGCAAAATATAAATCTTCAAAGAACGTAGTTTTCCGAGAGTTTATCTTTTATAAAGTCTTGTTTCATACTTTACTTTTTTGAGAAAAAAAAGAATACATATTATCCACGGGAATTTTTCATTTAGTAAATGTTTTTTATCTTTGGAAAAAAAACTTAAAAACCTAAAGATAAACTTTAGCTGATGGATATGGCGTAAGCGGCGGAACGTCTTTCAAACTGGGAGTGCACTAGCCAAATAAGGCGCTTTTTGGAAGAAGAAAAAAAAGGGACATAAGAAGGGTAACCTTAAAGCGAAAGATTACATTTTTTAAACATTGTATATACCGGTCCCACTTTATAATTGATTAATTGTTGTTGTGTGTGGCGGTCTATAAATACTCATTTGTGAGCGAGCGAAGCGAGCGAGCAAAAGTTTAAAGATGTTTTAGGTCACGTTGCGAACGATTAGTTCTTATTGTCAGATGAAGAAAAAAAACTGATCCTGATGGGTTTTTAAGCACAATCCCATAATGAAAGAATAAATGAGACATTCAATATATTACTTAATGAGATAAACTTTAAATATGATGGAGCGCAGCAAGCGATCTTGGGGGAAAGTTACGCTATTAGAAACCTATCGTTTCGGGGGAGATGAGAGGTGATAAAACACCTTGTCATGCAGGCTGCAGCACATATTATGGTAACTATGTCTCATTCTTTTTATCATACATGATATTTGCATGATTGGCAATATTAATGCAGTTGCCTTGAATTTAAAAACTCTTGCTGTACATTGTCTAAACCTTTTTTTCTTTCCTGTTCATGATAGTCTGTGTACATGAAATTTGATGGCATGAACTGGGCTGAAGCGCATGCTAAATTTCCTAGGGGCTTAATGGTTCATTTCTTGGTCAAACATAATCGGATTACATTTTAAGCTATAATGAGGTATTTAATTGAATATTAATGAAACAACATCCGTCGTCTCATTTTAAAATCAAATATAGACGCTTGTACACATGGTAAACAGATTTATTATATACTCAACGTCGTGTTTATACGATAAGGAAATAAATTGAAACAGCTTTATCATTATCAACTCCTTATTTTCCACATTATCTTTGTAAGATAACAGTTCCATTATATCCTTTCCACTTGTTTTTATATTTCCTAGTAATGATATGCCAAAAAGAGAGGTTTGATCAAAATGTTATTAACGATTTCATAAAAACCGAAAATTTGATGTTGTATTTGCAGTTGACTCTTTTAATTTCAATCTAACTATTTTATTGTTACTTGTTGTTCATGCTAATTGGAAAATACATAATACAGAGAGGTTTGATCAAACTGTTATTAACGATTTCATAAAAACCGAAAATTTGATGTTGTATTCGCAGTTGACTCTTTTTAATTTTAATCTAACTATTTTATTGTTACTTGTTGTTCCTGCTAATTGGAAAATACATAATTAAGGGCAATTTCAGCTTTGTGTCTTTGTGCTTGTGTCTAAGAATCATTGAATAACTCTCTCTCTCTCTACCTCTATATTTTCTTTGTTTTTCTCTCTCTCTCTCTCTCTTTCTCTCCGGTGAGAAGTATGGGATTTTGACGTGCAGGTTTATACATATTATAGGCAAATCCTTACACATTGTATCTCCAAATGGCCAAAAGCTTTGTTCTACACATTTAAAAGTCATTTATTTCATTACGTCATAACACTGCACTATGAATCAAACTTGATTAGGAGGGAAGCTAAATTATTGTTTATAAGTTGACACAAATAAATAATCAACTTTAAACCAACTGAAGGCAGAATGTTTACACATTTTGTCCTCTCCGGGATGCGTCGTATTTTGTCGTACCACGGCGATCCCAGATTCCAGTATGAACTTAATTTCATACATAACAAGCTACGTAAGCTTGCAAAGAGGTCACAAACGATTAGACTTTGATTATTTATTGCTTTGCCTCAATATTTATAAAGGTAAAAGAAACTAAATAAACTGAGATTTTGAACCCTCACGGCAACTCCAAGATTATATTGGTAACACGCTGTCCTTACCGATTGAGCTAACGATGAGTTGATGAAATATAGATTTGTATAATTACTATCACCCTATTGACCACCCTACCGGATTCCACGTGCGCATGCGCTGGTTTACTTCGGGAATGCGCATGCGCAGGTTTCCCTCGCGAGCTCAATCTGGGCTCGCCGTGGTACGAAAAAATAAGACGCCTCCGGGATTATACCTTTCATACCAAGTGTTGTGTTTCTTTCATGTATATTGAAAACGAGTCTTGATTTTTTTTTTTTAATAATGAACATAATTACGTGTTCGGCTATGGATGGTTTACTTCGTTCAGTCGGCATGACCAGGTCTTCGCGTTTTCTGGTTACACGAACTCAAATAAAGAAATAGAACAAGCCCGACTTCCCAAAGGGTCGGGTGAAGCGTTTGTGTAATACATTCCTCTTACCGCTAACGTGTCGGGTCCAGTTTACCTGGATGTTTCTGAGAAAGCAAATCTACGAAGAACCGACACTTACGAGATAGATACTCGAAAGAAGTCGTAAAACGACCAGAGATTAACTCTTCGTCATTGCCCGATCATATGGGCATGATTTCACAAATTTATCAGCCTTATTTTAAGGATCATCTTTGAAACAAATTGTGAACATTTCATTATTTGCATTCAGTTTATCTGACCTTTTGAATGTGGGTATGTTTGCTACGTTAGGTCGTGTAATCCAACAACCCGAACCAATTAAACCCGCTATAAATTGACTTATAAGCTTCATATTTCATCCAATAAAAGCTTTTTCTATATATCAAGGCTTCGATGGAAAGCTTTCCAAATGACAGCAATGTAAATGACAAGATGCTGATGATGAGTCGTCTGTTATTAGCAGACGATTTGTGCTGTAACTCTGGAAACGCCAATTAGAGAAAGCAAACCACATTTTTGTGCGTTTTGGTTAAAAAGCTTCTCTCTTGTCTGTGGAAGGATGCAATTCTTCTCGGGAGTTAGATCGGCTATTGGTTTACTTACAGAGGAAAATAACCCCATTAAAAATCAAAATTGCTAGCAGGAGTTTCAAATTATGATCATGATGATGGTATTATAGCAGCAAGGCTCATAATGAACGCCTTTATTTCGTTCTATTATTGCTTACATTCTTGTAAAGGACGACAAACGAGACTTTAATACCTTCACCCCGCTAAATGGTGAGTTGATTACATTTCGATCTATTCCAAAATCCACTCTTGCAAAATGACCCAGAGTAATACACACCACAATTATCCTGTTAAACGATACGATTTTTGTATTAAAATGAAGACATTCTTTAGATATCTATATTATCACTGCGTACAATCCTCACCGATAACATGAGTAAAGTAAAAGTCAGAGGGAATTAAATATTCGAGTAAATTTACAATTTTTTCTACTGCAAATAAAATCTTAAAATTGTAAAGCACAAAAAAGACCTCCTATTAAAACAGCATAGCTTTGTAAATGACGAAATTCTGTAGATAACTTCATTATCATTGCATCATTTCCCACCGACAAAATGCGCGAGATAATACCAGAACTAAATGAACCATCTAAAAAATCCATGTCTATATTTTCCCTTATTCCAATTACAGATTTGCAAGCGTAGCATACACAACAGGCCTCGTATTAGAGTACATAATTTTGTAAATGATGACGTTCTTTAGAAAGGCTGATATAGATTACTACTTTATTATTGTATCGTTTTTCTTCAACACCAGAACAACGTGAGAGAAATAATACCCAAACGGAATTAAACATTTCCGAAATTTAATTATTCGAGGTTTGGTGTTCGTATGGCTTTCGAATACCAAAGTATAATTATAATTTGAAAGGCACAGGTTGCGTTTTCGTGCGTAAGGAGTCATTGCAAAGAGAGAAAGAAATAGAGAGGGGAGAATCTGACATCATTATCTACCGCCGTTCTGACAATTAGCTATAATTTATTGGGATTTGTTTGTCCGAAATGGCGGGATTTCATTCCATTCTGTTGGCAGAACCACAATCACGTCATTCATAGAGATTATTTGGACAACATCCGTTTATTACTAAGCATGCATCACCAGTCGCAAAAAGAGGACTCTTCCGCCAAAGATAACTCTTCCGCAAAAGATAAATACTACTGCAATACTATAGCATTTGTACATTGTAGTTTTGTAAACGTGGTAATAATAGAGCAATCGTAATAGATCTGTTTGGAACCACTTGTTTACGTCATCACCCCCTCCCCCGCCTTCAACATGTTTTCGGTAAGCTATTTAAGCTGTATGATACAGGAGAGATAGTTAATTTTAAGATTTAAATATGACGCCTTTTTTCATTTCCCTCACAACCTATTTTTTTAGAAGATTCAATACTTTACATATTTATGATTTAGTAATAAATTACAAATTGCGTTATTGATGCAACGATTCTTCTCAAACTCACTGCTTCCAAACCTTAATTATGCACCTTTTTTAGTCTCAACAATGTGGTCCATACCCAATTCAAAAGAGATGCTGATGACTTCCATCATTGGAATGCTTCTTCTAATATTAATATTAAAAAATTCTATCCGTTATGTTGGTCCTGACATTTAGAATTCCCAACCTGCTTTTTTACAGTTTGTTCGATTTAATAATTCATTTAAAACACTTAACAAGAAATATCTCTATCTCTCTTCAAAGTGCATAATTTATTTTAAGATCACGTCTCTCATACCAAAATACGACCCCCTCCCCCGTTTGTTTCTTTTCTCTCTTTTTTTAAAGCATATGTTTTATTACTTGTGCGCCTGGTGCATTCAATTGTCAAGCCTTATTGACAACATTTTCCATTTGTACCGCCGTGGTTTACGCTTTCATATTTTATTTTTAGTTTGAATGTTATGATGTACATCTGTTATGGCGATATTGTCATCTGTTATGATATTGTTGGGTCGGGGCAATTAGCTTACATTATCCCCTTCAACAACTTAGAATTAAATTAATTTAAAAAAAAAAAAAAAAAAAAAAGATATGTTACCTTTCATTCGTGGTTTCATTACTATCGCTCGATCATCTCTTCGAATTAGCATATTCCGAATCGTATAATATGCATATTCATAACAATATGCCATCTTTTTATCTTTGTATGTATGATCATGATGATGGAAATAAATGTCACTTTAATTAAATTAAATTCCATTCAATTTGGATAATAATTTCACAATTCATGAAGACATATAAAGGCGGTGGCAGGCAGGTTATGCACGAAAAGAAAAAAATATTAAATGAAAGCAGCCAATTATTTCGAGTGAGGAAAATCAGAGAGCTGAGTTCGACGTTTCTTTAAAAATATTCATTATAACCATGCATCGTCTGTCTACACACAGACATATTCCAACAGCAAACAAAATATCGTTTATCTACACAAAAACCTAGCTTTCGCTTCTAATATTAGCATAACAATAAATACCTTCCTACGAGAAATAAAAAAGCATTACATATCATCATGTCTTTAATTTCGGCTGCAAATAAAACGAAAATGAATTTTAGCTTCGTTCATCACTGGAGCTTTGTGTCGGTCGATAAAAGAGGCGGATAAACACGCATTTGATTAAAAAGTGCTATGTATTCAAAACAAATAACCTTTCTATTGGGAGCTAAGCCATCGAATCAGGGTCACGCTTTATCAATCGGCTGCGATCAGAGCGGTATCCGTTCTTTTGATTAGTTAAATTTAATTAATTTTAAGTTATACCCCTTCTGCTAAACAGGTAAGCACACACGTCTAAAATGAGAGTAAGTTTCAGGGGATCACACATTACTTTTATGAAAAGATGATAATTATGACAGATTCTTATCTAAGCCAATGACAGAAAGATATACCTTATGAATTAAGGAACGCTAACAGATTGAGAATTAATTGATGGTAATTTTATATATTCATAATATCCTCAGTCTTCATACTTGGGAAGATATTGTGTAAATGCATGCACAAGCAACCACATTTGAAAAGATTCCCGATAGACAATTTTTCATATTACATCAATCAGTAGCGTACCTGAATAAGCGGGGGGGGGGGGTGTAAGAGCACATTTCTTTTCTTTTTTTGGTCTAGTTTTTGAGGAAAAATTTCGAAACGACTCAGCCAGCCGGTGAATAAGCAGGAGGGGGGGGGGGTAAGAGCACATAAGTTTTGTTTTGTCCCGGAAATTGGAAAATTATGACTGATATTTCGTTCAGTAGGGGGAGGGGGTGGCGCTTTTTATTTAAACAAAATTGAGGGAGTGGGTTTTCCTCCAAAACACACACATAAATAAAAATTGAGGGGTGGGGTTAAGCCCCCCCCCCCCCCCCCTGCTTACGCGCCTGACATCAATTCAAAATGATCGGAAATGGAATCTACACATTGCAGAAATTGTTGCTAAAGCATCGCGTAGTTTGTACAAGCTTGTATACTAAGAAAATCAAGGGCAAGTTTGGCTGATATGGTGACTGTCTACACAACCTATATAAGACCCACTCTAGAATATGCTTCCTCAGTTTGGCACACTTCTATTACTATCAATGCGACTAATAAATTGGGATTTGTTCAAGAGCGGGCACTCAAAATAAGTGTAGGATATAATGTTGGTTATACGAATGCCCTTGCAATAATCAACCTTACTTCCCTATCTTCGAGAAGGGATTCACTTTTGTTAAGTTTTGGACAGAAGCTCAGGAACTCTGATCAGCACAAATATCTCCTACCCATTCCCAAGTCCGTCTCAAGCATTACGATCAAATGCAATACTGAAAGGTATCGTAAATCTACCATCCCATACCTGGCCAGAATCTTAAAGTAACTCTCACGCCCCACCCCCTACACTTTCTTGCAGATTTTTATCTTAATTCTGAGTCAATAAATCGATGTCTCTATTTCAGCTTGCATGCCTCGATCCTATGGTGGATGTATATAGTTTTCTTTGTATTTCAGTTATTGTTATATTTACTTCTAGTTCCCACCTATCTCTCTCTCTCCCTCTCTCTCTCTTACTTTTGGTCTTTCTCTTACTCTCTCTTCCTTTCTCTCATTGTACCTCCCCCTTTTCTCTCATCCTCTCTCTTTCTACCCCATTCGCTCTATCACTCTCCCATTCATGAGCTTTATACCTTCCCCTGCTCTCTTATAAAATTACATATCCTGCTAGTACATCGTTTCATTTAACGTATAATTCGAAAGTGTCGTTCGGGGAGCATTTTTCACCGGAGCATTTATCGCTTCATGCGGAGCAATCGTCGGTTGAGCAATATTATTGTCGGCAGAGCAAGTGTCGCAGGAGCAAATATCGGCGGAGCAATTGTCGTCGGAGCAACTGTCAACGGATCAACTGTCGGCGGAGTAACTGTAGGCGGAGCATTTTGACGTCGGGGCAAATGTAGCAGAGCAATAGTTGTCGCTTTTTGCAGAGCATTTGTCAACGGAGCAATCGTCGCCGGAGCATGTGTCGGGTTACCCTTTCCACAGGTCATTTTCCCCCTTGCTTTTCATCACTCGCTTATGAATATAATTATTGTAAAATGTTGGGAATTAGATACAGAACAGCCACATGGAAATAAGCTCCGTGAATCAATATAGTGTCTATAACTGTATACAATAAGTATCCCCCCCCCCCCTCCCACTCCGGGGTCGGAGGGATCGCACCCGTGTTCCCACAATCGACGGTAAAGGGGTCCTTTTCGCGTGACAAAGTCCGGCCCGAGAATTGTATAAAAAAAGGGGGGGGGGGTGTATTTGATCTTTCAACAAGAGATTTCTTTTAGAAGGGGGTGTTTTTTCGTTCTCTCTCTCTTTGGACTCCTGAGAAATTTTAAAATACCTTGAATATCATAGAAATGGGGTACATTGAGCAGTGTTCCAGATATGGGGGGTTTCCAAGGCAGGAAAAGCACGCGAAAGGGGGGTTCAGAAATGTTGGCAGTCCTGAGATAGGGGGAGGTGCTTTCAAAGGAAGGGAACAAGCATACGCGTACCCTAAATAACACTGAGCGGGGGAGGGGGGGGAGTATACCAATCAAATGTACTTTCAGAACGCCATAACTGTACAGCTCTAATTTCTACAGGTCACCTGCAAATGAATAATCCTCGTGAATCGTTGATGTACTTTAAAAGTAATCAATCAAACAAATGCACTATATTCATCCCATACATTTTACAACATCATGCGTTATAACTATAAAACGGCGAGAATAATATGTACACCAGACTGCACATACATTCATACATTTTTGCATGCATTTATGATTCATATACAATATTGCATCATTTCACACCATATTCGAAAGGACTGATGATATCATACAGAAAGAGAGCTGGTTACATGATTTAAACAGCTTGAATATCACTTTTGTAGTTAAAGATTCTTACATCTGATGAACATTGCTACATACATGTAAGGTGCATCGACCTTTTGTTGTTTCTTCATCAAATTCGTTTTCCTTCTGCTCTTAAAGTTTCTCAATTTTCTTTCCTCTTTCATCGCATTTATTTTTAGACTTCTCTTTCTTCCATCTTCTTTATTTTTCCACCTCTTTTTCTTAACTTGCCATACTTACGTCTTTCTCGACTTCTTCTTATCATTATTCTTGTTCTTTATCTTGTTCTTCCCATTTGTCATCATCATCTTCTGTTCCCTCTTTTTAGCTTCATATATTTGTTCATAATTTTCATCTTCCGATTTGTTTAAGCTACATTCTCCTTCTTTCTCTTCCACTCCTCCTTCTTTTTCCACATCTTTTATTTTGTCTTCTCTGCTTGATATCCTGTTTTCTTTATCATCTTTTCTTTGTGTTAGGTTTACATTATGTTCCCGGCAGCCACGGCAATCACGTTGCAGGCCACCATGAACGAGTCGGGATGGACGTGAGACAACACGGGGGGGGGGGGGTGGCGGAATGGGTAAACGTGCATGACAGGCCGTGGTTGCCGTGGATGCCGGGCCAGATTTTTAAACTGTAAAAAATGTTGCCACGGCAGTCACGGTGTGAATGAGAAACCTAGTAGGCCGTAGTAAAATGGGGTGAACGCAACAAAACGTGACAGTACGTTATAACAAAAGAAACTTGGCAAGAGCATTATGTTACGTTTACACTATTTGTTCCCGGCGGCCATTGCAGCCCCGTTTGACCGAAACGTAGTGCGCCGTGGGATTTTTGCAATTTGTTTTCTCTGTATTCAAAGTTTTGTTAGGTCTTGCCAAGTTTTTTGAATACGTACGTACTGTAACGTTTTGTTATTAAAATCATTATATTTGTAATGTTATCGGGTTGTTTCCATCCGATTCGTGCAATTTATATCAAAGATATATATCGTAAATGTTTCCTCCTCATTGCAATGTCACAATAGGACGTATTTTATTTATCTTACTTTTCTTATCATGACGTCTTGAGTTAGTAAATCCATCATAGAAAACCATCACATCGTAACAACTGCAGCTTCCACTAAATTGTTTTTTGAAAAGCACATTCCTCCCATATTCGTTGTGAAATTCACCGTCGCTTCCTCGCTTCCTAGAAAAAAAGAGATTGTAGGCGGTGTCACACAGAGGCGAAAAATCCGGATTTTAGTTATACGGATTTTAGTTATCCTCTTAATTGCTGTCTGTCATCAATTATCCCTTCAAAATTCCCTAACGAAGCAAGAAAATTCTCCCTTGAATGGATTTTTCAAGGGATTTTTTAAGTGATTTTTCTGTGTGACACCGCCTGGTGTTCCTATGATAGAAAACTGTAATTAACCATGGCTATTCATAGATAAATAAACACTCATCAAATACGTAAGGTTTAACATGGAAAGGGGTTGGGAGGAGTCTCAAAAAATGTGGCGCAAGGCTAAAGGGTTGAGCCGTGGAGGGATATTGTACCTACGCTTTCCCGTTTAGCAACCCGAGCCTTCCTCCTCAAGAGAAGGAAGACAAGGAAAAGTGTAATAACGCCCAGCTCTATCTTTGCTCAATCAATTGACAAGCGCATCAAAGTAAGTAAGGCAAATTACCTCCTGATTTTGAGCTTACATTGGTTGATCAAGAGAAAGAAAAAGCGCACCGGAAATTAAACAACTTGTGAAAAGACATCAATTCTCTTTGGGAGTTGACTTTACGTTTTAGCTACCCCGCCTGATGGCGTTATTTGTGTATTCTGTTCTTTAGTTTGATTGAGATGTGACGTATATACATTCATCTCTAACACGTTACTGGTAATTGATCACAGAGAATGGGGGATATTGCGACGCGGCCACTATATCAAACTATTTTTGTGAAAGAGTTAAATGGGAGAGGAAAAAAGAGCGAGCTTTAATAATCTCGGCAATTGGGTTATAGGTAATCACAATCGATTGCGAATTAATGTGTCTTTCGCATTGTCTGGTTTATTTAAACCCTAATGCAACAAAATCTCGTTTTCTTGGAACATTTCGCGAAACTGAAATCTCATCGTGGTTAAAAACATGATTATAGCGGTTATCACGGTAGCATGATGTATATTCTAATCCTTCATTCAATACAATCATACACCCTCTCCACGCCCACAATATGTTCTATATTTCATCTGCTAATATAGCTCTTATTGATACTGATTTTCTGGGTAAAGCCTGCCAGACAGAATGAGACGGCTCTTATTTAACTGTCATCTTCATGTTACTTACTTTACTTACTTTACTTTAATCCATCGATGTTGGTAGGACAGAGCCTGTTCATCGATCGATTGAATTCCTTTGCATCAATACTTCTGTTTGTTGTGGTTTCGTGTCGAGGTGTGTGTGTGGAGGGTGGAATAGTTCTGCATTCTTCTATTTACTTTCAAAGTCATATACTGAAGGTGAATTCTTCCAATAGTTATCAAGTTTGTTTTTGAAGGCATTTACAGATGGGGCATTAACCACTTCTTCAGATAGGCTATTCCATGTGTCCACTACTCTATTCGAGGAAAAGAATTTCCTGATGTCCAGATGTGAAAATGTCTTCTCTAGTTTCAGAGTATGGCCTCGTGTTCTATTTTCCTTGCATAAGTGTAGTAGGTTTGTCTGAGTGGTGTATAAGCCATGGAGGTACTTGTAAACATCAATCATATCTCCTCTCTTTCTGCGATGGGCAAGAGACGGTAGCTTCAGGTATCTCAGACGTGTTTCGTATGGAAGATTCTTCAGTCTAGGTACCATCTTTGTAGCTCTTCGTTGGACGCTTTCAAGTCTCTTTTGTTCACCTATCCTGTATGGTGATCATGCAGCTTTTCCGTACTCCAAGACAGACCTTACAAGGCCTATGTCCATCCATGGTTTCTTACATTGACCTTTTCTGATGTCTTTTTTTGGAGTGTATCTGTCTGAAACCTCTAGCACCTTGTCTCTAAAGAAATTCCAAGCATTGTCCATAGTTTTGGAGGAAAATTCGCCTTTCCAGTCAATTTTGCTTAGTTTGTCTGCCATACTGTCATAGTCTGCCTTTGCATAGAGATACTTCACAGTATTTTCTTTTTCATTGATTTGTCCTCCTCTGATATGAAAAATCAGAGTGCAGTGGTCGCTCTTGCCTATTCCTGCTGTTGTTTCAATGAATGGTATCATGTCCTCTTCGCTTGTAAACACAAGGTCTAATACATTTGATTGCTGACCAAAGCGATGTCTAGTTGGTTGGTGCTGATGCTGTATAAGAAATGCATCTCGTGTTGCCTCTAGGAATTTGCTGGCAGGATGATTCAATCCTTTGTTGCATGATTCTGTCTCCCAGTCTATTTCAGGAAAGTTGAAATCCCCTAGGAGAAGTTTGTCACAATTTACACAGACACCGAATTGTTTAACCAATGTACACAACTCATCATTTGCTGCCTCGGTACTTCCTGGGCTTCTATAAACTAGACCAATAAGAAGTTTTTTCGAGTTTGACATTGAAATCTCTGTAAACACTGCATCCTTAAAGGCATGATTTGTCATTCTGGTAGATTTCTCCGCTTTCAGAGAAAGATTTACATACAGGCAAATTCCTCGGCCATGTTCCAGGAGGTTGTGGAAAAGTTCGAATCCCTCCAATTGTATTTCACTTAGCATTACTTCATAACGAGAGTTTTTTGGCTTTACTTCTGTGATTCCAACAATCTGAGGGTTGTGCAAGGTGATAAGTGCTTCCAATTCATTTCTTTTGTTCAATAGCGTATCTGCATTGGTGTATATACATTTCAAGTTGTGCTGTGCTGGTGCTGAGTAAAAATCACGATCTGTGACAACTATGCGAGGTCTGGGAAGTTCTGCTTGCTCTGCAGATCCACTACTGGCTGAATCCCTTCTTCCTGAAATGTTTTGTTGGATTCTTGCAGTTGGAAATTGCTGGCAGTGTCTGGGTAGTTCCCTATGTTGACGACCTTCCCATTTCTTCTTATCCACTTGGCATGAAAATCCCCTTGCTCTGTTGAAGCTGCCTTTTTTGCCTGCCATATCTTTCTCAAATTTTTTTCCTCATCACACTGGAGAGGAGTTAGATCCTTTCTGAGGACTATATCCTTTGTTTCGCTGCAGTTTTTCAGTTTATGGGCAGCCTTCAGAATAGTGCCCCTCTGGTTTTCTGATCTAACGCTAAGACGCAGTGGTCTGGGCTTAGATGAAGCTTTCTCTCGATCGTACGGTCCAAGGCGCCTACAGTCCGTAATTTCAACAGCGGTCACATCAATCTGGGTAAGGATAGCCTGTACTAACTCTGTGTCCTCTTTCTTTCTCATCATTCCGTCAGCACTGTCACTTTCATTTACACTGAAAGCAATGAAGTTGAGCTTCCTTTCTTCTCTTGCCTCTAGCTCTGAGACATATGAGTCAAGCTTTTTATCAATAGACTTCTGTTGATTTGTTTTTAGTTCATGGAGTTCTGTCTCTACATCAGATAGCTCTTTACGAAGTGATTCAACCACTTCATTGTCTGCTTTCTTTTCCATTTCCTTTGATAGACTTTTGAAGTTAGTTGTAAATAACTCAAGAGCTTTGTCCAGCTTGGACTCTATGCTGCTAAGCCTGGTCATATCTTTTGAATCCAGGGCCTGGGTTTGAATCTGCGGCTGCTGTGGAGCCTGCTTTAAACAAGTTAAACACCTCCACTGGATTTCAGGTTTGCAAAGCATTTTCTTTTCAGTCTTAGTATATGGTAGACATTTGAAGCACATCCATCCTTGGCAAGAGCTACAATGTAGCATGTCAATTTTACGCGTTGCCTCATTATAGATAGTTCTGCATGGTCCAATACAAGGAGTTTGAGTATTGTTGAACTGTGTCTGACTACTATCAATCCCACTGTCCGCCAAAATTACATCTGCAGAGACATCACAACCACCAGTTGCCATCTTGAGTTGGAACTTCTATCTGTAATCTAGATCTATCAGATCAAATTGAACTTGGTAGTCTGCAGTGTCCAAGTTGATTTGGGACCAGACTAGTATCTATCGTTTGGGACTAAATTGCTGTATTATCAGACAGCACAGTGGAAAATCCTTTACGAGAGCAGTGTCAGTGACAATTGATTCCACTACAAAGTTTTCCAGAATGATGACATCAATAGCAGATACCTTTGTATGCAATTCCTACATGTAAACTAAGTAACATAGAAACTTACAGATGGGGCTGAAGTAACTTCCATGCAAAAGCTGACTGTAGCCACTGTATTTCCAGAGCTGAAATTCACTATTTTCCTCTTGGCAGTGTCAGTGACAATTGATTCCACTACAAAGTTTTCCAGAATGATGACATCAATAGCAGATACCTTTGCATGCAATTCCTACATGTAAACTATAGTTACTATAGTAACACAGAAACTTACAGATGGGGCTGAAGTAACTTCAATGCAAAAGCTGACTGTAGCCACTGTATTTCCAGAGCAGAAATTCACTATTTTCCTCTTGGCTATATGGAAAATCCTTCACAATCTGCTTGATCCAACATATAATCACTAAGAATAATCACCAAACACCTAAAAATCTTGCCTGATGTCAATGATATTTAGAGATATTATTCCACAAAAAATCCTGATCTGAAGCACACACACACACCATCCATCCATCCATGTTGTCTTAAACAGTATTTTATGTGTCATCTAAATGTTAAGAACAAAATGTTTAGAACGTCAAATGTTTTTTAAAGAACTATCAACAGTGAAGTATCAAATACTCGAATATTAACTGATAAAATATGCAGTGCACAATATATGCATAGTTTTACCTAGACTGTGCTATACTCTAACCAGCATGGGAGCAATAGTCTTTAGCTCAATGCCGAACCCGATTTCCTAGGTTGAAAAAAAAAAACTAGAGATAAACTACAGTTGTCCAAAATGTATATTGTTCATGTCTCCTGCGCAACCGAATATTTTGAAATACTAAAGAAACGTGACTGTGAAAATATCATGTTAATCAACTTAATACCATAATCAGGTAAACTTCTATTTTTAGATAATGCAGATCTTTCGGATCCGTATTACCCCCAACAAAACTTTAAAACATGGATATGTTATACACTGAAATTCAAGTATATGTAGTAGAAGGAAAACGTATTCAACAAATACTCCTGGATTTGTTCCTATTCTTAATTGGTATAGGTCGTGAATATCATCATTTCTAAATACCATAAGCAATAACCCCTGATTAGAACACACGGTTAATGTACTTTTCTACAAGATGTATTATTATGGAAGTATTCAACACTGCGTTTCATATTACGTTTTCTTCTTAATTCCTTTTTGCCTTATGGTACATTTCATATAGCTTGGGAGAAGTCATTATGCTCAAAGTATGTGCTCTCGATTAGTGGTGTAGCGTGGATACACCTATCGAGGAGCCTTATAAGAGGAAGCGGGGCGCACCCCGCTCCGGACCTATATCAGTCTGATGAATACAAAAATGGTTAAGAGTGAACAATGTGTTGGGTGGCATATATATCTACTGTTCACGATGCTTCCCTCTCTACCTTTCTTTTCCTACTTTTTTCTCCTGGTGATTTTGTTCTTTTTTCATCCTTTCCATGGTTTGGGGCAGTGCACGTGTCTCTTTCGGCAACGCAACTGCTTTAAATCTTTGCTGCTGAACATTTTTCTTTAATACGTTACAGCACTTATGAAGCATATGCCGTTACCAGAAAAATCTACTTCATTACACAGGGGCGGATTCAGAATTGTCAGAAGGGAGGAGGACAAGTAATGTGTAACAGCCATCAACTTGTTCCCAACATTACGCCCCCCCCCCCCCACCCCCCGATGTTATTCCTAATAACACTTGGAAAGGGGAGTGGAAGAGCTGGGAACCTGTCACATTTTCACCGACATTGCTTTTTTTTCAATGTTTCTCCATAACGGTTTTGGAGGGGGCTGTGGTACCTCTCGCCCCCGGTATCTACCTAGGAAATGTACTCTGAGAATTGAATAAGTTGGATGCACGACAACAGAAAACGTCTGTTGCCTAGATATCTGTAAATTAGCTCTGAGAAGCTGCGTCCGTGTCGCATTTGTTTATGTCGTTGAACACGGATGGATGCTTTTGATGTCGTTAAGAAGGATTCCCTATATATCTTGTTTCATCCCCTTTCACATGCCAAAGAAAATCGACAACTTGTGGGGTCAGTTTGAAGGTGCCGTATATCGTGTTTGCATTGTTAAGTTTGCGTGTGTGCGTGTGTGGGTGCGTTATGTGAGTTTGTTCCATAGCTGACCATTTTTATACCACTGTCACCACGGTCACAATCACGCTTCTTTGTGGTAATGAAATTTATCTATGTGCGGATTTTTTCTAACAGTACATATTTCGATAATTCCTTGATTTTCGCATGTCATATTAGAAAGAATAATATTTAACAAATTAGCTTTTTTTTTAAAGTTTAATAATTTTAAATTTACATCATGTTTTGTTTCATTTGTCACTTTCATTCATTCACTCCTTCAATCATGAACCTAATATTACATTTCTTATTTCATTCTTTTAAAAGTATACTGCAGTCATGTCGTCATAGTGTTTGTTTGAATGCATTAATGCATGGAAGTGATCATCTGCATTAATGATCAATGATTAATAGATGGCTGGAGAAATTCCATATATGATTTTCCTGTGAAATTTCCACCGTTTTTTTTTTACTATCCTGGTTTCGTCCCTGCATTTAAACAAAATGTGTATGTTACTTACGTGCATGTCTAATGATGTTATACCTTTAGATATGTGGGTTATTCATCATCACTTTGTGAAAAACAGACTTGGTGTGAAAGATGCACTGTGACAATGTGTAAACGTCATGCATGACGTACAACAAATTTAGTTAGAAGGCGATTGTTTACCTCGGACTGAATAACACAGACAGCAGATGAGATAGATACAATCACTCATCCCCGACGGGATTTTTAATTTTAGAGGGGGAGGGGCGACATGACCTCCTTCCTGTTTGATTTTGCTCTTGACGTTCTTAAACAATCAAAAAGAATGTGCCCCGCGACCGCAGTAGGACATGGGGTGAAGATCGGCTGTCACGTGCATCTTCCGGCGACCATGCGCCGACAATAACTCCGCCGTCAACTTTTAACGCTCTTCCAATTCCTATTTTCACCATCGGTTCAACTCCTCATTGACCTAATTTTAACTGCAAACCTAATATAAATCCAAATCGCAACCCAACTTTATAGGCTTACTTCGAATCATCGAGTCATCACGTCGGGTCGGGTGGTCGCGTTAGCGTCCCTTTGTTCACGCAATGTCGGGGGTATTGTTTGTGAAATAAACTCCTCTCATCTACGAACAGTCTGGTCCAACTTTTCGATACTTTGTGAAAACACTACATCAAATCTAATAAAAAAGCTCGCGTCTTTAACGCAAATCTTCACATGATCTTCTGCTATCGTTTAACGAAAGGTCGTGTAACGCGACTACCCGACCGGACACGAAGACCCGATGATTCGAAGTAAGCCACTTTATATCATTGACGAAATAAAGATGAATAAATAGAAATAAAGCTAAAACAACTGTTGAATTGACCAAAGATGCTACATTTTGATCATGCTGATTAATAACCTTCCTTTTTTTTTTTCTTCATTTTTTCCTAAACCAAGGCCTTCTCAATCGTGACTATAAACCTTGAAAACAGTATGTTTTCTTGTTTTTGTCATGTTGTTTTTGTTTTGTCTAAAAGGAATTGATGCAATTATGAGCGCTATTTGTTTTTAATTAATTACGCTTCTCCTACTACCTAGTCCTTCAGTATCCGCTTCGATGGCAATGGTAAATAATAAGCATGGTAATAGTATGCTTTTCGTGTAAAGCCTTGCTTCTTTTCAACTTAAGAAAAAATTGATGCCCTTCGGTGTGTTTACCGTGCTTTTTTTGTCAATGGAGGATCAGGAGGGGTGTGCAGTTTTGCACGAGCTCACATCCATACCCAGCAAACAATGTAGTCAAGAAACCCTTTTTCACAGATGTATGCCCATGTTAAAACTTCTTAACTTTGTTATCTTTATATTTTTTACTATACATATAGCCTACCGGTGCTCCCTCCTCCCGCCCGAAAATGTTTCAGGATTGAATTCTGACGATGTCACTGGTACGATAATGGGCCCTTTATTACTTTCCACCCTACCTTGCATGGAAGCATCAACGCAAGACTTAGAATTTGTCTGTTTTTATCCAGCCATACAACGTATTTGTAGAAGGAACGATTATGTATGGGTACCTGGCAGGAATTTATTCCTCGAAATATCGGGCACCGCCAGGAGAGTCAAGTCTGGCAGACATGAGCGCTTTACAGCAAGTCACTATTATTGTTAGTATTTCAATCATAAATTTTAAAATTCTTATTCTTATTATTAATTTTGTTAGTATTATTTGTATCGTTATTTTTATTATAATTATTGTAAGTAGTATTGTTGTCATTATTACTATTATCATTATTTTGTAAATCAACGATATTTCATTCCACCGCGATTTAACGGGGGAACCCTAAATTACACACTACATTTACTGATTTCAATTAATTTCGTTATCATAAAATGAACGGGATTTGAGGTTTTATATTTCATAATCATGATTATGCATTATTGTCATTTTAGTTTTCCATTAAATACGATTTTAGAGTTATATTGTTATTAATGTCATGGGTTTTTACGTTGTAGTGGGGTTTAAACACGTGTGCAAGGGAGTTCTAATGTACAATTTTATTGATATCAAGATATTTTGCGCTCAACTGGAAATTCAAGAGCAAATTTATTTGTATTTTTGCCAGTAATTCATACGCATAAGGATTAATAATGCTTTTCATTAAACGCGATGTAGGATACATTTTTACACACTTGATTTAGTACATTCTTCGAATTACTATGAGTTGATAAAATTGAGTTCTACGAGCTGAAATGATTGACATTTCATTATTTACTTTAAAACGATTCAAGGGAATTTTTTTAAAAGGGCTTATGAAATGTCTTGCTTTTCTTTCCTTTAAAAAAAACTATTAAAAGATATTCTAACCACGGCTTAGGAAAGAGTCAAAAGGCCTTAACAGAGCGTGTTTCTATTTATTTTGCTTGTCTAATGTATAAATATAAAAATATAATATTGTGAAGGGTAAACTGTATTTCCACTCAAAGTGGCATATTTTGGTAAGAAATCTTCATGCTTCACGGCAATATGACTTAAGCACCTTCCTACAAAGGATAGATAATTATCTGTGTACAACCCATGACGTTGCCATAATTTAAATATCTTCTTGTCCTCGTTATGGTAACAACGCGTTACCTTTTAACACAGGATTTTAAATTCATAAAACGTCTCTTCTTCAAGAAAGAGAGTCTACTAAAACCCTGAAAGGATTGGAACCACCATGCCCCATTTTCCCCGCCCACCTCATCTCATCCTGATTTCGCCAGAGAATTTCGCGATTAGGCATAGAAATCGACCGCGGTTTCGTGATTTTATTTCTCTCAAGTATTACGACGCTAACACAAATAAAATGAATATAACATAAATTTCATTGAACGACTTGTTTCGATATCTATCATCACAAGTGTTCTAAATAGTTTGCTTTCTTAAATCAAACATTAACTGAATAGATATAAAATGTTGATTTTTCAGGTAGAACGCGGTATAAGATTAGTCTGCAGGCACATCCTCTAATTTGACACTTTAACGCATTTCCATACGGTCTTGATCTTGAGCCAAGGCAAGCTGCGTCAGTCTCTGGCTGTGCCAAATGCAGCTCAAATACACAGCATACGGGGTCCAATGGAGCTTGCACTCTACATAGTCTCTTAGTTCAGACACTCTTTCACTGCGAATGACATGGATGTGTGCCTGCAAACTAGTGTAACTTGTCTGCAAATTTTGTAAAACACCAGACTGTGTTTCTGTCTCTTGTACCGTATTGACAGTAAATGCAATGCACCTCACGGATGATAAGAAAGAAGGGGATCTACTTGGGAACAAACGTTTTTAGAACCGAGAGAGCGATGAACAGTGGCGTAGCATGGTTTCAGCACCGGGGGGGGGGCAGGGGGCAGTGGTGTCAAGGAGAGGGGCATTAAACTTTTCCAGGTGGATGAACGAACATAGAACAAAGCCATCAAATGCGGAAGGGTGTGGATGGCGTCATCTTCTTGTCACGTTGCTCTCTCCCTCTCCATTTCTTTTCTCTCTCGTTATCTATTATTCACTTTTCCGCCATTCGAGGGGGCGGCAAAGGCCCCTGTGTAACCCATCGCTACGCCACCGAATGAATGACTGAATGAATTTCGTAGAGCTCCAGTTTCCATCAAAGATCATCGCTTCCATACAAGGAACTCTTATCCTCTGTTAGAATCTTGAAATGTGGTGACTGAGGTTTCATTCGTGATGGGGCTCTTTTGAAATCCTTCCCTTGCACCCGTCCTAAAGATTATTGAATTTCGTTCTCTCATTCTTCCTCAGTACATGTGCTAAGTAAACACTTCTTATATCATATTATGTTTCGTTTGGAAACCAAATATAAACAAATAGCGCGAAAATGTGATGCATTGATATTTCTTCCAAAAAGAAAAATTGAAAGCCTTTACCATAAATAGTAGACATATGATGATCAAAAGTATATATACCCACCATTGTGCCTGAATTGTTTAGATATTTAATGGGATGGAACATTAACGTTTCTATCAAAATGTTGCTTCCCACAATAAATGTTTCAGCGTGCGTCACTCCTTTTTCAATGTGTTTGCTCGGGTTTCTGTTCTATTTTTATATGATGATGACGTGGGTCCTAATCAAATGATTGGTTGAAAACGTACACGTGACCAGGCATTTATTTTGCCTAACGCGTAATTTGGATAATGACCGGTCATTATCCAATTCTAATGACCGGTCATTAGTAAAATCATGTTATAAAACATCATTTCATATTTGTATGATAACGCATGTTAATTAAAATATTGTTCAAAATCAAATACTACTGTGATTGTTATGTTTATGCACTTTTGCTCACCTGAACAGTTTAAGCTCTTGAGCTCCATGCTTGGTGTGATTTTTTTTCGAATATACAAACCACTCAATCAATTTGAGGGTTGGTAGTTCTTATAAGAACTTAAAGGCACTATACTTTAAAGTCTTTGCACGCTTTGTGCTGTACATTGAGTTATCGGTCAGCTTGTTGATAATCACCAAATTCATGTACGTAATTGGCGAGAGTTTAGATAATAACAAAACTTGTTATCGTCTTCTTTCTTTTTTAAATATACATTCGACGCACTGTCATGCCTCCTACTTCACCTTTTCTCTACCCCCTCACCATACCTTACTGACAGGCGTATTGACCGAGTATATCTGTTCAGTCACAAATGTCTCGATTGGTCTATTCACTTTTATTGCCAATTTAGAGGACTACGTGCAATCATGACCGATTTAACCCTTAATATGGCATACTGCAAACCATTCATTTTACACCAAACACACATCTATTTCTGGGTTAAAAGCCAATTAATGCAAGAACAAGGCTGTCAAAACCCAAATGTAATAAACATGTCATTCCATCTTAAAGGTAAGAGGACCATGGGGAAGAAAAAAAAGCATTTTGAGGCATTATTTGAAGTGTAACGATCATAGGCCTTCCACGTTCCAACATTTCCTGCTGAAAAGTCCCCTCACCTACGACCTCCCGTGAAACCCTACAAAAATCCAACGAGGTCACGTGATGTCTTGCGAATTCAAATCAAATAATTTTATTCCATGACTCAATCAAGACATGAAAATAATGCTAACATTAAATGAATATCAAATGACATGTAATATGTCTTAAAAAATGAAGGTTATTTGTAATCATACAATATTAAATGTCGGTAAGTAATCAAATTTATTTATTTATTTATTCGTGATTTCTTTCAACAGGGTAGTTTCATACAGTTCCACTGGAAGCCAGTGGATCTGCTTTTCAATAAAAAGGCGTCAATACTACTGGGTCAGACGGGATTAGACCACACAGCGAGGTCACTGACAGGTGACTATCTTATTAACTAAGCTCTCAACTAACATACGAAAAAGAAGATCATGGGGGACAAACAGGCACCGATTGGGGAAGTTTTCTATATAGAGTGGGCCTTTAAATGAATATCGAATGACATAGGCAATAATGTCTTTAAAAAATAAAGGTTAGGCTATTTGTAAGTATACAATATTAAACATCGATAAGACATAGTATTCAAAGTATTTTAAGATACAAAATACATAAGAATAGCACAAATAAAGTCGAATTTTGAAGGAAAGGAGAAATCCACTAAAAAGCGGATCTTGTATTTGATTGGGTTATTGATGGGGGAAAAAGGAAAAAATGAAAAATAAAAAATAGACATATTAACAGCTCGGAAGTATAAGCATTCATATGCCAAATAAAAACCCAGTTGAGCAGAGCATTTGGGGATAGATGACTATGCCCACGACACCCACGAGTGGTCAAGGACTCCATAATACTACACATTTTATAGTAGTTGCTTATATTTTTAGTGTAATTTCGAGCTAATTCGTGAGATTTCTCATGTTTATTTCGTGCGAAGTCCTTCAAACTCACGAAATGGTGTCACTTCATGCAAGTTCGTGCGATTTTGCGTGTTCCCAATGCCATTCCTAGGAAGGCTTTACCTTCACATCGCAGCATGATTTTTCGAATACACTCTTGATGCATCACCACAGTCTATATATACGCCTACTTGATTACACGCTTTCTGATAAAAATCAAATCAATTATATAGAATTTATAGTACCGCCGCCTGATGTTGCAAGTTTGCGGCGAGTGGGGATTCGATTGCGATCAAATACATCAAGCAGAATGATTGTCTATCTTGAGAAGCCACAATCAAAGCCCGTTATTTGCATCTAGCTCGCTATCTGCGGTTGTTTTTCAATTGGTTTCAATACGATGTCGAGACTATGATGGATCATTTTGCTTCAAGTTGAGCGTGTCCATACGAAACTTTGTCCGTCATTTTATCAGGATTAAACTTCCAAATTAAACAAAGAAACTATTTGTTTTAGAATTAAACTAGCGAAAATAGGTCCTTCCGGTCAAGAAAATCATCCAAACCTTATTCTGTTATGAAATTTTTTTTTCCCTATGGCATATTATGTAAGCATCATATTTTCAGTAACCATTTCTTTGATATTACTATGATGTTAAGTTATGTCAATTGGTTTTAAGGGGCAAATTATCCATTTCTATATTCTAAGCAATCTTGATTGAAGACACAATCTCTATGACATTAATGATGTCTTGGCTATGCTCGCTATAGCAGCGGTTGCTATCTAATTGGTTTCAATACGATGTCTGCTTCAACTTGATTGTGTCCATACGAAACCTTGTTCGTCCAAATTAAAAATAAAAGAAACAAGTATTTGTTTTATAATTGAACTAGCAAAAGCATATTATGTAAGCATCATTTTTTCAGTAACCATTTCTATGATATACTCTGTAGGAGCCTTGAGCATTCCATTGGATTGATACGTGCGCAATATATATGCAGCTATAAATACTTTTATTATGATTACCAAATGAAGGTTTTGATTTATGTCAATTGGTTTTAAGGAGCAAATTTGCCAGTTCTATACTCTAAGCAATTCTAATTGAAGGCACAATTTTTATGACGTTATGGTTGGATTGGCCACGATAACATTATTTGGTATATCTTTATCATCTGATACTAAATCTGTTTAACCATTCTGAGGATAAAGAATGAAGTTTCTTTCAAGTTAAAACAAAAAATTCAGTGCTACAATGTTGACTACCATGATGATACATTATACTTACCCATGGTCGCATGGTAACAAAATACAAAGTGTTGCAAGGGCAGTTCTTTCATGAACAACGAGAATGGTACTTATACCCACTACTTTGGTATTTAGTAGGTGAGCCTACAAAATAATTGTGTCTAGTTGAATTTTAACTGAAAATGATGGTGTGGTGGAGGGTGGGCTGAAGGGGAGAAAGTAACTTTGAAAAGGGGATTTAAAAACTATTGAAAACTGTAATCAGTTCCAAGCTTTGATATCGGGAGGGAGAAAAAAAGGAGTTTACAGGTCTTTGATTTAGCTGCAGGTACAACAAATTGAGAATAGATATAGATTGATTATTTAAATATTAACAAAAAACAAAAGAGCTGTAAACTAAATAACCCAACTCAAAGAACAGTTGCTGACACACCCTCAATATTAGACGTAGCATGCGATGGGATGATGTTTAGATTTATATCGCATTCGAATCTCACTTCTGACAAAGGAAGGTGAAATAATTCATTCAGATTAAAATGGATTAATCCCAACTTGACTAGGGATTCTAGATAGTCACTGTCACCTATCTTTGGTGCAGTGACATAGAATGTGCGAAATAATGTGAAGTTACCATTCGGCTTGAATAAGTCTACTGGAGTTGATGAAAATCTTGAGAACGGGTGAAACTTTGCCATCAACATGTTTCTCTATCGGGATGATCGAGAAAATAATTCTCTTCATTCCTAAATTAAAAGCCCACCCGTATTAGGGATGTATACGACCGTTCTGGGATACGGGGGTGGACGTATCAGATTATGACGGGCCGTACAAACCATTATTCTGTACAACTACACAACTATACAGCCATCGAATGGATGTATAGTTTTAACCAGTCAGAACGCAGGCAACTATACAAATGTACAACTATACAACTGTGCAACTATACAACTTTATACACCTCTCTTTAGAAATCTAGCCATCTGATTGGTCGAAATTGGAGTCGTGATTTTAGCCATTCCCGAGAAAAGAAAAGAAAAGATCAATGCCAGTAATGGTCAATAGTTCATGAGTGAGATTCCGGGTACCGGGAAAGTAGTTCAATTTTGCTGCGATCCCCATCGGTTTACGTGATAAAATTGTTTTTGTGCGAGCGCGGATAACATACAGTGCTTTTTGTCTGCGATTCCCAATTAGTTGTAACATTCAGTCATCTTTCAATCGGAGTATAACAGGCAGTGTCTCAGATTTTCGGTGATTTTGTAACCGATCTTTACCCAAGAAAAGGATAAGGTAAGAATTCTTGGTAAATGTTTGTGTCAATTCGGTATCTAAACGACATATCGACTGCTTTAATATTCGAGGCCTGGCTGTTGGCTCTCGGGGACGTGCTCCGAGGGGTCATAGCAGGATGTGCACGTCCCCTTGAGCCTATAAAACAGCCAGGCCTCTCATGGCAGTCGATATCTCTATAATACATCCATCGAAGCACTCGTGAACGCATGTATATTTTCCAGCGTTTCAGCTGTACAGGCCATTATTCTGTACACCTATCCAACTATACATCCATCCGATGGCTGTATAATCGTACAAACAATGACCTGTGCAGCCTGTCATAGACGTAGCTATCCCATGGCGATTCTGACTTCCACGTGCCAATTAGGGGCCTACATGGCGTCATCTAGAAGATGTTTAGATCAGCCCCGTTCACTTCCATCGTGGCCCCACATCGCACAAAGTGGCGTATTGTCCAGTGTATACGACTAATAATGACATAATAATCTGGATTTATATAGAGCTTTATGCGGAATACGATCCGTCACTTATCTCTTACATATATTATTACCCCGGTCATCGGATTCATTTACACACAATGTGCACCATCTCCTCTCCCTGACGAGTATTCCTACCATATGGTCACTGTGAGGGCATAGGCAATTACTAACACAAATGCTTTCGTATGGTAGATGGTAGATATACCATAACAAAGCATTCTACTTGACTTGTGAACAAACTTTGCTACTGTGTACATAACTTCATTTCAATAGTTAAAGTCAGAAAGAGACAGTGAGTGAGTTAGTGGATGAGTGAGTGATGTAAGAAAGAAGGGGTTGGCGCTATGGTGGCGGAGAAGAAACAAACCAAGAATCCATAGGGAAATTATGAAACAGAGATATATGAGAGAGAGAGAGAGAGAGAGAGAGGGAGATAACGGGAGTAAGTTGAAGAAATTTTGTGTGAGATAATGAAAAACTGAGTGTCAAATTTGAAAGAACATAATACTTAAATGACAAAATCATCTTTGTTTGATCGAAATCGGTTCAGAGACGGCTGAAATATAACGATTTCTAATACTTGTGTACCACCACAAGTATTAGATATTTTGAAAAATTTGAAAATACCGTTGAAAAAATCGAAATAAAGCCTTTTACGTCGTATTTCAGCCAATGCCGATGTTGGTTTTTTGTTGGCATTTTCGTTTTGCTTATATTACGCACAACCAGCCGGCCCATGTATTGTTATTTTTAATTAAATAATTAATTAACGGTCATCATGTTTTTTTTTAAATTGGAGCTGAATTGGTATGCTCGTATTGGCTAATTTTCACATATTTTTGGGTCTAATATTACCTTCATAGCAATTTTAGGTTCTAAAAGGGCACTAGAAATGTCTTAGATAAGAATAAGAGCAATAACCATGCACTTTGAAGGCATTTGCGGTCTGAAAAGAAGAACTCAACTTTCCCTTTAATGGCGGAGGGAGCCTGATCCATAGTTTGGAAGCAGTTGATGAGAAAGCTGTATTGCCAGCTAGTTTGTTGTTGCGTGGCTGAATGAAGGTCACTGACGATACTAGACGAGTGCGCCTTGAATGAGGACGTCGAGATAATTCTCTGTTGTTGACAAGAAAGATTAATGTGTTATCCTTCTACACCACTTCACCTCCCTTATGTAAGAGGGAGGTTGACATTGTTCGCAAACTTTGCATTATTAGTAAACACTCATCATAACGCTAAATATGAACGTTTTTTCCCCCTAGATCCAACAAAAGGTAATTCCATGCCCTCTGATTCAATCGATAGTCTGGAATTTCATACCTTAGCCGATAATACGGGGCACTGTGTCAACGCGCTATGTGTGTAGCGTAGAGCAACTCGCTCTTAGCAATAAGTGAAACTACAAACATACTACGGCGGATCTAGTGGGTTCCGGGGCACCATCCCCGGTAAAACCAAATCGACAGAAAATGTGGCCACTAATGGTGCCATTTGCAGCACTCTTTTCCTTGTTTGAGAATTTCATAGTAAAACGAACCTTAAATGTAATGACCCTGTTTTAAGGTGAGAACAGCAGAGAATTTTGACTTGTGCCCCCTCCCCTTTCAGAGACTAAAAACCCTTTCGCAGACATGATGTTTCATTGATGCCCATCGGAACCATAAGAACCCAATAGTGGTATAAAAATATCGATACCCAATCACATTCCTTGTAAAATCGAAATCTGCCAATCGAAGAATTTATGATCGATGGCGAAATTATTGTAAAAAGAACATACAAATCTTCAACCGGTTTAATTCATAAAGGTGGAAGCGATTTCGTGATGGTAATTGGTATAGAAGCAAAGCATGTTTCGAGAGCATTCAACTTTCATGACAACCCCTCTCAAGGTATGAAATATGTGTTAGATAAATAACATAATTGTCTTGAACAGTTTTCTAGTGGGATGAATAATTAAAATATCGATTAATCACCTTCAGTTGTCGCACCTGAGGTCCTCATCAACCAAATACACCCCTCACTCACAATTAAAACCCCAGTCACACAATTACGACTGACACCAGACCGTTAATAAATCGAATTTCGAAACTATAATATCCGATGACCAAAATTTGGTTGGTTTGGATTCGATTCTAGTATCGGTTGGCGGTGTGACTGAATTATAAAGGTGATTTGTCTAACGGTTCTGGAAAAAAGCTCCTTTATAGTGTTGTCAACATCTAATTCAAGTTTTATGAATCAAAGGTAATGCATTTTTGAAAGACCGTCGAAAAGAGAATAGTCTAATTCACTAGTATTATGTCAAAATACATTTTATAATTATTCCTGCGCGCGCTCTCTCATTCCATCTCTCTCTCTCTCTCTCTCACTTTCTCTCTTTCACTTCCTTGTCTATTTTTATCACAAGTGCACACTCATGAAAAACGAATCTCTTAATTATACATAATTTTTTCCATAAGTGAATTACGCACTGACATATGATTTGTTTTGAACTGTTTATCATAGCCCTAGGAATAATGGTAACAAAGATCAAATCTGCCAAGCCCTGATGAATAACATCCTGTCGGCGGATTCAGGCTTTTCAGATTGAGGGGCGGGCGCCGCCACCACGCCCAACCGTTGCTCGAAAATTGGCTGCAATGTCGGGGAAGCAAGCCAAAAGGCCAAATCTGTTTGAGTCCGCCATTAGGGCCGTTGCAAAAGATACGGCATTTCGATTGCGTCATTAAGTATACTAATGAAGTCTTTGAACACTGATGAAAGTTTATGTTATTCCCATTGCTCTATTAATACCTATGCTCATCGAGCATTATGAAGACAATGCGTCAGTGATTCAACGCAATGTTTGCGCTGTTCGTTTTTCGCATTTACCGTATGCACGAAATCAATCTTACATGGCATATCAAGGACATCAGAATTAACTGACGCATCACTACGTCAGGAAATGGCGCCTCGTTAGAATTTGTATTTAACATGCTTACCATGAGAGATTATTACAGAAAGAAGAAATGAGAAGAAAAGAAGAGACAAGACAAAACAAGAAACAAGGGATAAAGTGGCGAGAGGGTTTCCTGCAACATCCTTTAGTCAGGCCACTACCGGGAACGCCGTTGCAACAGCTTGATTAAACAAGAGTATAGAAATATTCGGCGTCAATTACTGGTATAAATTTACTATCAAAGTCTATAATTAAGCAATAGGTGCTCAGCCTTGACCGGGGCATTCGTAGTTTGATTATTGTAATCACACTTTTGTATATAAATAGAAACCTCCGCCGTTGTTATCTTTTCCGAGTCTGTAGGTAATAAATTATCTCCTTATTACAAAAGAAACTCAAGGTTTAGTTTCCCCAGGGAGCTAGTGACTCGCGATGGAAGATGAGAGATTCTTAAGGCTTACAACAACAAACAGAAGCATGTGAAGATAGTAATTATGGAATTATATTCATCACCATGGTAGCTGAACATAATAATTTTGAGAATTTATGATATTAATTAGGTTTATTGATTCATCTTGAGACCCTGAATCTTCTCTCTCATAAAGGACGTTTGATGTATCAATATGTTCCATCATGGACGTTGATCACGTTACTTTATTCCAATAGATGGCCTTACATTATTAACTTTATTATTATTTTGCCAGCAGAGAGAGTGAGAGCACTTGATAAACGACAAGAAACTGAGACCCATAATTACATTAAGCTTGAAACCCTTTATTACTTAAAACCTCTGCGTTGTTTTAGGTTGTACACATCTAGTACACTCCCCTTTATTTATTCAATTTAAATATATACGCATTGGTTTTAGGTCAGGTATCTCTACTCTCCTCTATATTTGGCTTTGTTATATGTACTTTTGCTGACCTCTCATTAAGAGGAAAATTGCCCTTGATAAGTATATGTATAAAATCATTTTCAATCGAAACAATTCAAAGGATATATACCATTAGCCATTTCCACTACCATTTCGGGTGTGTTTACGTGCGAGGACGGGTTCTTTCTTGACTAGAAGAAAATAACGATTATGATGTTATAGATCCAGATTTGTTGTAATTTTTTTCTCGACAATTTGCCCTTTAAATCAATCAATGTTTAATTTGTTTTGTAAATATCGTTGCAGTTGTAAGATGCAAAGATGGGCAATAATGTAGATACGACTCTAGGCCTTACATGTTATATGACGATTTATTCTGCTCCCGACCTTTTACTTGCCTCCAGTTTACCCCCTCCTCCTTCCCTCCATTTTTCGAATCCCGGTGACGCCAATTTTGATATCTTACCTTTTTGTAAAATCATTAATTCCGTTGCTTTACTTTAAATCAATCTCAGTGAATGTCATCAGCATGATCAATAATAAAAGTAACTCTTACAAACTCAGGGATCAGTAATTCCCAGCCATACACTTAACAATTAAATTATTCATAACCCTTATGAATATGATTTTTGTTTTCTTTCGAGAATGAATGTGAACTTGTTAAATTGGGGCCTCTACTTAATACTTTTTAGATGTAAGCTTTGATATGTCACATTCTCAAGAAATATAAATCGGGACTAATCAATCTTTCACATACTAAAAACATTGCAAAACTTGGTAAGGGTGTAAATAATTAAGTTGATAACTGAATAATAGATGTCTGTACGTCGGTTTTCTACCACTCTTCTGTAAATTTAAGAACCTTTACTTACTCGGGTGCAAAGTTTGGACAAATTCAGCTATTTCTTTTCAAATATGTGATGTTCATTCAAGACTTTGTACTTTTAAAGTAGGTTTTACAGAAACGTAGATGACAGTATTATTCATGGCATGACTTTCCAGGAACAAACTTAAAACACTCTACCAGAAGGTTGAAGTATTTAACCGGAATAAAGACCTCCGTCACACCACGTCTTTTGGCTCTTTCAAATCCATGTTAAAAACCCACTTCTTTGTAACTTAATCATAAGCTTCGTGCAATGTCATCATATATTTCCGTGATTGATCTTCATGTTATGTATGTTGTTTCCGTAAACACGGCTAAGAAAGTAGGTCGTCTTGTAAAGTTTATTCGACAACGCCCTTTTCCTTTCTGCAAGAAATGTCAGGTCATGATTAATGTAGGACGTTAAAGGTATTCAAATGAACCAATGTAGCAGAACTCTTTTTCTCTAGTAGAGGGAGTTCAAGTCCGGAAATTGTATTACAATCAATACGCCGTTTTAGTCACAACAATTCTGACAAAGAAAGAAAGAAACGATCAAACAAACAACAACAAGAACAAATGTCAACTCTGGCGACATCGGCCCATAATTCATCATATTCTGGGTTTTTTAGGGGGCCTAGAGGGCATGTACCCCAGCCCCCTTTCTTGGATCCGCCACTGGCCTTAATTTTCATCAATCTCGTCTACTTTTTATGAAATACGTCAGTCATTTTTACAATGAAAATACCTTTACTTATCCGCTGGCCGTCAGCAGGTCACTATATTGATGAAACGTTTTGTGTTATGATAATAAATAAGAGATAATTGGAAGAGTCAAATGCGCGATAGGTATTTTTGTATTCATCTCTTCTGACACAGTCTCGTCTTGTCAATGTACTATTCTCTAGCACTTGATCAATTTGATGAATCATGAAATCAATAGCATTTTTAGAAAATAAGTTTTAATTGATACCAATGGAATCTTGTCTTGAAAACAATGATGAAAATAATTTGTTTTGTGCGAACGTGTTTTTTTTGTATAGATAAATCGATGTGGACTTATTCTCTCCTTAAGTACTATAAAAACAAATTGTTTATTTCAGACTTATATTCCGACACAAACAAGTCATAATAGAATCGAACAAACGATTTGACAAATTTCCCAGTGACCATAATTGTGAATCGTCTTTTAAATGTATAAATATTATAATAGTATTTCCATATTTTGTGTCACCTTAATTCCCGGACATTTTCATATCTATACAAAAATCGGTAAGTTTTCGAAAATCTGATATCATCAATGGAAAGGGAAACACAGAATCACCAAGTAACGACATTGTCTTTGGACTTGAGTGTGAAATTATAAATATATTGACAAAATATTAGAAAATTGTGCAGAAAAATAGCTTACCAATAAGGCTCTGGAATTAAAGCAGATGTCATCAAAATTGTAAGTAAAAATAAAACCAACTGATTTTGTATTATCCTATACTACAACATTAGTAAAATCCCGTGAGCCTAATGCACTGAATTCCTGCAGAGAAAGGCAATGTGAGATATGAAATAGAAGATTAAAAAATTCAAAGATAGTTCAAGTTATCAACATACCATTTGTCCAATTAGATTACTATGTCATGATTCATCCGTCGAGCATTGTTGAGGCCTACAGATGTATTTATAAGATGTATTTTGATAAATTTGCTTAAGATATTACCGCTCTCTTCGGATGAGAAAACTTCCAGATAGACCGGCAGGTAATTAGTAAATGGATAAATTGTCTTCAAACTAAAGACCCACGAAACCACACAAAGCCACCTGGACAAAATATATCATACACCATACAAAATTACGCATGTCCTAGTTTGAGACCGTCACAAGCATTTTGCAGTATTAACCCAAATTACTTTTTGCCCGTTGCAAACGGATGCGTCTTTTGCTGACGTACGACTGCGTGAGCGACTAGCGCAGTGTTTGACGCACCATGTACAAAATGATATCGTACCTGCATCGTACAACATGTTAATGCAAATCAATAGCGCAGACCAGGGGCGTAAATCCGTACCGAGGAGTGGGGGGGGATGATCGGCGATAGCCATCACATACTAGCAGGAGCACACGCCCACACTAATCGCGCACGCACAAACACACAACACACATACACACACACACACGCACACACGCACACGCACACACACGCTCGCTCATTAGGGGTGTGTGGGTGATAGGCCTACCGCGCGAAGCGCGGAAGCTTAGACGTTTCCTTAAATTATTAGTAAAAGAAGACGATTTATTGTACCGTTCTCTACTGAATGAATCCCCCCTCCCGCGCAAAGCGCGGAAGTTTTGACGTTTCATTAAATTATTAGAGAAAGCAGACGATTCGTTGTACCGTTTTCGACTCTTAATAAGCCCTATTTATCTGAATTCAGTTTCCCCCTCTCGCGCGAAGCGCGGAAGCCTTGACGTTTCCTGAAATTATTAGAGAAAGCAGACGATTCGTTGCACCGTTTTCGACTCTTAATAAGCCCTATTTATCTGCATTCAGTTTTCCCCCTCTCGCGCGAAGCGCGGAAGCCTTGACGTTTCCTTATCGTGACATACTGTATACGTGTAGGCTATACATAAACAAAACAACCCATTTCTCATGCATTATGCTGCAATTGAAACAATCACATTTTTTTCTTCTGCTTCTTCGTCCTTTTTTTTCCTCTCTTTTTTTTTGTAATATCAGGGGGGGGGGCCATCCCCCCTACTTCAAACCAGGGGGGATGCAGCCCCCCCATCCCCCCGGGATTTACGCCCCTGGCGCAGACGTTCATTATGATTACTGGTGTAGGCTCTAATTGTCTTCATATGTTTCATGAATGTATAAAGTATTAACGCAATCAATCAACATGACGTCTGTAGCATTATATTGCACATTATGCGTCATTTTCTAACGTAGGACAGTGTCAGTGACATCTGAGGTCTTTGACTCACCACGTAAACGTGACTACCCACATAAAATGAATGCAAAATGCAAAATAAACAGGGTCACCATTGCGTTAATTATTGGCGCGTTCGTTCATCGGCGTGTTTATCAAATTAGCAGTAGTTAAAACAAAAAAGGGCATTTGAAATGGCGCCCATCCTAATTCGACATAAATACCTACTTTAGTTGCGCATGCTAATCTCTCCCAGGAAAGAATACATACATGTGCATTATTGAATATGTGGAAATTATGCGCAAACAAATTAACAGTGTAGCCTACTTATTATAATTAGATACGAGAATTCGCGTAGTGTCGAAAATAGATTTTATAGAAAGAAATGCTACAAAGTTCAGATTGTAATCTCTCTCTATGTCTTCTTGTGGAAGTTAAGAAAAAGCTATGGTATGAAAGGCATAAATCCTTTATTAGTGCTTGAATCCTCTCGCTATCAAAAGAAGCACAATTTTGTGGGCGAGCTCGCCTTTTTCCTCTTTTAACGCCAACTGTATTGCCAAGGCGTCGATTGTTCGATGTCACGCACGGTATTATTGGCACACGTCTCAGCACAAGGGTTTGATTTGTCAATGTTCCCGCCAGTTATTTAGAAAAAGGTGTCTTCAAACTCTCTCAATCGAGGACATACTTTAAGCACTCTCTCTCTCTCTCTCTCTCTCTCTCTCTCTCTCTCTCTCCTCTCCCTCTCTCTCTCTCTCTCTCTCTCTCTCTCCCTCTCTCTTTCTCTCTCCCCCGCCCCCCTCTCTCTCTCTCTCTCTCCCTTAATATATCCCATTCTCATTTCTCATCATCTATATGATTTGTATTTCCATCATACTCGTCCTATATCTGTTCTCTCTCTCTCTCTCTCTCTCTCTCTCTCTCTCCTCTTCTATTTCCCTCTCTCTTTCCCTCTCTCGCTCTCTTACCCTTCCTCCTCCTCTCTCTCCACTCGAGCCCATTCTAAGCAGAGATTTACGTCCCCGAGCGGTCAAATACTAAAAGGTTAGGATAACCAATAGAGATTTATGCAAGGGGTAATAAAGGCAAAATTCAACCCCGCTTCGTTAGAATAACTTTGGTTATTTGACACTTGGTCTTACATATAGCTCTGTCCTTCAAGCGACGATACTTTGAAGAAGCATTTCAATGAGTGCAACCATCTACAGTCCAAATTGAAATATATATATTTTTCGTAAGTAGTGTGGATTCATATTTCAATAATTTAAGACACTTTGGTATTTTTGAAAATATACCGGTTGCAACATTATCACTATTTCCTTAATAAAAGAGAAGTATATTTTTTTTATGAATGTAATGCTTCCTGGGAGAAATTTTAATTATTTAAACATATTTGTGGCTTTCAATACAGACCGATCAATCGATCTTATTTACTGGGTGTAAGCCACAAATATGTTTAAATAAGGTATGTATTTACTACAAATTTCTGTAACTCTGATGCTAGATATTCTCTTTTTTTAAGAAAAATAGTCTTGGAGGACAGTGCACCTCAGAACTTAAAGGGTAAATTATGCAGGCATACGTGGCTGAAAGTTTCAGACATAAAATAAATTATTATCTGCCATTCAGTTGTATGTCAAGCGAAATCATCTTCAAATTCTTTTTAAAGATCAGACATTATGCGTACTTTTTCATCTTTCCTTTTCCTTCTCCAAAAACGGTGATGTATTGAAAATTTATTGCATTTTCTTTGTTTATTTTTATTTTTATAATCCAAAACAATTCGTATCTCATTTTCTTTTCCCCTTTACTTGAGAAGATGTAAGAGACATTTTGTACGGATATTCTTTTTAAAGATTTTCTTCTTTATTCACGCTAACGGCAAAACTCGGTTTTCGTCAATGGTGATTTTATTTGTGTTTTTAAACGCAATCTATCTTACGTTGCACTGGGCTAATTTTAGGAAACAGCTCTGTTAAAGAATTGCCAAATGCATTTTCCTCTTTGTCCATGACGTTACTGATGCCCTTTCAAAGAGGAAATGCAATTTTCCTTTTCTTTTTGTATTTCATTATGCATTATCCGGAAAACGTTATTTTTATGACTACTGAGTATTAGCCCTTTCAGCAATTTGACTTTATTTCTGAAAAAACTCGAGCTCAGGAGTGCTGTGGACTATTGGAATTTTCTGATTTAGAATATTTTTGTGATTTAGTTATCTTTTGGGGCCGAGGACATTTTACTACCAATCGCAGCCATATCATTTTGCAATAATCGCTTTTATTGCTCCATCCGGGCTAGCGTTCCATAATGAAATAATTAAGTTGTTTGTGTAGCCAATCAAATCGAAAGTTAATTGCAATTTTATGATTATGTCGATGTCATGTATAAATGGGTATTAATATTTGCATTTAGAGGGAAAGGACAATAGGCAAAATAATCTAAAGCATGCATTATTCTATTCATAGATTTTTTCCCAGAAATTGACTAGCTGACATCATGATGTATGATCATTCAGAATATTGGTATTGTCTTAAAAGTATTTAGAAATCCCACGGTATATCTCCTTCTCTTTCCTATTACCCTTCATTTTCTATTGGTGCACGTTTAACATGATACAATCACACCATAAATATAAGGGGCACCAAACTGTTTTAAAGCATCCTTTTATTTTGCACGAAAAGAAAAAATACATAAGGATTTATTACAATATATATAAATATGAATGGATAATCAAAGCAAATATATTGATAGACTTAGACGTGATATATGATATATCAGTGTGTACATAACACTTATTCGTTGCAACTCTCCGTTTTATGTGTGACTGCCATCATAAAAAACACATGTCTAGTTCTCTTTCTCATTTATCCTATTTATTTTGTTCCATTATTCTATTATAACATCTCTATGATAATGATAATTGTAAATATACATACATTTAACATATATCTGAAAAATATAAAACCATCATTCCACGATGTGTGGTACATTTTAATGAGGCCAATTTTTATGTAACCTATTCGGTGTGTCAAATTCGCCATTAAAATCGATGATTGGCGAAAGCATGAATGTATCTAAACCAAAACTCGTGACAATAGGCTTTATTATTTGGTAACCTTGAACATCATCTTCTCCTTAAACTCTGCGTTAAATCCCTCATCCTTCACAGGCCGTCAATTTCTGTTGAAAATAGCTTTATTGAAAAATATGTCACGACTTTCAAAGTCTATTGCCCTTTAGGTCGATGTAGAGGCATCGAGTTTCTCAGTTATCTAAGTGTGCTATCGGGAGCTGCTCGGATTTCTGAGCACGTGCTGCAAGTGTTTGGCGGCTTTCCTCCCCCATCCCCTTGTCATGCTTATGACCTTTCTGTTCCGGGGGAAATTGATGACATCTCTGTTCATCTCTCTTCATCTCTGTTCATCGGGAGGAGCTGAGCGAGAGAGATGAAAAGATGCGATAGCCAGCGTCATACTTGATGCAGGATTGAGATGTCTCAGCTATGACGAGTATGATGAGCTGAAAACCTCGACGTATTATTAACATTTCCTTGCTTCTCCTGAGCCTTGTTTTGACATCCCTTTGAAAGACTTGGCTTTGAAGAGGTTTGGCAGCTTGGTTTGTGGTATACCTATAGAATTCACCGCGGAGCGCACTGCAGCAGTTAGATAGGGGAAAACCCAAATTAGAATTAAATAGTAATGATAGAGTTCATACGAAAAATGTGATCAGCATTGAAAAATACAATACATAGTAATTAACAAAAAACATTTTGTATTATATTTATCTCTATTTGTTTTCTATAAACTAATATAACATTTGATTCGATATTCTACATGACAATTTTGACAAAAAAAGCAATAGTGCATATTGTTTAATCTTTGATCTGTTAAAGGAATTGAAATTGAGGTTAATTGTAAAGAGTCTTATTTATACAAGAATAAGTGATGCCATTTTTACTGCTAGGCTGTGGAAATTGCCCTAAGTTGCTTTTTTAAAAGTCTTTGCTATCATTGAATTCATTTATTTATTTATTTGACATATTTTATACACGATAAAAAAGAAACAACCGAATCAGTAAAGCAGTTTTTCATCGCAGTCCTGTTAACATGATTAAACATTTCCTATTCTAACCAATGGGATTCTTTTCATTACATCAATAAAAAAATAATAATTAAAAAGGCTTCTAAAGGAGAAAAAATATGAGGAAAAATTCGTTTGAAAGAAGTTAATGAATAACCAATCATATTTGTTGAGTGAAAAATTATATAGCAACAATACAGACGGTTATGAATCCCCATGGAATTAGATAACATGTGCAAATACGAATATAATATATCCATATAAATATTATACATAAATAAAGTTTCTACAATACAATATACAACAAATACATATATATATAAATATATTACATAAAATGGCATTTACAACAAAAAAAAGACATTTACATAAATAAGCTACCTTTTAGATATCCATCTATATATCATTGTAAGTAAAAGTCACTATACATCCAGAATTGTTAATATTCATATCAATATGATACCATGAGATATTGAGAGCCGATTTGTAGGCCCGTGTTATGTGGAGGACAGGAACAAAATATATTGTATAACAGATTGAAAGATTTCCTCCGGAATGTACTTGTTTTTTAATCTATTAAAAAATGGTGGGAAAAGTTGGGAGAAAACAGGATGTTTTGTCATATTTATCATTTCGATGACCATGGCACTTTATGTTGATCCAGGGATATGTGAGTTTAAACTCACATATCCCTGGTTGATCATTGATTTTGCCTTTTGCCATTTAAAAAAAAAAGAACTCTACTCCGAATATATATTGTATAACAGATTGAAAGATTTCCTCCGGAATGTATTTGTTCTTTTATCTATTACAAAATGGTGGGAAAAGTTGGGAGAAAACAGGATGTTTTGTCATATTTATCATTTCGATGACCATGGCACTTTATGTTGATCATTGATTTTGCCTTTTGCCATTTGAAAAAAAAACTCTACTCTGAATATATACTGCTCTCGACAGTCGGTAGAAGACCAATCAGATATACACATCAGACGTGGGTTGGGAAATTGTTACATGATTATTAGAAGAGGGAAAAATCATATAATTCAATTCACTCATTTATGCACATTTCACTCGAGTGAGCACTGCTCGTTTGCACTACCTATAAATTGTTGCGCAACGATTGTAATTTGTCAAACGTCGCTCTTGCAAAATAAGCCTATTAGGTGATGGGTCATAACTCATGAGGCAAAGGTTTAAAATGGGCGCCAACGTCCTAAGGCAAATCAGTCATCTGTATTTGCCAAACTTCACCCGGGTCAAAAGGTCAAGGTAGTCAACAAATGCCTTAATGCCTAAACACCTTTATCAAGTTTTCATGGCAGCTCTAGGCATCAGACGTGGTAATAATCCAAAACAGTACACGTATAGAGCTTACAATGAAAATGCTCATAATGCAAGTTCCAAGCATTAGAAGTGATGCACTAGAAGGATCTTTTCAATTATATGATCTAATTCCATGAGAAAAACACATTTTTCAAACCTTCTGGTATAGTTTCTACTCTCTGTGCTAATTGGATTAGATGTCGCATAATGCCCCCGTCCTTTGTTGATACTACCTTCAGAGATAGTTACGTAATTTTGAAAGTGAACATTTTAAAAGTTAAACTGGCTTTACGGCTTCTTGCCACGACCACGATGATGTTACTTTCTTTTATCCATAATGTTTGTCACCTGCAGTCGATGGAAAGAAACGATTCTTTAATACGATATTCCTTTCTTGCCGTGCATAGTTTTGCCACCTGGATTCGATAAGAAGAAGTCAAGCACGGAAATAATGTAAACATTTTATACGTGTACTTTCAGCGCTAAAAATCGTTTGCCTCGTATTGCACTCATACCAATGAAAGATTGTGGAGGTAGTTTATTTCAACAAAAGCGGTACACTAATAAGCATTTCATTCGTCTTAATGGCTTTGAGTGAAAAGCAACGAATGCATTTGGTGGAGTGAATTTGTTCTATGGCTTTTCTATCCTTTTGTATCGAGCAATGCTCAGATGCATTGTGACGCCTCCGAGTGAGGTACGATCGACAGATTCAGATGGAGAACAAAATTGCAATAAATGCACTAAATATTATTTCAGTTGTGAAATGAATTGATTGAGTGACTTGTCAATAAGAGAGAAATCTTTTAATACCTGTAGTTCTGTGAGAACGAGGACGGTCAATGCTAACAAGGTGGGTTCAATATTCATTTTCTGAGAATGATTTGATTTGACTATTTACTAGCAAACACAGTAGCAGCCACTGCCCACTCCAGCCTTTGTTTGATCTGTTATTCAAGCGTTGGCTTATCTTGATATCTCACTCAGAACTATAATGAATGAGACTCATTAAACCTTGTCTCCTGTTCGTGTTTTCTGAAGAGTATAATGAAACTCGATTGAATATATCGAATTGACGATATATTTTTTTTCTCGTGGGCGGCATGCTCTGCGCACGCGCGAACTAAAGTAATAATGTCTTTGTGGAACGAAAGCCTGGGACTGAATTGACGGTGACGTTGCGCGCCAGGAACCGCCTCCCGCATAAATACGGCGGATAAAAGGAGGGATAGTGCAACTGATCACAGCGGCTTCTAAAACTTGATTCGATCGCGGGGAGCATAACACCAGGAGAGATTTTTGATGTTAAGAGAGTGGACAAAACACAGCATTTGATCATTGGTTAGTGGAACTAGGTGGAAGAGAATTCAATGGTTCGCCTCGCTGGAAACAACAGTGGAGAATAGGCACGAGCTATACGTGGAGAAAAGGTTTTCGTTAGATTTAGGTGCCTCGAGAAAAGGTAAGCTGGATCACTGTGTTTGCCGATTTTTGTTTTATTTCAAGAGTTTCAAACCCCAAAATACATAAATATATTCACGTATGAGTTGCAAAAGGAAACTTCCAAATAGTCAAATTTCTGAACGTGAACTTGGCTTCAATGGAAAATTAAGTGATATATATCTTTAAGAAAAAAAACTCTTTTAAGATAATCGCAATCGCTTTTAACCGTCGTTGATTCATATGTTTTTTTAAAAAGCGAACCTTGCAGCCCTTTTTGAAACAAAGTTTCGAGAACTGAGCAGAGCTTAGAATGGTATTCTGACTTGAATAAAATATCTTCGAGTATTCCTAGAAACTTCGCTCAAAAATTGAATCAGTCGTCACAACGACAGGTGGATAACATGATCCTGTTTTCGCGTCAAAGTGATTTGGAATACCAATAACATGACATCTTGCAGTCAACACAGGCTCCTGGTCTTACCTAATAAAAAATCTTCTTCATCACTTACGCATGAAATTCATTAAATTCTTGCTCACCAGGAAAGGTTACTCTCGGTCTTAGTCTGCTTCTTTATTATATTTATAGTTTGATAATGCATTTGCCATACGCTATTCCAGGTCGAAAGTTTAAAACCGGTGGTTTAATTTATCGTAATAAAGATGATATTCACCGCGACATGTATGGTCATTTTGCGGGCTTACTATCTATTTCAAAAGTTTGCGATTGATATTCGACTATATGTACTGTTCTCTCTCTCTCTCTCTCTCTCCCTCTCCCTCTCTTCATTTTATTGTTGGGGTGGGGGTGTGGGAGAATGACGCACCGCTTAACTTGTTACGTTGTATTTCGCCTCTCCCTTCTTCTCTCTCGTTTCTCATCCCCCTTTATTCACTTTTTGTCACCCTTGATATCTCTTATTTTCGAAAGATAAGTAGGATTCTTTATTTCAGCTCGATTATGCAGCCTGCTTGATCTAACTAACATGTTATTATGTGCTTTACAAATAGGAAACACAAATTACTGAAAATTCCATTACACATGTTATCAAATTAGCGATGCAACTTGTGGTATTAGTATATTGATGAAAATTGCTTTCTAAATCGCTTCATTAATTATTCAGTAAATATTCAATTCCTAATCAACAATTTGATTAATTTCAAGGTGGGACGATTCCCGCCTCCCCATACCAGCACGTAATTGACTTGTAGGCAACTAAAAATATATCTTTTGATTTACGTTGAGCAACTCCCTTTAAATGCTATCAAATAATTAAGAATATAACAACTATTGACTCATAAGTATTAATTGTATTTAAATTTCTTGCTATGTATAAGTCATATAACTGTCCTGTCATGTTTTGTGCTGAAAGCCAGAGGACCGTATTTGCTCGTAGACTTTTTCTTATATAGTCTTGACGCCCTTCTGGCTTTCAGCACACGACACCATGTTGTTGTCTTATGTTTTATGTATTACATGTTATACCAATGGAAAACAAATTTCTGTATTATATTATGGACAATAAAATCTTGAATCTTGAATCTTGAATCTTAACGCGAGAGACTTTTAATAATGTTTGACGGTGATTCTAGAAAAGTGAATAGATTAGATTAGGTCCGTAAGGATAATCTGATCAGATGAAAGAGGCATAGTGTAAGAAATACAGAGTACATTTCTGAATGATAATACAGTCGACGCTAGACAGCATTCTAAACTTACAGATACCCTATAGTCCTGATGCATTAAAGTTGTCATTGCTTTACGATTTATCCTTATCCGTTTGACCTGGCAACACTGATCCGCTTGAAAATACACTCGGTATTGACATTGACTTTAAGAAGGACATTTTACGATGAACTCTTCAACAACTGCTGATTGTAATCATTACTCGTAGTAACTAACGATTACGCATAGGACAGCAATCTGTTAGAAATGGACAATGGTTGTACAAAGATATGAGAGCAAATGCTGCATCTATCATTTCAGACACCAATAAGTAATCGCGCAAATGCAAACCTTACGACAATATTTAGGAAAGGTTCGTGTGTATTCATAATACGTTCACATCTTACAAAGACGAGCTGAGCCGACAATTTATAAGAGTCGAGGGGTGCATCTATATTAAGCGGGGCATTGTGGCGTGCGCCTGTAATCCATCTATTAATGGAGGTTACAAACTGATTCAGCCGTGGACGTAGGTTCGAAACTGAGTCATGTCTTTCGGATGGTGACGTTAAAGGTCGGTCTCCAGACGTAAGTAATAAAATAATCATATAACAACTAAATTACGGTTATGACATAAGATTACACGTCAGTCAGAAATGTGTATTTGATCATCAGTAGTGTATTACGTATCTTGCAATACTACACAATCAATCGATGAAGTGTAAAACCTTACGTCAATTACAATCGATATAAAGTTTATACTATCGTTTAAGAAATATTTTCACATCTACCAGAGACAATCAAAATATAAATGGAAAGGAAAATCTACTCATTCACAAACAAGAGCATTCATGATTCCTGAGTAATTCGGCGTAAAGCGGCGACAATAAGACAATTGTTGAATAAAGTATTTTACCGCCTGTTTAGAGCCAGAAGGGTATTAACTTCGGATAATGTATGATTTAATGCCCTTCTGGCTCCAAACGGAATTACAATCTAATGTGAAACGCAATTAATAACTGTGATCAGTGGCAAGACTACGACCGAGCAATAGAGAAATCTTAGAAAAAGAGAGAGAGAAAGGGAAAGTGAGATGTGGAAAAGAACATCTCTCTTCCGCATCATCCTGTAATCGTCTCCTCTTCTTCTTCAATATGAGAGTACACACTACAAACATTATTAAAGCGAGTAGGTTTTTGTGTCATTTCATATGTTAAATTATCATCTGACAACAATGTATACTTGGTCTAGGCAACAACAAGAACTATCAACAGTTCCCAGGTCTTCTTATTTAGTGAAATATCAGAATTCTCATGACACCAGAATTATCAGTGTGCATGTTTAGTAGAAGTTAGGGCAATGTATAGAATTCGCAATTTCATTTTTGGTATGATCGCTTGGTGGTTGATGTTTGGACTTTAATCTCGTCGACCGTTCCTTTCGTCAATTTGTGAATCACCAGATAGCTATGTTTGTATATATACACTCTATGTACTACAGAATCGCCTTACTCTTCCCAGGTTCCGTTTCATCATTCGAGAGGGTCCTTCTTTCGCAGGGTTTTCTTTAAAAAGATCCGATTCAAAGTGTTAGCTTTCAGTGCCACCAGCATTAACACGAATCCCATCGTCAACGACTTCCCACCTTGGGAATAAGGGTTATTGAATTCATATTGATTAGATCTTGTATTGCTAATAATGTTGATCGAGTTTCGTCAATGCACACTTCTATGTCTCTCGCAGCGCCACATTCTTTTTCCCCGGGAGCAGGTGGTGATGTTCAGTTCTAATGAAAACGAGAAATTTGTCCTTTTTCCTTTCACTTTTGCTCCAGGATACAAACTAGATTAAGAAGGTTGATGTTTCTTAACCTTCAAAATAGTGAAATGATTTTATAATTCGCGTCGATCAAAAGGTCTCTCATTCTCGTAGCTCGAAGAGATCAGACATAATTGATACGTTTAATACGATTATGAACTAGTTGCAAAGGTTGGAATTAGCTTCGCTGCTTCTATCTTTGTAACGTAGGTTGATTAAAAATACTTGAACAGACAGTGTTTTAAAGAGAAGTGGATTTTGGGTACAGTCAATATTGAATATGCCTTTACTTTTATGTATCGAATGGCGTCGTATTGTTACCATGAATAAAAAGAGAATATTTCTATTTTGGCAAGTAGGAAGATAAATTATCACCGAAATTAAATAATCTGCCACTATTATGTTCGAAACAATTAAATTATAACTGTCATGCGGTAATGTTGGAAATGTATAATAGCTAAGAAGTGAGTGAGGAAATATGAACATGATTAAGGAAGCAAGATGGTATACCCTACTCACGTGACTAACATAATGTCTAATGACATTTTGGCTTCAGTTAATGTGATTTCCAGCAAATTTCCATCACTTTATTTAGACTGCACTGTTCCAAACAACCAAATAGCTAAATGACAAACAATTCAAAATTCACTTAAGCCAGTTTCTTTTCAATAGCGTCTCCAATACTAGAAACTGAAGATCAGCTATAATAAGGAGAACACAATGCAATAGGTGTACCAATCACATCATTCGCATTCACCTTTATAAGACAAACCAAACAGAATGGTGTCATTTTTCAAATAATAAAATCAATTTTAAGTGTGTAGTAGGTCAACTCTTCCATCAAAGATGAATATGCTCAAACTGGCAGCGGTCTTATACCAGTAATATTTTTTGGCAGTGCATTATCCAAGACATTTTGGCGCCCGATCTTGGTAACTTTCCACCCCATGAACTTCAGACTCATGCAGAATTAATAAGCACTTTCTTGCTTCGATGAACTTCTTGCCAGTTATGAGTCTGTTGAGACAAATTACGTTAGTAAAACTACGTCGTTTAATAAATCATCGATTGTTGCAACGTTGAAATGTATATAGCGACTTAAAGTGGCCCACTCCAAAATATTATAATCCTAAATAATATTTTAACTGATAGATTCAAAAGGGGGAGATCGCAAACGGTATGCTAATATCGCGCGACGTCGTTTTCCTAACACCGTTGTATACACCATGTTTAAATACGGTGTGTCGATATGTAACGATAGAATTACATTTTAAAAAAATCCAGTCTTCTTTCCTGTCAGTGACCTGACTTATTTCGGGTCTGATTATCGTCAAAGGTATATCAATGTGCTTCCAATTGTGTTTTAAGGTCTATAGCAAGGGTTAGGGTAAGGTCAGATTATAATGTTTGGTCCTTATGTTGTACAACTTCTTCTTTTTTTTCCTAACCACACGTGACCATACTAACAATGCTACACATGAATGGGCAAAAACTCTGGATTAATCTTGGTCAAGGTTATCTGTCGTACAATGAATCATTTAGAGCTCCAAGCGATCATAATTGATGCTATCAGCAAGATGCTCCCAGGGTCGCCGTTTTCTCCATTTTTTCTGCCTTTTTGATCGAGTCTCCTTTGAAATATCTGAATAAAAACGCATTTGAAAAGACGAGGGCACTCAATGTAAGACAGAATGACCAAGTATCAAAGGAATATATTCACCACCCGCTTGGATCTTAAAAATCGGATAAATACCTGTATAGATGCATTATAACATAATACAGACACAATCACCCACACCCACACTCTCCTCCGCGCACTCTCCCCCACAATCTGTCATACCTATATAGGTTTACATTCGTCGATATCTTTCTTGTATAGGTAGGTGATCCTGAATGAAATTATTGAATTTACAAAGTCTTGGTCAAAATGCATCGACATTGCAGACGTCAATGTAGTAATTTCTATATATTTTATCTATTCAAATATACCAATACATAGTTTATATATTTATATTTGCGGATTATAATAATATGTAAGTATGGATTTATGTGCGTGTGTGTGTATGTGTGTGTGTGCGCGTGTGTGGGTTAAAAGGGTAACTCTATTTTGCGGCCTGGATAACTTATTTAGTATATTTTTCTTGAGTTGAGAATGTTAGCAGACATCCACTGAGTGAGTAGTGTGTGTGGGGGGTGGGTGGGTGAGTATGTTTGTGTGATGGAGGGGGGGGGCAGGATTGTTCCAGTAAAATTACCTCCAGATTTGTTTAAGTTTTTTTTTTTTTTGTATATAAGTGTATAACATTTACAATTGACATATCATGTGTAGGTACTTATACGTTTTCTTTGTTGCTAAGTTATATATACTGCAAATAAGTTTGTGTTTAATTATGTTTATGTAAAAGCATCAATATTGAACACGTTTATCTTATTCAATTGTATGTTATGGTTTGTATTGCACATTTGGAGAAATAAAACAAAATTGTTAAATAATTTTTTTTTTTTAAAGTGTGGGGTGATTGTGTGGGTGTGTTTTTGTGTGGGTGAGTGTCATAAAACAGGACTCATTTTAACAGTTAGGTGCACATTTTAGTCGTACATGCATTTACTTTCCTACTAATAGTTAAAAATATCTACGGCTGTTTTGTATTTATTGAATAAGTTATAAGCTGTAATATTTGGTCTGGTTTTTAAAGAGATTTAATACTTATTTTGTGAAAAGACGTAAACGTAATTATAAATTGTACTGTTGATGATGTCATGGTAAACACAGCTTTTAAGATTATTGTGTACCCATTGCGCTGTTTTCTAAAACTAATATCTTAATTTCCCTATATTTATATACTATTCATCTATCTTGAAAACACATTAAACCTTTAATTTTGTCCATATATGTCGAAAAAAAACATTTCATATATTATAGAATGAATCGTTGAAACGCGATTTTAGAGACAACTTACTACTTGCAGGGTTCCCCATTTGTAATAAATTCACAGTTGATTAATCGAATGATGGCACAATGGTATATATTCGTTCGAAACCTATGCCTTATTTTGACATCTGAAATTTGGGCTCATGCTTAATTTGCGACTTGCATTCAGAGCATTAACATTTCTACTGTGTATTTTGAAAATAAACTCGTTATTTTCTTTGGGTTTTTTCATAACTTGATTAAGTACAAGCAGGTAACCTTGCTGTTCAAGTGAAACCTCACTGTTAAAAAAAAGACCCAAAGCTTTTTAGATGAAAAATAAGGGAGGAAAGATGAAAATAACACTTCTCAAGAAACAACTTAACAGTAGTAATCATTCTGAAAAAAACACTTTACTGTAGATATTATGAAACCATGTTCGTCTTGTATTCATTATATAGCGTATTGTTTTCAGGTCGTTTGCTTGTCAGCATCGCCTTTTAATATTTACACAAAACACACTGTTTAATATGTATACCCATCTAATTAATTTCCTTTGAATTTTCTTCAAATGTAAAGGGCTGTCATTGCAGTCACACATCTATACAGTGTACGAAAAATATACTAATGACTACTTTGTTTTTGTTAAATCGTATTCAAAAGTTAGGAAATAATAATAATATTATTTTAATAGTAGAAAAATATTTCAAAGATCCGAACCAAAGTATATTCGTTAAGGCAGCCAAATGAAACATACGATCGAGAAGGAAAAAAAGGTCGAGACTTTTAAAGTGCAAGAAAGAAACAAAAAATACTTTTCGTGATATTGCACTCAAGGTTGTGTTTCTCGATTGCATTAACGTGCATAATAACTTGGCAGGTTTCGGAACATGACGTTAAAGGCTTATATCTATCTTTTAGCTGAATCAAGATAAAAATCGATTCATACAAAGCGGAAAATATCATTTAGTAAGGTTTTTCAAGGAGTTTCATTCAGACCCAGGCTAATGATATTCGTTTAACCCAGTTGTTCATTTATCTGTCATGTAGCGACAAAAGGCATAGCGGACCTTATTGAGCGATCCATGTCGGTCACGCTTGTCAAGGCGGAAAAACCCTTCTAGAGAGAGAGAGAGAGAGAGAGAGATAGAGAGAAATATGATATATGACAAGGAGTAACAGTGAAAGAGATGGAAGGGAGAGAGGGGACAGAAGAAAGAGTAGCGATTGAGGGAGAGAGGGAGAGGGAGAGAGAGAGGGGGGGGGGGGACAGTGGAAGCGTGTTTATGTGTGTGTAGACTGGAGTAAGATGAGGAAGGTGAAAATTGGGGAAAGGTAGAGGAGAAATAGGGAGGAATAGAGAAATAAAAAGAGCCAAAGAAAAGAGGGCGTTCTTGTGCCCTCCATGGGGATTATTATCTTACGTCCAGAAAATTTTAAGATTTTAGCACCTGAGGAAAGATTTCGATAAATCAAGTAAAAGTTCGGGGGATCCAGGACATTATCTTCATTTCCACGGAGATTGGTTATTGATACAGCAAACAAGACGATCTGGGTTATTGTATAGCACCACTGCATGCCAATAAACTAGGGGGCTGTATTATCGACCTAGAGATCTTCTGCAGTTTACGTGCTGTTTAGTTATCGCCTAATAAAGGGGAAACCGCGACCGATATTTCTAAATTTTGATCCAGATCTGGATCGATTTTTGTGTGTGCCAAAATTCTCGCGTGCTGCGCTCCTCTTCCTCTTTGGCCCCATCTTCTCATATCAAGCTCTTAGAATGGCATGATGGAAACTTCATCACCCTTTATCTCGTTGAACATTGCTCATTTTTGGAGCGAATCACTGTTCCAGATAGAATACATTACAAGATCTGTGGCTTAGATCAATGAAGAAATATACGTGAAGCTAGTGTATCGAATGATTTCATATGAAAGGAACATGATCAAGAAGGAATATTGCTAAGGCGACTGGAGAACGTGACATTTTGAAAACCTAGAGGCTTAATTCATCTACTATAACCTATTCTGAAATCGAACAATCAAGTGATGCAATCATCCAATACGGGAAGAAGTTATAGCTCTCATTGTACACCTTTTTTGTGGTCTTTTAACATTTGATCAATTGCATTTAGCGAATACCAGTGGCTTTTTCCCCTTCATATCCGAACATGTTTGATATCCCCTTTTTTCTATTACTAAATGGCTATCTTGGCTATTAACTGATTTAAATGTACCCTAGAAGTGGGTACCAATAATCCTGATACTTCTATAAATATTGTAATATTGATTTTTGCATTAATCACGGTCGCAAACATTCCCAAGGAAATTAGGTCTAGAGCAATGCGACTTCGGAATTGTATTACTCATACAGAATATCAATGCCAATTAAAGATCTGGAGAAGGGATAATTGCATTACATATTTACACATGAAAGGAGGCGAGGTGTTATAATTGCATACCATGATCGTTAAATTCATGTTAGTGTATCATTATTTCTTTGTTCGATTCTTTGGAGTCATGTTCTGAAGTTATGAGGTTAATATCACTTTAACCGCCAAGATTCTGACAATGAAAGTAGATGTCGTTTCATATTAAAGATACAAAAGGTCGAGTTTTTATTTAATGAGGGCTGCATGGGATTTGAGAAAACTGTAAACTCGTCATCGCACAAGGGAAGGGGCTTTCATGAAATAGATATTACTTTACTTATATCGTAAAATTCAGAGTTAAAGGAAACATGGTAATTGGGATACGTCTTGAAGCCTTATAGGCGCTCGAAGATGAAAGAACAGTCATACCTGCCTTTAAGTGGGTGATACTTATATTCTTGGTGTCAACATGTCGATTATTATGTACAGTCGAGGATACTTTCCTGTTCTCCTATTTTTGTCACCGCTTTCTGCATACAGAGCCCGATCATTTGGCATATCAATCTGATTTTCTTAAATGAATTTATCAATGAACTGACAAACTAATGACGCGGAAGTTTAGAAGGCTTATCCGTAAAATCATTAATAAGCTGTCAAAAGTGTAAAAGGACACACCTTCGATTCTGCTGATGGCTATTTCACTGCAAAGTGTAGTGCCCGAATAATGAATTATAAAAAAGTGCGAAAGGGATGTACTATTAGAGTAGAACTATTAATGTTATCACTTGTGAAGATCGTGTTTAGATAAATGCGATTGGCAATCATCTGACGTATATGTTGGACATTCTTGGATCTTGAAAGATCTTGTTGTTGACGTTATTCTTCCTTGGAATTTTAACTTCACTAATAAAAGCATCCATGCCGATGATTCTCAACAAAATTGAATGTATCCGTTACAAATTGACAATATACTATTCGTACTCGTGTTTCGATTTTTACCTTTTGCTTTACTGATCCGAGGGTCTCTGGTATTTTCTTGTCCAAGATATATATTCGACAAAGAAAAAGAAGTTTGGATTTTCCTTATTTTTAAACGACACTCATCATGTAATTGAGAAGGTCTAATTTTTGTATGATGATGCATGGTGAAGAGGGTTGAAGGGTTCATGTTATTCATGCGTAAGCTCAAAAAGCCTCGTCAAATTCTTTACACAAGGATGATGACTGAAGGGGTTTGACTTGGCATATAATCTAAATAGCATCTCTCGATGTATCGAGAGAGAAAAACGAAGGCAGAGGGAACAAAGAAATCGTGTTTAATTTTTAAAGAAAAAATTGTCGAAGAGAATTGCTTAAAAGGGGATCAATCAAAGAATTGTTGTCAGCCCTTATTAGTGGAATTTGCAATTATATACAACGACTTGTAATGCTCTGTATAGGGACAATTTTTTATTTTCCTTAAAACTACATATTCAAATGAAATTTATTGGTTTCAGTGACAGTTCATCACGTATGAATCAAATGCAGATATTTGATGCAATGTTTGCAACACGACCTTGGCCTTCAATAAATTTTCATCGAGGAGGGTGAACCTAATATATAAGCTGATAATGCTCATAATGCTGACAGCATCATCCCGGGGAACTGTATGCGAATAATGCTTCGTAGTGTTATGTTAATTATATCGACAGAGTTATACTTTTTTTAATGTTCAACGCGGAAAAATGTCTAGAGTTTTTGCACATTGCTTTATTGAAGTGATTCGTATTTGACCCTTTTTATGCCTTTTTTTAAATGGATTCTCCCTCTCAGAAATTCATAAACGCAAGGCGACTGAGATGAAGAAATGATTAGTGCAAATCTTTAATGACGAGTTGGTTCCAGAGCGAATTCTTAATGCATTGTCACTGCCTTTTTGTGTTAATCCAGGCACTTTTTTAAAATTTTAAACTGTTTCGAGCATCTTCTATAAGATCGCCAAACAAAAGGAATACGTCAATATATATATATCAAATGATGGGCAAGAGGCACGGTAAAGAAAAAGGAGAAAAAATATGTTGCTCCAGCTCCAGAGACACTGGTAGAGAGGAATTATTCTAGATGTTTGTCTTAACAAAACATCATGTCAGTAGTTAGTACGTGGGTGGAGACGGCATTCAGCTCTGTGAGTGTACTGTTACTGGAGTGAAAGGAGGAAAGGGAAGAAAGACAGAGTGACACGGTGATAGAGAGAGAGAGAGACATTCAGCTCTTTGAGTGTACTGTATCTGGAATGAAAGGGAAGAAAAACAGAGTGGCACAGTGAGAGAGAAAGAGAGAGACAGACAGAGACAGAGGGAGAGACAGAGACAGCAGACACACGGAGAAAGATAGCTAGAGAGATAGAGGAGCGATGAGAAAAGGGGAGAAAGGAAGATATATATTGGTAGATAGAAAAAGAGAGAGCGTGAGGGAGAGAGAGAGAGAGGGAGAGAGAGTGAGAGAGTGGGAGAGGAAGGGAGAAGGAGAAGGCTAAATGACGCAGTTAGGAAGTCAGCAGCTATGGGCGATTAGGCCGAAAAGTCTTCTGTCCGAACGCCACGTATCGCTAGGATGTAAAGTGTTTGATCTGCGCCTCTTCAACCCTCGTGCAGCCCCACTCCACCGAGTTATAACTCCTAGGTATCCTGCTTCAGATCGCGCGCGAAACCTCGTGGTCGTATTCCCGCATCCTCTAGAGGCTGTAGCGAGCTGATCGTCAGTTTTGAAAGGGATTGCATCTTGTGCACACAAAAAAGGACATTAGTAATGTACTTTACGTTTCGAAATATCAATAGAGGAAAGGCATTTCGCTACAGAGTAGCAGTGCTACTAGCTGACCCGACATTTAACCTGAGCTTTATTTCATAACAAAATACCGATATACGGCTAGATTTATTGTTACGATTTGGGTATTAGGTGATAGGTTTAGGTATTAGGTTAATATAATCTTATCTCCAAACGTACATCCTTTCACCCGAGGCTTTCCTGGGTAAACAAACTAGAAGTCGTAGGACATGAAGCAGTAGTAGTAGTAGTGGTAGTAGTACATGTTGTAGTAGTCGTAGTAGTAGTAGTAGTCGGGGCGGCGATCCCGGGGGACGGGGGAGACGTCTCCCCCCCCCCCCTGAAAATTTGAAAAAGCATACCCCCAAAAATGTATAGCGAATACTGACTAAAGACTGCGACACACTTTTAGGCGCTTAAGGGCCCAAGAGTGCAGCGTTTAGATTATTAGAAATGCAAGAATCTTCTCGCTCGGTCGTTACGCTCCCTCGCATAATATCCTTCAAAATGTACAAGTAAGTATTGTAGAAAAATCTGTATTCCGTTGGTATCACGTAAGCATAGTTTACACTATATGCTCCCTCGTCCCTCGCATTTCCGTCTACCCCGGTCATGCAAAGAAATCGCCGCCCTGGTAGTAGTATAAGTAGTAGTAGTAGTAGTAGTCGTAGTAGTAGCAGTTGTAAGTATATTTTTGTTCAGGGTTGGAATCAGTTAATCGGTTAGTGAATCTGACCTCGCAGTAACAATTGTCGTCGGTTTGTGCCCTGGCTACATATTTAAATACTATGATCATCCCTACATTTACATCTTTTAGGGAGTTATCGGTCACTAAAATACTGAAATGTTACAGAATTGATAATACCAATCAAACACACTTATTAACATAATACCCATTGACTCGTTTTAACAGCTAATATGTTTACTTCCAAATTCTTCGCATTACAAAAACATCCCGTTTTGTGTATGTCATATCCTTAAAATAAGTTCACGTATCTTAATGACACAGTAAACATATGTGATAACATACTGAGTACTCCCAACAAAATTTTGAGTAGAGTATGAGACACTACCTCCAAACTGCGCTTGTAGAGCATGCGTTAATGTTTCATGCATGGTAGTTCTTTTAATACAGGTATAAGGCATATTCTCCAGAGCTAAAGACGTAACATAATTGTGTTAAGCGCTCAGTCAGAAACTATTAGATTTCTTGTATCCGATCTTACTGCCTCTGCTTATCGATGGTTAGCACCATCTCGCGTCAGTTTGTTCTTTATTTGGGAAAGGGTAAGATCAAGGTTTTCAAGGTTGACAACGACCGATTCTGGACGCTGTAATTTGTCATTCAGGGGATAGGAACTGGACTACTTCAGATGAGAGGTTATTTATTGCCTGGTTCGGAAACGGCTCGTCACCCATCAGGTTTCAGCGAGCAGAAGAGGTGAGGATGTAATCTGTTCCGACACTTTCCAAAATACAAGGTAGCCCATGAAAAGAAGAGAGAAGATTTCTCATTCTGGCCCGGCCTGCATGTAGCGGATCGATTAATGTGATTGTGTTTGTGGGCGCTAAAAGGTTTCGTGACATGAAAGGAAGCAGTTGATAGGCGATTGTCCCTTCCAGTCGACACACACAGCGATGGGCACTCACGAAGTGACACTTCGATGAATACAGATGAATTCGATGAAAGAAACATAGCAACGATTGGACCTTGACAGTGGGCGAGAAAAAGACCATCACAATGAGGTGTCGGCGCCAGTCCAAGTGATAGTGTTGGATGAAAGAGTTTGATTTAACATGTTTAAAAGCTCGGGATATGCTCGAATTTACCATTCCCGATCTTTCCCCCACGCGATATCTTTTTTCCAACTCATTTCTAAGTAAGATTTATTTTCCTCCCATTCTTTTTCCATATCAACTAAACATAAAGTACCTTTACATGTACAACATAAAATATGCAATTTAACTTAGCAAAAGCTTTCATAAAGTAATACACGAAAGACGTCGTACTTCCTAAAAGCATACATGCTTGTGTTAGATACTCCTATACAAACAACATCTAGAGTGGCAATTTTGTTTGATATGTGTTTTCTTCTTGTTATTTCTGTTTCTACATTTACATATGACATTGCCTAATATCCCAATTTTTGCTAGTTTTTCTCTTCTTGTTATTTCAGTTTCTTCATTTACATATGACACTTTTCGTCGTTACCACATTGCATGTAAACATACCAGCGAAAATCTCTACTTTTAGGTCGAATGACTTTTTTTTCATGAAAAATGTGTTTTCTCTGGTCGATTTTGTGGGACAAATTTAACATGATGCCACCAAGACATTATCGTCTCAATATCAGGCCGGGACGGATTTTAGTATTGTTTGCTCAGACTGTTTGAAGAATAAATATTTTGCAGAGAAGTAAGTGACATTGAAACAATAATGTCTGGATTAGGTGCTAACTCTGTCCTAGAACAGTAGAAGTAGGGCAGCGAAGAGAAACATTTTCTGCGGCTTATAAATTTAAATGCCTTTGGGAATGCGGTAAGGTTTCAACGCTTTGAGGAAAATATCTTGATATGACAAGAAAGGGAATACAAGTGGGTGAATTTTCACATGATAAAGACTTCTCAGTGATGAATTCTACGAAATAGGATGACGTTCTAGGTTGGTACAATATTATCATACCTCAGAGGTTTGCGTACCAAAAGTGGCGGTTCTAGAAATCTTTTGAAGGTTGTCACTCTCTTCATGTGCCACTTGGATCCACCGCTGCGTCTTATACGGCCTTTACAAAGTCAGGTACGATCAATGATAAAAAACGATCTAAATCTTGCATCTAACCATGCCAACCATGAGGCGTACTTTGCCCGGAGCAATAGATGGTCTCCTCACCTGTGGGGCCTTGGTAGCAAATGTGATCATCGGGATATGAGAAACCAGAACGCTGTACTTTTCCCATGACTTTTAATTGATTCCATTGATCTTGCTTCCCATATGGACTATACAAATATTGCCTTGAATTTTCATTCATGGCTGCCGAGTAGCGTCTGAAGATGTCGAATCTCACAGCTATAATAACACCATCCGTCATAAAGGTGATTTTGTATGGTTCTGTGACATCTGACACGTCTGACTGAAGTGATAATGCTTGGATATGATCTAAATTTATCTCCTTTTGATGAAAACCGCTCCTACTTAGACATATTATCATAATCTACTGATTCTCAAAGGTTAATTACAATTGTATGTGTGTATAGAAAGCCATGATTTCCTGACAATGCGCATGAGTATGAATTTGTGTTGGTGCGTGTGTGTGTGGGTGTACATCTTCAGCTCTGTCTCTATCTCTCCCTTCCCCTGTCTTTTTCACAAACTCGTCTAACTTTACGAAAAGCGACTCGATGATGACAGCAAACATTTTCAAGTGCTTTCATTTCGAGTTTTCCTTGGACAGGTACGGGCCTAAACCTCCCCTCTCGCCGATGTAGACGGTCTTCAAATCCTGCATTACTACTCCCATTTCCCCCCACAGCAAGTACACATAGACAGAGCTAATCTTTGTCCGCTCTGATTTATATCGTTCTGCAAGGCTGAATCAACATCCCCAAGATAATTGACCCATTTAGAAGATATTCCTCCACCCCATGGCTCCTATTTCGCAAACCTTTTAGCTACATTTTGAAGATGGGTCATGATAATCCGCAAAGATGATAATGACATCTTTATTTTGTGTCACTTTAAAATATCCGTCTTTGATTACAACCTGTACAGTGGAAAAAGAATCTAACACTTTTCAGTCACTTTCCCCCGTACATTGGTTGAGTTATAGTCTTAGTTCCTGTGTGAAACAGTCCAGAAGAATCACAATCAACGTTAACGACACGAAAAATTGCCCACGCTTTCAGCTTGGTGGTTTAATCTTTCCAGAGTAATTAAGCTTTACTAATGTTGGCAATCAAAAACGAAAAGTGTGTCACGAGATGTATTACGTCATTTCCTCAACATGACGAAAATGTATTCTTTACAACGAGCCTCATAATATATAGACCACTTTGCACGATTCCAAATCGCGTGGCTCTTTTGTGTTGATCCACTTTACGTCATATGGTATTGACCGATTTTCATGGAATGTATAGTACACAAGTGATTGCTCTAAATTTAGTTCAGAATCCACTCGTCCTCACAATAATAATAATAATAATTTTCCATTTTCAATCCAAAAGCAACGTACATACAGATATGATGATGATGGTTATGGTGGTGATGATGATAGTGATGATAATTTATCGCATTAACATGTCGCCACATTCCTTTTAAAATATGAAAAGTATACGTGTCTCATTATTTTAGCATTTGATGTAATATTGTAGTCATATTAGTATTTCAGGACTTTTCATATTAGTGAATTGTAGGTTAAGGGGGTGGTATCCATTTGTTATTAATTTCTCGGAAAATAGATTTCAATTCACAAGTTGTGTGATGGAATACTAGCAATATGCATATACTTGCGATGTATTTTGTGTGCCATCTACCGTGCACAAAACTAAATTGGTATCGCACGCCTGCGCACTTACAACTTGTTTAATGTCACGTGATGTAATTTCTGCCAATAGACTGACAACAAATATATTACAGACGCCAATTAAATTCATATATAATTATATAACGTCCTCTCAATTGAAAATTTTCTTTAAACTACAATAGTAAGGCCTAGTGTCGGTAACAATGGAATATGACGGTAGCTAAGGATCTCCAGTTCACCTCTGTTTATGAGCAAATAAAGAGCATTTTGCACTCTCGGTTTACATTAGTAGTCAATTGTCCGGATATAAATCTGTCAGACCACTCAAGACGTGTAGGTAAACTTAGCATGTACCTCTTGCACGATGATACCTTAATCACTCATACTTGCCCCAAACTTCATGTGTAAACTTGGTCCTTGGCAGCATTCATACTGGCGCAGTGTTTTGTGTACTTTTTCAGGGATTTCAAACTAGCAATTTATTACGTAGCTAGCTGTCGCTCACGTCAGTAAGAAATTTAGATCATCCATCCTTGTTAGAAATGACAAAAGAAGAGAGTGAAAAGGAGAGACAGTGAAAGAAAAAACGGAGAGACATAGAAACAAGAGAGACAGAGAACAGGAAGTATTCGAAGATTCGGTGCAGTGAAAGTGGAAAATTGCTCATACCCACAAGCCCAAATTTAATAACATTTGTGTTGACTAGACGGGAAATTTCTTGATCTTTCGCGACGACATTGACTAGGCCAAAGTTCGCGCTTGACATCAACGTGATTCCCATTACGAATAAAGTTATGATGACGCCTAGTTTGATTCTGCTACCTCCCCCCCCCCCCCCCCAGCACGCACACACATTTATATACAGGTAACATGTTGCCTTGTTTCGCTTAAAGGTACTATGTCCCATTTGCAGGCCAAAAAAGTGAAAATATTAAATTCCAACGGCATTTGAAAGATAGTACTGAATTAGAACTTCCCTCAAAACGAAGGGGCTTGAAAATGTTTTTTCAGTGGTGAACAACGAGCAGTAGTTGTCGAATCGACTTTAGTAATTGCAGTCAGTTTAGTAATAGTCTGATTGTCAGAACCTTGTTCTGAATGGTCGTACGTTTTGTGCTGCGCAAATATTCAATTAGTTTAATTTTGGCAATTACAAGAAGTAATTTAATGTAGACAAATGGTCATGTACCTTTACAGCTCATTTGATGTATGTTATTACCAAAAAAGAAAAAAAGTCACTCACTAACTCAATAGTATCTGACAGTGAAGTCTAGAAAGTGAACGGGTTCACTTGCATAGTTTGAATAATTTGAATAATATAGGACACTGCTAACGTTTAAATTTCACAAACAAGACATACGTGACATATCCATAATTCCTGCAATTTTCTACAGAATTTGATGTTGGCTGCAAATGGTACCTTTAAGCCGTGCTTAGTATACCTTACAACAGCTTCATATGTATACCTGGTTGGTCCATTGGTAGATTCTTCATAGAGACTCATCGAAAAAATGATACAAGTAAAATTTCATTCTCACTCTCGTACCGTTTCTCTGCGGATGAGAAAACGGAATAAACACGTCTTCACTGCAAGCAGGTCAAATATTATGTAGAACTTTGACAGTGTGAACTCACCTGTACGAATTATATCGATCTCTCGCTTACATCGCAAAGTGTAAACTCGAGTAGGTAATGTAACGTTGTTTCCTCAAGGTCTTGGTATCTGCATTCTACTTAAAGTTGAAGGACGTGAAATCCTGGATTGCTTCCGTCTTGAGTGCATGCATACAGTCAAGTTCAAAATATCTGTTAATGCCCCTTTGTCTACATTTGACTTTGACACTCTGTTCTCCCAAGTGACGATTCTCTGTCAAGTATACCGATGTAGTACCTAGGCTCCATGCATAAAACTTACAATTGGTAGTCAATTTGCCATTAGTGGTAATTTCCATGGAATCCTTGATTTCATTGGCTCTGGAGTGCCGTTGCCTTTGAAGTTAAAAGTGATGGCAAAGTTATCATCAATGGTAAATTGTATGAAACATGGCCAAGGTCCCTATTTCATAAAGCTTGTTATCAGAAGAAGAAAAAAGTTACAATGAATGATATAAGGTACTGTAATATTAGCATTTGATTGGTTGTAAGCAAAATTAGCAAATTTAATTTTTGGAGCTTCTAATTAAAAACGAGTTTTCTGAAAGAGGACCAAAGTCAGGTTGAATGTACATCTACATGTACACTAGTTTTGGTCCCATTTTTCTTTCGTCATACATGTTTGAAGCTTAGTCGGTCACCAACATATGAGAGATGTAAGGCAAGGACGGAAATAAATAGTTTAATCGTCTCAAGTGGCTTGTTTGCCGCCTAGTAGAGGGATATTGTCGGATTAGATACATCCAGGCAACTCCCGCATCGGGAAACCGCAAAGATCGTCCGGATGACGACTCGGCCGAACATCGATCTGTACAAATGTAACGGAATCGGAAACAGATTCGCCTTTCAGATGAAAGGCGAGCTGTCCGGGTGACGAGCAGGTCGATTCTGGGGAAGTCACATGTTTCCGTTATTTTGTCTACTGAAATGTAGACGAAGTGTATTTCTTTGTAGTCAACTCTTTGGGGTTGAAAGGAAAGCGCCATTTGCTCTTTATATCAATTCTTTTTGTTATACACAATACGTCATAAACTGGAGAGAAATGCTCTTGGACTGCAAAGGTTCAAACTACCTTCTCCACTCGACAAAAATATCGTTGGGTGTTTATTTAATAATGGTTAGATGACGTCAATCTTGAATATTTTCACGTTGGATGAATTTTTCAAAATGTGTATTTTGATAATGAAACAATTTAGAATTTAATATCCATTCTCATGGCAAAAGAATTAGATGAATAATTTTGTTGATGCGATTCAATCAGGCAGACAATCCGGAGAAAAGCTTTTAAAGCCTTTTAAAGCACTGGCAGTGACGTCACATTGCCTTAAAAGGGCAGTCCGCGTTCTCGTCGTGCAGAATCTAAAAGTCCCTAATAACGAACGACTGCGCCATGTGACGTTGACAAGAAAATGATTTCAAAATTAAGAGTTCAAACAGTGCTATGCGTGGAATTACAGGTGTATTGGCTGATAACCTGAAAGGACTGCTAGATTAGTTTTCATTTTGTCGCCATAATTTCAGATCATAATGCTATTCTACCTGTCACTCGAAGGATGTAGGAGTCGTATCTTGAAGAGATTTACGGTTGAAAAATTTGGCAATTATTCTCATAAAAGATTCTGCATACTCTGCTAGATATACCTGATCTTACCTGTCTGAAAAGAAATTAAATGAGCCACCCGGAGAATTTCTCTTAAAATCTATGATTATAATGTATCTTTCTTTATCTGCCAACGGAAACATATTCTAGCTTCACATACATGCACATACATCAAGTTATCAACGACGTTTAATGGTAGCACATAACTTAGTATTATGTTACGTCATCATAAGCCCGACGCATAATTTTACTCACTTGTTTGGATTTGTAAGTTTGATCTTAATTTCTATAGATTGAAAGAAACGACAAAATCATGTATTTCTTTTCCGCAGCGGTATTCAGAGAAATCACAATGAAAAGGCGTGCAGCTAATATGGGCAGAATAACGGAATGGCTGTTTTGTTACCCTTTTCAGCAGAATTATACCATTCATTGCTATTTTGGTTGTCATAGCAGCAACAATACTTCTTCATGGATGGAAGATTATGCTGTTGGCTGTTCATTTACCAGGTGCATGCCGTATACGTCACTGAAAATCGCATTTAGTTACCCTCCCCCCTTTTCTTTTCTATTTTAGGTATTCTTTTCTATATCAATATTATAGGATTTGTTATATATAACATCTGCCATAGGGCATTGATAATACGCCAAACCTTCAAAACTATTTTTTATCCAATTCAATTTATTTACTCTGATGCTGTTGATTCGAATTATCACTTTTATTAAAAAAGGGGTTTTTAACTCAAGTTTTGGTATTTCTATCTGGAATCATCCCTTGAAAAGTTACCAAAGTAATTGCACACAAGATGATTTAGGGACAATATTTTGTTCTCTATCGAGACTCATAGGTATTTATCTTTTTCAAAAGCTTTGCTTTTCTTTGAATATGGGAATCGATGTAACTTGTCTTTCATTTAGTGACATTTTGATGACTACCAATAATGCAGCCGTCATTCAGATAACGAATTATGGTTACTAGGTATCACTAGCGTTGCAATAACTTGATAACTATAAGTGACAGACTGTCGTTCGAGCCCCCTATATTATATTCCGTGTCGCTTTACCGTTTCCTCGTGCATGTTATACACGAAGTGTCAATGTTATGCCTGACGCAGGGCTGTGTCTGCAACCACTACTAACGCGGTCTTTGGCGCGACAATCGAGAGTGACATCATACCGAACAAAAAAAGTGAATTAATGCAATATGAGCATTGCATGTACTTACTGTTTGTTTAAACATATATAGCGAAGGTAATAATTTGATTAAATTTATCATTATCATCATTACCGACAAAACATTTGGCAAATGTTGAATGTGTGCCTTAAAGGCATCTGTCCCATTTGCACGCCAACAAAATGAAAAGGTTAACTTCCAACAGACGCCATTTGTAAGATAATACTAATTTAGAACCTCCCTCAAAACGACAGGGGTTGAAAATGTCTTTAAGTGGGGAAATAACGACCATTGGTCGTCGAATCGACTTTATTAATTGCAAACACTAAAGTAATAGTCTGATTTTCAGACCCTTAAACCGCATGGTCGTACGTTTTGTGCTGCGCAAAAATTCAATCAGTTTAATTTTGGCCACTGCAAGAATTGGGTTATTGATGTAAACAAATGCTCATGTACCTTTTCAGCTCATTTTATGTATTGTATTACCAAAGAAAGAAAAAAAAAGTCAGTCAGTCACTCAATAGTGTTTGACTGTGAAGTCTGGAAAGTAAATGGGTTTCCTTGCAAAATTTGAATATTAGGACACTGCTAACGTTTAAATTTCACAGGCAGCACATCCGTGACATGTTTATAATTCCTGCAAAGTTCTACAGAATTTGATGTTGGATGCAAAGGGGACATAGTACCTTTAATGGGCATGGGCCTTAATTTGGTACACGCTGATTCATTTTCTGTTAATGAAATTGGCTTGTAACGATGTGTATTGGATTATGATAAAGCTAGAGGTTGATATATGGCGGCCCTGGTCTCTTGTTCATTTTAGTCATTAGACCGATGGGGAGAAACATTCGTTACCGATCAAAATTCCAACAATTAGCTTTCATACATAAAAAATATACTCTCGATATGTTGAAATATCTTTGTCATAATGCATTATTCATCATGAATCTGTTTGGCTAGTTGATTAGTACATATTTCTTTTTTGAAGTAAAGCATCGTTTTGCATTCGTTTTTTCTTTCATATACATACTGCAATTGTATGTCTTGAGAATGTTTGAATAATGTAAAAGTAGTTTAGCAGCAGTCGGTTGTACTAAACATCATTATGTTTAGAAGTAAGGAATGAAAGTGATTTTACGACTTGAACGGAACAGAGAATGGGGAAGATGTGAGTTCATTGCCCCAAAATCCCAGGCAATAAAAGTGATAAAAACGGCTTGCAAGAAGAGTGCAATAACACCTCCAAGTCGCCTTGCCACTTGGAGGTTCAGCAACTGAGAAATTGCCCTATTTTTAGAAAACATCCCTTTTCTGCCAAATTTCTATGTTAGGAGATTTGATGTCTCAAATCAAGGTGGTTTTTATGATTTCTTCTTCTCCTGAAATATAGTTGATGAAATTAGCATGATGAGGACTCATCGATTTTTTTCCATTCATGCACGCAACACTTGGTTTATCGTAGCATTTCATTCATGTACATTTTTTTAGTGAAAATTTGTGCAAATTTATCATTCTTCAAGTGAACAGGATCTTCCAAACGTCATTCAGTTTTAAATCATCTTACCTTATCCACGTATTGAGATTATTAACTAAGGAGGCTGATATACGTTTTTTATGTTAAATTATCTTATTTGCTTAAATCATGTACTAAATACCAGGAAGTGAGCTAATATGTGTGTAGTATGTGGTTGCAAACACTATCACAATCCAGGTATTAAAGGTAAAGTTTTCATGAGCGATGTAATAGAAGCAGGTGAACACCACGTTAACTTTCATCAGAAGCTTGGGTTAAGTACTTCTTAGTCCATTTCGCATTACCTTGTTAACTTGTGAGCAATCTCTTTGAGTTAGCGTTTATTAGAGTCTCTTCCCAAGGATCTTTCCATCTTAACATGATCACATGTTCCCAAAGGAGACACACGGCGATATTACTAGAACTACCTCATATACGTGGTATAACTCATTGGCAGAGAGGCAGTTTTAATCCGGATATTATTGTTACAGATTCAGAGCGTCATATTATTCACGAGTCCTTGGGGTGTTATTATATACGATTGTCCTATATTCATCGACGATTCGATTCTCCTTTAACTTACTTAGTGCCTCGTCTGAATAGCACTCACCGTTTCGTGTTTAC